>NC_092803.1:186556956-186887413 GCF_040954645.1 Diabrotica undecimpunctata
CTTTTTTTAACAAAGTTCTTTGTAAATCTTCAACCACTGGGCTAAAATATCTGTCGATAATTTCTTCAGTCACTTCAGATAATTTAGGTGGATTCCATCTTGGTTTGTCATGTTTGTCTTCTAGGGAAACTCTAATACCTAAAAAAGACTACTTAATAGAAAAATAATATAACTCTGTATAGTAAGATATTGTCTAGATATACTAAATCACATCTTATAAAATAAATAAACAGTATAGAAAATGCTGATTGCACAAAATACCGATTTTACAGGTTTTAAAAGGAATTTTGGAAGACGTAGGAAATGCATTCAATAGAATTGATGCAAAAAACTAAAAGAGGCATCGCAGTGTGAACAATTAAATAAAGAAAAGGCAAAGAATAAGGACACGACGATGAAAACGAAAGGGGTAAATGTAAATACAAAAGATAATGATAGAGACGAGCAAACAAATGCAGCAAAATGATAATAGAAATAATGAAAGAAAACTGAAGTGAAGGAAATGAGAGGTGAACAACATATGTTTAAAGAAAAAATAAAATATCTACAGGTTAAAATTAATAAGCTAAAACAAATGTCAAAAATATAATGAAAAAATTAGAAAAAAGTAAGAAAATGAATAACGTTGTTGTTTATGGCCGCAAAATAGATAGTAAATACTCCACATCTCTTAAAGATGAAATGGATATGTTTTTTAAAAAGCACCTAGATCTAGCAGTGAGTATGAATAATGTCCAAAAATTGGGAGAGAAAACATGTTTAGTTGAATTACCAACTGAACAAGAAAAAGAAAATGTTATGCAGGCGAAGTCAAATCTAAATAATTTAAAAGAAGATACAGTTCATATAAATGATGAGTTAACAAGAAAAGAAATACAAAAATCTATCAGACAAGCGGCAAAGAAAAAGTGGTAATGCAGTTAAAAGTGCGTACAGAAAGCTAATAAAAACTGAAATTGAATGGCGATGGGATAATGACAAAGAGATCTTGGTAAAAGCAAAAGGAAAAAAGTAGAAGCGGAAAGAGAGGAGGATGTTTTTCTGACTACGGACCCGGCAATGATTATGGATATAAGAAGAGCACTAGAAAATAAAAGAAAAAAGAACAAAAATGAAGTAAAGCTAATTAATATGGCCACTTGAAATCTTAGAGGTATATATGAAGCGGGAGCAATAAAAATTTTTAATTAGAACTAAATAGATATATAATAGATATTACTGCTGTACAAGAAACTCATCTAGTGGGAAATGGGACAACACACATAGAAAACTATACTTTATTTTAAAGTGGAAACCAAAGTAGGAGATTTGGATTTTTCGTTAACAACACACCAAAAGATGAAATAACTGCATTTATAGCAAAATCCGATCGACTATGAGACATACGACAAAGAAGACATAATAGATATATGTACATTGTAAATATTCACGCACCCACAGAGGAAAAGGGAGAAGAAACGAAAGATGCTTTCTACGAGGAAATAGAAACAGTTTTGGAGAATTTTAGGAGATGCAAATACAAAGGTGGGAAGAGGAGAAATGTACAAGAAAATCACAGGGGACGAAATTAAGCATGAAAAAAGCAATGATAACAAACAAAGGTTAATCTCACTAGTCATAGTAAGGAAAATGATGATAATGAGTACTCATTTCAAGCGAAAGGATGTATATGGGCACATGGATATAAATACCTTTCACCTGGGAAACGAACCAAATTGATCGTATGGTAATTTAGGATAAATTTTTAGAACTTATAACTAACGTTCAGAAAAAATAATTCCAGTATTGCAAACATTGCCACAGAGTGGAAACCCCAAGGAGGAAGAAAAAGAGGTCGCCCAGTACAAACTTGAAGAAGATCCATCATGGACGGGATAAGAAGTCAAGGAAAGTCTTGAAATGAGGTGAAGGCCTTAGCGCAAAATAGAACCCGATGGCGCGTTTTCACTGAAGCTCTATGCTCCACTTAGGAGTTCAATAACCCTCTCTCTCTTAACAACTTACAGAGGAGCTAAATATAACAAACAGTAAAAGGAAAAAGAAGAAAAAATGGTTGGACACAGAATGTGAAAAAGAAATAGAGTTATAGCGAGTATATAGACAAAAAATGATAATGATAAAGAAAGATATAATGTGCAAAGAAAATTAGTAAAGAAAATTTGCCGAGGGAACAAAAGAGAGCTTTTAAAGAGTTAACTTCAAAATATGGAAGAAAAATACCAAAGGAATGATATAAAATATGTTTACAAAGAGGTTTAAGAAATAAGCAGAGGTTAAAATTCAAAAACCACATAAATACAAAGAGGGTAATCTGATAGGAAATGAACAACAACAATTAAAGAGATGGAAACAATATTTCGAAGAACACCTGAATGGTGAAATAGAGGAGGAAAACGACAATGAATGGAATAAATATTGCAAGACCAACTAAGGATGAGGTTGAGGAAACTTTAACTGTGATGACAAACAATAAAAGCCCTGGAGAAAACGGGATAGCAGCAGAAAACTTAAAATATGGAGAAGACTACATGAGAGAAAAATCTACAAACTTTTATATTATATCTGGGAAGAGGAAATAATACCTAAAGAGTAATGCGAGTCTATAATATACCCAATACATAAGAAGAGACACCTGTCAAGTTCTGATAACTATAAAGAAACCATACTAAAAAGAAAAATAGAAGTGTACTCAGAAAATATATTCGGCGACTATCAAGCTGGTTTTGAAAATATCGATCAACTAGTGACCATGTATTTATGCTGAAACAAGTTCTCTCTGAAACATATAAATACGACATACCGACCCACTTTCCCTTTGTGGATTTTAAGGGTGCTTATAATGTAGGTAGAACAAAACTGACGAAGACACTACAGGAGTTCGAAATCCCATCTAAGATAATCAGACTGGTACATATGACGCTTCAGAGTACTACAAGCGCAGTTAAGATTAATGGAAAGAAGAACCAATACTTTAGAGTTCAGAAAGGTGTAAGGATCCTCTATCCACCATGCCGTTTAATTTGGCCCTTAACAAAATAATAAGAGACAATATTTAATAAGGGTCACCAGTGTCTAGCCTATGCTGATGATGTTGTACTTTTGGCTAGGAGTAGAAAAGAATTAAAAAAAAATAGCTGAGAATCTTCTAGAGGCCACAGGAAATATGGGATTATAGATAAATATAAATTAAACAAAATACATGGAGCTGAAGAATAAACAAAAGGAAAGCAGAAAGCTACATATGCAAATTGCATTAGGGAGAGAAATTCTGAAAATTGAAGAGGTGGAGGATTACATGTATCTGGGAGTTCTTATGGCAAATAAATGCGAAGAAGAAAGGGAAAGAAAGAAGAAATAGATCTACACATAGTAAAAGGAAACAGGTGTGCAGGCAGTTTGCAAAGAATAATAAAATCAAAGGCTGTATAAAATTATCCTGCGACCTACTCTAACGTATGGGTGCGAGACATGAGTGTTAACAAAGGAACTACAATAGAAAATTGAAATATAGGAACGAAGACTATTAAAAAGAATTTTTGGAGGAAAGTTGACCGAAACACCGGAAGATATGAGGAAAAGAGGTAGACCGAGGAGAAGATGGAAGGAAGCAGTTGCGGAAGATCTACAAGAAAAGAAGATAGAAAATTGGAGGAAAGAAGCTAGAGACAGAAGGAAATGGAAGGGAATTACTAAGCTGTGGGCCTGAAACAGTCTGCTACAAGTTTTTATATATATGTATGGAAAACCCACACACCAACAAATATCCAAATTACAAAACAAAACATATATATTAAAAAAAGAATCAATAAATCATTATATGATATAGCAAAAAATATTTTTTCTAACGAAAGTTCTTTTTAAAGCAGAAAAATGTAACGTTATAAGATCATATTGACAAATTTTTATATATGATGATTCTATATACTGGCATTGATCCTATTGTATTAATATATATGTGCTTCCTTTTTTCCTTAGGCGATTGTAGTAATAATTATTGCTCTATAATGTAATTTTTTTGGTATTTAATCACAAAATGGTCGTGTCGATACCGTACTGATCATTTCCCAAGTTAATTTTACCAAAACCATTGAGACATAACTAATACACTCACCCTCGTAAACATCAGGATACTTATAACAGTTTAAAGAAATATTGCACTCCATCTCAAGACAGCTTTTCAAATCCAAGCTTTGTCCTTTCAATAACTGTCTAAGAATAACTTTAAGGGCCACTGGCGAATGTCCATTTAAAATATTCAGAGTTTCGTTAGCCCAAGGCGACCCGTCAGATTTTAGTTTTAAAAGGATATCTTCGATAGTTACTTCAGAAAAACAGTTGGTAATTCTTTCCATAATAGGATTTAAGGTAAACTCTGGAAAGCTTTTTTCACAAATATTTTCGAATATGTCTTGAATATGATCCTTGTTTGTACAGTTTAAAAGTGTATTTTGTAACTTCTCCAAATTGCTATTTTTGCAGTAATGTGTAGCAAAACCTGCTCGCACTATGTCAGAACCTTGCAGTGTTTTTCCCGTCAAGCCTAAATAATATCCTAATTTTCCTGCACATCTGTTAAAGAAATAGGTCGCACCTGAATTGGGATGAAATGCTAATTTTACTTCTGGCATTCCAAAAACACTGTTTTCTGTTGCTACTCTATACTTCGCAAAAATAATATATGATACCAGAACCACCCAAAGTTAAACCATTCATTAAACCGACTATAGGAATCCGGTATTTGGAAATTAGGTAGTTAGTCGCGTTAATAGTTGTAACGAGATCTTTTAAGTAGTTTGTATTGTTCTTAGATTGGTGCCGTAATATTAACACATCGCCTCCGGTACTAAATGCTGTGTTACCAGCACCTCTTATTAAAACTAGTGTTTTTTCCTTTTCCCATTTTCGTATTACTCTGTCAATTTCATATTGCATGGGAAGTGTAAGGGCGTTGAAAGATTTGGGTCTATTTAGAATAGCTATAGCATTATTTCCTACTTCTTTACTAATTATTGGAGGTTCTTTAGAGAAATTTCTATAGGAGACTGTTTGGGTTTCCTTTTTTAAAAGCTGGATCAATTTTATAGGACTTCTCTGAAACAAGAAACATTTTAAATAAAACATACGGTATATTTAATACAGATATTATACAAACGCATCCATGATGATATACAAATTAACTTTGAAAAATTAAAGGCAAATATCGAGCACAATTTTAATAATCAAATCTTGCCCAAGTACTTTCGCTTTCTACAGCATCATCAGAGGCATTTCGTCAAATTTGGGCTATCCAGCAAGTGCAGAATGTAATAAACATGAAATTAAACCTAAATTGTACATAACACTACACCAAAACAAGGACAAACAGTTTAAAATTATTTAAAAAATATTCTACGCTACATTCTTATCGGCAACAGGATAGAGAAATTCTCTATAAGAAGCCATATATACACACTCAAGGCTCAATCTACCACCACTTACATCAATGCGTAGCACACGCGGACGATTTTGCCCTAATAACAAGAAAATAAACAGAATTAAGAGAAATGTTTAAAAGACTCGAGAGAACAGCCCAGGAGTATGGCCTGAAACTAAATAAGGAGATCACAAAGGATATGAAGATGAGAGGAAATAATGAATATTTAGGACAGTTTTGAAAATCTGCACAAACAAGGAATATAACTTAAGATAGTTGGACAGTTCGATTATTTGGGAGGAACGTTAACAAATAAAAATGAAGAGAGTCAAGTAATCGAAAAAACAATGGTTCAAGGTAGTAAAAGTACTGAAACTCTAAATACGATACTGAGATTAAAGAAAATATCCCGAGGAGCAAAAAGAAGAATATATACAAAGGATATCCGACCGACGGTGCTTTATGCTAGCGAGACCTGGATCTTAAGCAAAACAATAGAACTGAAGCTAGATTGATAGGAAAAGAAACATACTCAGAAGAATATATGTAGGTATAAAAGATGAGCATAGCTGCAGAAGAAAAACAAATAATAAAATAATGCAAATATATAGACAACAAAAAATTTCAAACATTGTAAAAATTCAAAGACTAAGATGGCCCGGACACCTAGCTATATTGCAGGAAGGAAGAGTCCTTAAAATATTAATAAATACTGAAGCTGACACAAAAAGGAAAAGAAAAGAGAACGACCACGAAGAAAATGGATGGAGTCGATAAAAGAAGATTTGGGATTGTTAGGAGTACAAAACTGGAGAAACCTAGCAAAAGATCGAAAGAAATGAAAGAAAACCATTAAACCTTGTGCTTCTAGGGCCTGTTTGTGGCCTGATTATATATATATATATATATATATATATATATATATATATATATATATATATATATATATATATATATTTATATATATATATATATATATATATTTATATATATATATATATATATATATATATATATATATATATATATATATATATAAACTAAAAAACTCGTCAAATATCTAGATGTCCTGTAGACGATTATATTTTGCTTATTTTTTGGCGTATTTAGAGAGAGAAAATGAATATATTATAATAAAAATACTACAAGGGGTTGGGTTCTGCATCGATATCTATAATGTTGTACTCAATGTGGGCTCCGAATATTTTTAACATTAACAAAGTTTAATGTAAGTTATAAATTGTGAATCTTAGTGATATATTGAAATAAACTGTAGTTAAGTTAAATTAGCAGTAAAGTCAGCAAATTGCAATTATTTGTTATTGTTGCCAATAAACAAATCCAGTTTTACCAGCAAATAACCGCTTTTAGTAAAGACCGATATACCTGTTTTAGCATTTGTACAGGGTCGGACTTACTTTCCACAAACGTTTATCCAAATGAATTCAAACATGGAATCACATAACAGTTCTACAATACAAGACCATCAAAATCACATAAACACATCACAGTCATACTCTTCGGCAGCGTCGAGAGTGCAATTTCCATTAAAGTCCCAAGCAATTATCTTTAGTGCCTTAGAAAACACCAAACTTCAAGACTACCTTCTCCCACTATCTTCTCTTCTAGATTATCTAATAATCGCATATGTATGTATTTATCCAATAAACAAATAGTGGACGATTTTATGAATAATCATGGTCAAATAGAAATACAAGGTGAAATTGTCAGAGCAAGAAGGTTAGTTACACCAGCGGAACGACTTGTGCTCTCCGGCGTATGTCCTTCAATACCGCACGACTTGCTAATCAAGGATTTACAAAAAATGGGCATAGTTCCTGTCTCCCCATGACCTTCCTCAAAATAAGTGCTTCTATGTCTGAGTACAATCACATCCTTAGTTTTCGAGACAAATCTATATCAGTCCTCATAATCTAACACTACCAGAGTCATTTACTCTTGTTTTTGACAACAAGACATATATAATATTCATTTCTCAAGACAGTTTAGTTTGCTTTAGATGCAAGAAGCCAGGACACATCGCTTCACAGTGCTCCGAACCACTAGCTCAACTAAACCCCAACCAAAACAATGAAGCATCGGTATCCAGCGCAACAAATATATCCTTGCAAGCATCCAATGACACAAACCCTTCTCAGTGTGAACAAATGTCTATTTCTAATATCCCGGAGATACCGAACAAAGTAGATGCATCAAATAAGGACAGTCACATAATTAATCAACCAAAAAGAAACTTTGATGAAATTATTTCACCTGAAGCAGATCTATCTTCAAAAGAATGTAACGTTTTTCCACCACCTAAAGTCCAAGCAAAATCTAAAAAAGCTAAAATTAGTTCAGCAACCACTTCTGAATGCTCATTTTCTCTCTTACTTGACCCTGCTAAAAACTTCATAGAAAATCACCCTCTACCTTTCCTTCTAAACGTTGATCAACTTAATATGCTCCTAATTAATATTACGGGGTCAACAGATCCTATAACCACAATTCAAGAATATACCACAGACCTACCCATAGCTTTGTCCCATATGCTCAGTCAAGTTTATCCCCATTTAAAGGAAAGATCCATAAAACGTAAATTCACGTCCATAAGGAAAAAAATCCAATTATCTTAACAGTGAGGCATCGGAAGCGTAAAGTGACACATCTCAGTTAAGCCAACATTAAATTCAAGTTAAGTATATATAATAAACATGAAACTACTCCTATTATTTTTAAAGTTAAACTAAATTCAATCCTAGATCAACAACACAACGAGTGGATTAAAATGTATGCAGATGCATCCAAAGGTGAACTTGGCGTTAGAGTGGCAGTGATAACCTCAAATGACACTTTTCAATTTAAACTTTCTCTAAATTCCAGCATCTATACTGCAGATTTATTTGGTTTGTTCAAAGCCATCAAGCAAGTAAATATTAAAATCATCCCTTGTTGTCTAGTCCTTTCTGACTCTGTCAGCGCAGTCAAAGCTTATGCAAAATGTATACCCTAAACACCCCATTAAGAAAATTATCAGGGCCAAATTAATGAAAGCTCAAGAAAATTTTAGAAGAGTCCACTTCCTATGGATACCATCTCATATAGGCATAGAAGGGAATGAAGAAGCAGATACTAGTGCGCGTAACGCTATTACCAGTGACGCATCAGAAACAGAGTGTCGGAGTATCGCAAGCGATCTAAAAGTTTATTTCAAAAATAAGGTGTTAAGTGCGTGGAATCGGGAGTGGAATGACTCTAGTTCGAAACTCAGAACCATCAAAAGTGATATTTTTTCATGGAAGTCCACAGCCAGAAGTAGAAGATGCCAAGCTATTATTACACGTCTACGACTTGGATACTGTAGGTATACTCATGCCTATCTCTTCTCAAATAGTGAACCTCCAAAATGCGAAACATGCAATACAGTAGACAGTATAAAGCACTTCTTGATAGACAGTCCTAAATATGTAAATCAAAGACAGTCTTACAATTTGCCAAATAACCTGAAAGCACTCCTCAACAAAAGTTTAGTTCCGAACAATTTATTAGGTTACTTAAAATGTATAAATATGTTACACAAAATTTAACTTAATTAATTGTTACAAATGTTCAATTGTTCACAAATTGTAATTAACTATTACAATGATTGATTGTTACAAATGTTAAATTTAATATTATTACAAATGTTACAGGAATGTCGCTAATAACCTTTGGGTGGATGCGAATTTGTTTCTTTAAATAAAAAAAATACTACAAATTAACTTTAAGTACAAAAAATAACATTATTGGATAAAGTGTGACATAAAAATAGGACTACCAGAATGATGACAATCATTATTATTTTTGTTAACGAAGTTTATTAACGTCAAACAGTTTTTACTTTCTTTAAAAACTCAGCTTATTGTCTTATAATAAAACGTTAACTTACTTTCAACATTGCAAGCTGCTGCTTAGACGCTATCAACAAACAAAATACATTATAGATTGTTAAATTATGTAGTTATTTTAAAAACGGTAATTTAAGACATTTTAATAACGGAATATATAAGTAAGTAGTTTACGCAGTTAAATATAGTTAACACAAACGATAATAAATAAGTTACTTATACCTACAGAGTGGCTTAACGGAAACTAAATATAACTGTTATAAGATAATAACACCAAATATAGCACCAAATTTTTTAAATGGCATTAAGGAGTAATGTTCTCTAAAGTATCTTCAGTTATCTGTACTAAATATAATAATCTTAAAATATTTTAATTTTAAAATTTTGCTTAATGGTTTTTAAACAAATACATTTTAAAATTTAAATTATTTTAATTATCATTTTAACAACATTTAGTGTTGCCATTTAAGTATGAACACACATTTTTTTTCTCGAGGTACAAAAGTTTTCTTTCCGCTTGACCATTGATCTAACCCTGGCAAAATAGGTATGTCATATCAACTACATATTCGATTTTAAAAAAATAGTCCAGACTGTAGGGACAAAAATGAAATATTTTAAGCATTCATTGGTGAATTTTTGAAACCAGCACAGCGTTATGCAGGGCAATGCCTGGACTGGAGTAACCTCCAAGTGCGCCTAAGTCCAAACTGTTGATTATAAATTTTTTATAGCACTTTTAACCCTATAACGCTGAGCGTGACGTTTTCGTAACGTTTGATAAACACTGGTCTTATGCACACAATAACCCATGTAGGACGGCTACGCCGACGGGATCGGTATCGTTACATTTCAGTGAAAATATAGCAAACCCGTTTTGATTACATTCGCGCGGCACATTCACGTGAGATGTTTCTATTTGACAGTGCACTAATGAAAAGTTAGGTTATAGTGTACTGTGGAGTGTTTATTGTTATAAATTGGAATCAAGCAGCATATGAACTTTGGATTTTTTTTTACATACTTCTAGAAGGACGATTATCGTTTGGCGAAGGTAATATGTGCTAAAATTAATTATTTTTCTGTATTTTTATTGAAAATTTTAAGCGTTACGAAATCGTCACTCTCGTCTTTTGCATTTTTTTAGATTGATCAAAATAATTATGGATTGTGCAGCGTTTTATGGCAAAAAACGTCTTCCCTTAATGGATGAGAGTAGTACAGATACTGTAAATGGTTCTGATATTAATTTCGAGGATTTGGGTAATTATTTTTATAGTTCTTTTTATAATTTTCTAGTCATTTGTATTGACTGCTTTGCCTCTTTGTATTATAGTTTGAAATGACTCATTTATACTCTTTTTTTATTATAGATGAATCTGACGATAGTACTGAAGAAAGTGAAGCCAGTGGAGAAACAGTAGCTGCACCAGAAACATTAAAATCAAAGAGTCGTAAAACCTATCCACTTTGGCGACATGTGTCAACTGAAGATTCTGCTAAACCACTTCCTATATGGTTAGGTCAACTAGAGCCGTCTGGAGTTGTAAAGCGACCTGTGGAATATTTTAGAAATTTTTTTTCGGAAGATATTCTGACTCACATAGTTGAGCAGTCAAACTTGTATGCCATTCAAGAAAATCCCAATAAAAGTCTGTCATTGTCAATTCCTGAATTGGAACAATTTTTAGGGTCCTTATTGGCAATGTCCATGGTAAAACTATCCAACTCAAGATTGTATTGGAAAACTAAGTTAAACTGTCCAATTGTATCGGAAGTAATGACCAGGATTCGGTGGGAAGAAATAAAATCCAAAATCCATTTTAACGATAATTCGACAATACCAGAAGATAATACCACATATGACAAACTATTCAAAATAAGGCCATTGATAAATAATTTACAGGCGAAATTTAGAGAAATTCCAATGCCTCAAATGTTATGTATTGATGAACAGATAGTACCATTCAAAGGCAGATCTAGCATTAAACAATATATACCCAGCAAGCCATACAAATGAGGGTACAAATTATTTGTTCTTTGTGATGAGAAAGGAATTATGTATGATTTTTTTATATATTCTGAAAAAATCCAACCAGTAACTGGAGAACCAGATTTAGGAGCTAGTTCCAATGTGGTACTGCAATTAGCCACTCATATTCCTGTAGGTGCAAATCATCTCCTATATTTCGATAATTGGTTTACCTCTCTAGCTCTGATGGTGCATTTGGCAAAAAAGAAAATTTATTGCCTTGGAACAGTAAGGATAAATCGCTTATCGGGAGTTCCTCTAAACAAGGATAAAGATTTACTAAAAAAAGGTAAAGGATCCTTCCAAGAAGTCTCGACTCTAGTAGATAATATTGAAGTCAGAGCAGTAAAATGGGCTGATAATCGGGTAGTCAATTTGCTATCAACATTTTCGTCTGCAGAACCTACTGAAACATGCGAGCGATATGACAAAAAGACTAAACAGAATATTACAATTACCTGTCCAGCTATTGTCAAAACCTATAACCAATTTATGGGTGGAGTGGACCTAATGGATGCATTAATTGCTCTTTACAGAATTCATATTAGATCTACAAAGTTCTATCACAAATTGTTTTTTCACTTTTTAGATGTTACTGTGGTAAACTCTTGGCTCATTTACAGAAGAGACTGCGAATCCTTACAGGTACCTAAAAGAAACATAGTTAATCTCCAAGAATTCAAAATGAGCATTGCAGAGGCACTGCTATTGGAAGGGAAAAGAACCCAACAATCAAAAAGGGGTCGTCCATCAAAAACCAGCACAGATGCAGAATTTTCAAAAAAGAAGAAGCTAGGTCCAGCCACTAAAAGTGTTCCGGTAGCAGACATACGTCTAGATGGGCTTGATCACTTGCCCATGGTCACAGATAGGGGTAGGTGTAAAAATATCAATTGTAGAAGTGCTCCAGTATATATGTGCAAAAAATGTAAAGTACACCTGTGCATTACAAAGGAAAAGAACTGTTTTATACATTTCCACACTACGTAATAACTTCTATTTTTGTATTTAATTTATAATAAATTGATGTTTTTCAAATTTATTATGTCTTTTATATCGATATTGTGCATTACTATGTATGTAAAATTAAGCAAAAATTTTTAATCTGTAAATTAATAATAGCAAAATAAGTAATAAGAAACAAAATTTTTTTTTTTTTTTGAATACATTAAAAATTTGGCGTTATAGGGTTAAGATGTATAAACGGTGTTTATTGATTATTTTTATTTTTATTGTCTCAAATCATTATTTTAGGATAAAATAAGTACAATATTATAAAATAACATAAAAAAATCTTTAATTTGAGCTTTGCTATATTAAAGTTGACCCAATAGTTTATGCAAAATTAATGATTGAATGTTCAAAAATGTAAATTTTTCGCAACTTTTATTTTTTGAGATAACTTTTGTAAAAATTATTTTTTTACGCAAGAACCACTATATTTTAGCTATTTTTTCGAGATACTTTTAATTGTTTATAAAAATTATTAAAACTATATAAATTTTACAGGTCCTGAAATATTTTTTTAAGATAAAGATCTATTTTTAAACGGCTTCTCTTCTTGGTCGTTTATATTTTTATGAGGAAATAAAAATATTTGCTTAAAAAATGTTTCAATCCCTTATTTATTGCCTGGAAGCCCAGGCAACT
Source organism: Diabrotica undecimpunctata (assembly GCF_040954645.1). Lineage (NCBI taxonomy): Eukaryota > Metazoa > Arthropoda > Insecta > Coleoptera > Chrysomelidae > Diabrotica > Diabrotica undecimpunctata. Next base: position 186,569,939 of record NC_092803.1, read on the forward strand.
TTTGCATTATAGTTAATTAAGCTACGGCGCTTCCTATACAGTAACATATTGTTAACTTAATGATTCTTACAGCTAAAGTCAAGAGAAAGATTTAAAAAAAAGTTTTCTACGACCAACAGAAATGGAATGAGCTTAATTTGTTTAAAAAGTTACAGCTGCTTTGTTTAAAACAATTAAGAATTGAAATCGGCACCATGCAATGGTTAAAGCAATATACACTCATGGACAAAAATATCGGATATTTTGGAATTTTCCAATTTTTTTGTAGTCAGTATTATTTCAAAATAATTTTAGATCACTGATAATACTCATATAAGTAGGCTGATGTACTCAACTGGTTTGAAACATTTTGATGTTTATTTTGACGTTTATTCAGTGGTGTCAGCCGTACATTTTATCATAGAAAACCTTCATCACGTAAAGCAAAAATCATACTAATTCGGTTATTTTTAGTTTAATTTATTAAGTTTAATTAAATATTGTTTTTATTTAACTAAGTTTAAAATAAGTATCCCACCAATTCGATACTGCGATGAAGCCCAAGTAGCACATATTGCAATTTTGTACGAGGAAGGATATGCACGACGTCTCAGCAGAACTGAATCTATAGTCTCGAATACTCGAAAAAGGTACCGCGAAACAGGAAATTTTGTACGAAGGCCTGGTCAAGGACAGCCAAGGTGCACAACTGGAATTAATGACCGTTTTTTGGTTCTTAATTTTACACGAAATCGTTCATTGACATCGATGCTCCTCAGAAATGAGCTATTAAATGTTAGACAAGTTAATGTGAGTTCACAAAGAGTTAGACGAAGATCAAAAGAGCAAACTTAAAGCCTAGACGCCCCGCCAAAGTTCCACGTCTTCTCCAAAATTATAAATTCGTCGTTTGGAATTTGCAAGAATACATATTTAGTGGAATATCGACAACTGGAAAAACGTTCTTTTCACTGATGAGACCAGAATCCTATTATGGAAACCAGGTGGTCAAAACTACGTCTACAATGATTCGTCAGCTGCAGTCTCGCCCAGACCGTTAGTTTTGGAGTTGATGGCATAATTATTTGCGAAGGTATTAGTTGGGAGGTACGTACCGCACTTGTGGAAGTGATTGGACGGATGACTAGTGATTCTTACGTTTAAAACATCCTGGAATATCATGTTTTGTCATATATTGGTTACATTGGATATGAAAGATTCACGTTAATGCACGATAATGTTTGACCACATGCCGCTGCCATAGTGAGTAATTATTTTGATGAGGTCCAAATTCGAAGATTGAATTGGCCACCGTTTAGCCCGGATTTAAATCCAATAGAGCACATGTGGGATCACCTAAAAAGCGGCATACGACAAAGAAATCCCGTTCCAAATACGATAGAGCCACTTTGGACTTTTCAGTCTGTAAAGAGCAGGAAGCAGAAAGTTTTCAAATTTCGGCAAGGTTTGCCAACATTTGCCAAAGTTCGTGCAGAATTTGAAAATAGGCTATATTATTGTTTACGAAACAACGGAACCCACTTTGAACATTTACTTAATTGACATTTTTAACAAATTTGTAGTTTAATAAAAACCTCATTAAATTTTCCATTTAAGCCAAAGTTTTACAATAATTGCATTTACCCTGTATAATTATTATTTATAACATTGGATAGCAATTTTTGTATTGCACATATAGCAATGGATAGACGACGTAGACAGGGATCTTAAAACCATGAATATCAGGCAGTGGCGAAGGAAAGTGCCCGACAGAGCAGAATGAAAGAACATTGTTAAGCAGGCCAAGACTCACAAAGGGTTGTAGCGCCATTAGAAGAAGAGCAATTTTTGTAGCCTTTTCAATGATGTATCATAAGTATGGGTTTGCAATTTAAACTTTTTTGGTTGTGGTGGGTGGGGCCTAGGGGGTTGATGGGGGTGAGTTCTCTTTTATGTCATTTTAGTTCTTCCTTACTATCATAGAAACGGTTTCAAGCATTTTTCGATATCAACTTCTTCAGCAACCTTCTCACTCCAGTCACCATGGTCGCTCCATCATCCGTGAGGCGCCAACAGCTCTAGCCAGAGCGATGCCACATTCTTCAAAGAGCTCCTTCATGGTTTGACAAATATAATGCCCAACATAACTTTCCCGAAGGCGTCGAATCCTCAACATCATTATCTCAAGACTGTTATTTTTCATTTTGGACACTTAAAAGTCCATATTTAGGAAAAAATGTTTTTCACGAAACAATTTTTTTGGAAAAAATTCATGGACATATATTTTAATGCCCAAAAACTCTTTTCAGATTTTTGGATCAAAATTGAGCTCAGGAGAATAAAATTAAATAATAATCACCACTCGAATAAAAGGTTGAAAGAAACAAAAATCGTTAATTGTCACATTTAAATGAGATTATGTGCTTAAAACATGGGAAAAAAGTATCAAAAATAATGAGTTTTTTGAATTTCTTGTCAATTTTTCAAATTTTGTAAACCAAACGATCGCTCAAGAAAATTTCGCACATTTTTTACGACAGATGACCCCAGAGCTAAGAATTTGTCTAATGGGGTTTCTAAATGTGTACTTTATAACCCCAAATAAAAATACAGCTAAGTGCAAATTTTACCATCTTATTCCACTATAGCCTTTAACAGTAGTTGTATAATTATACTCAGTGACATTAGAAGTGTTAAAACCAGAAGGAATAATTTCTCGAACTTAATTTTTGAGCCTTTGGACTGGTTCCATTCCGCCCACGACTTGGTGCAGAGAACGGCAGCATTGGGTGGCAGAATGGCGTAATGTAGCATTTAGCAATGAATTGCGATTCTGTTTAGGAATGCATGATGGTTGTAGGATGGTAAGAGCGACGAGATATCGGGTTTGCTATTGAGAGGCATGTACACAGGACAGTTGGAGTAATGGTTTGGAGGGCTGGAGGGCTGTTGCCTATGATAGCCAATCACCACTTGTATTTATTCGAGGCAATATGATAGCTGTGCGTTATATTGATGACATCTTATAAACCACTTTAGTGCCTTATCTCGACGGCCGTCGGGACGTCTTATTTCAGCAAGACAACGCGCGTTTCGATATTGCTCGTCAAACTATGGATTTTCTCCAATAAGATGGCGTTGATAGGGTTAATGTTTTGCCGTGGCCGCCCCGTGCTTCAGATTTTAAACGAACATGTGTGGGATATGATAGGAAGGAGACTATCCACTTTAACTATTCGCCACAGACTCTGGCACAGTTAATACAGAAGTTCAAATTGCTTGGAATGAGGTACCACAAGCAGACATCCATCATCTCATTTTGTCAATGCCTAGACGTGTACAGGAGAATATTCAGCTACAGTGGCCAAACACATTATTATTTTGTTTTGATTACTTGTTAATAAAAATTCTCGACAACGTTATCGTTTCATTCTTGATGTAAATCTACCGTGTTGCCAAAAAAATAAATCCAAGAAATGATTCCCTTTGGGTGTAACACGTCTAATGTCACTGAGTATATTTACCAATTTTATGAATGTTGTGACGTAAAGTAGATTAAATGTTTTGAAATTACTATTTTACTATTCTCTGTTGTTTTTTTGTCTAGTGGTTTAAAATGAATCAGTTGTGCATTAATTTCTTGGAATTGCAACACTGTAGAAATATAGCTATGATTTCTAGATTGGTGAAGACCAAAATAGATAGATATATTTAATCCATTGCAGCTTCAAAATAATACAGTAGACTAAATTAAAGATTTTATTATAAATAAATATATGTTTTTACAGTTTATTTTGTTTCATTTTTACGAAATTACAATAAGATCAATATGATCTGTTAAAATACAGATAAGCAAATTGCAGATCGCGAACATGTAACTTCCTAGTTTTAGTTGTATTAATGAAGGTTATTTATCAACTGATCACCTACGTTTGATTGCTTAAACATACAAAAAGCTCATATTATAAGATCACTGGAGACACTAACTAACAATAGTTTCAAAGTAATTTTTTTTATTTTGTTACTTCAAATTTTGCAAAACATGTAGTTTACTTCTTCTATTTGGTATTTGTAAGCTTAAAAGTTTACTAAGCATTACATAAATTCAGAGAACATAAAATTTGGGAAAATGGTGATTTATTATAACAATTTCTTTAATAAATCGTTGTAAAACTGATGAAATATTATTGACTAAACGAAACGATACTAAAATCGTTATTAAAACCAATCAATAAAGAAAATCTTAAATTAATTTAGCTACTCCACCAAAACGTCATTCAATTTATTTTGCTGCACCATACTATAAAAAATCCCCTCTTTATTTTCGAGCAGCGTGGTCGGTTCTCCAAACTCTTTTATCTCCCCTCTATCCAACACCATCACTTTATCGCAGCCAAGCACAGAATGCAATCTGTGAGCTATGGTTAATACTGTGCAATCAAAAAAGTTTTCCTTAATAATTTTATGTAAAAGTTTATCAGTTTCGTGGTCCATGTTGGCGGTGGCTTCATCCATGACAACAATCTTGTTCTTTCGAAGCAAAGCTCTAGCCAGACAGAGGAGTTGTTTTTGACCAGAACTAAAACTGAGTAAGTTACTATTTGTTGGTTGTTCCAAGGTTGTGATTGAATCGTTGATTCCGACTGTTTGTAAAGCGTTCCAGAGGTCTTTGTCTTCAAATTCGCACAAAGGATCAAGATTTGATCGAATTGTTCCTGAAAATATCGTGGGATCCTGAGGGATGACAACAATATGTTTCCTTAAAAAATCTAGAGACAAAGTTTTTATATCAACTCCGTCAATAAGGATCTTTCCTTGAACGTCATAAAGCCTAAAGAGCGTAGATATTATTGAAGATTTCCCTGCACCAGTTCTTCCTACTATGCCAATCTTCTCTGTAGGTTTAATTTCAAAATTTAAGTCTTTTAAAACATAATGGTTATTGCCTTCATATGACAGGTACACATTTTGATATGATATATTTCCAAGTGAAGGCCAGTTATTGATTTCAGCTCCTTCCTTATTTTCCGTTCTTATATTGGTGTATTCCAGGATTCTTTCCAATGACGTCATGTTATTTTCCAGCTCAGTAAACATCCGTACGCACCAGGTTATACTTATGGAAAGAGCAGAGACTTGAGTGATAGTAAGGCCAATATCACCAGCTGTATTATCTGTAAAAAATGTCATTTGATTAAAAACAAGGTAAAAAATCAATTGGTAAATTTAATTTAAATTTAAAAAAACACGCTATCTATATCTTTTCTATATCTATATAGTTCAGGAAATGAAGCTCGAAAAAAGTTAAAACCTCGCAATTTTTTCGTCCTGCATGGATTGAGTTGAAATTTTAACAGAAGGTAGATGATAGCCCAAGGATCAAAATCTATATCGAACCGAAGTGCCCGGAAGGGTTTTAGCGGTGAAAACTACCCCTAATTGTCAAAAATTATAAAATAACATATTAAACCTGAATATGGGTAAGATTTGGTTTGAATTAGTTAAATAATGATTATTTTATACTTTTGAATAGAGTTCCATCATATTTCAACCCTTAAAAAGCAACCTTTGTTAAAGATTAATGTAAAAAAAATTAGTAATGCTCAGAAAATGATTTCGCCTTGGAACGATTTGCATAAAAATTTGGAATTAAGCTCAACTCACCCTCTACTTTATAGTTTATGTCATGCCGATGAACACTGATTGTTCTTAGGGGTGAAAACTACCCCTAATTTTCAAAAATTGTAAAATAACATTACAAATCTTAAGATGAGTGAAATTTGGTTTGGATTAGTTAAATAGTGATTTTTTTATACTTTAAAATACAATTTCATAAATTTTTAACCCTTAAAAATCAATTGTTATGAGTGCTATAGGTGAAAACAATTTTTGGCCAAAATTTTGCAACTTTTCAACTTTTGAAAATCACCCTTTACAACATTGCAGTTTTTATAAACTAATTTAATAGATATAAATTGAAAAAAGTAGAATTAAATACAAAAAAATTTATCAACATAAAAAGGCACCACATATTCTTATACATTTACATAAATATGTAGTTGAAAATATTTACATTTATAGGTAAAACAATAATAATATTAATTTTATTCGTCATCAATTACATCTTCATCGTGATCTATGTCATCCTCATCTTCTTCAATTATTGGTGGACTATTATTGCACCCTTCACCTGAGCACCCAAAACAAGTAGAGTCACAGTATAAACCAACTTTTCTGCACCCACATGAAACGCCGCATCCTTTTTTGCATTGGCAAAAAATAATTTTCAAAAGTTCATCGGAATGTTCCATTAACAATGGAAGAAAAGTTTCGTACGTTGAAGAGGCTAGATGCTGGTGAAACGGCTAAGAAGATTGCTGTTAAGATGGGTGTCACTATCACTGTGAATGACTGAAAAAAATCTAGAAATAAAATTGAACGATGGTGCTCATCGCAGGCTTCAACAACTGGGATAAAGAAACTGAAAATAATAAAAAACGTCCCTAACAACCATATGAATGAGTGTTTGTATCTTTGATTCACCCAAAAGAGGGAACAGGGATTACCAATCTCAGAGCCTATATTAAAAGAAAAAGCCTTACACTTCAACAAAGAAATTGAAGGTGATAATGACTTTAAGTCAAGTGAAGGATGGTTGGAGAGTTGGAAAAATCGTTACGGTGTGCGGAAGCTACAGATATGTGGTGAGAAACTGTCTGCTGACCCAGAAGTTGTCGAAGTCTTCAAAAAGATCTTGCACAGCTTACTAGAAGAAGAATGAATTACCGGAGACGAGCTTTACAATTGTGACGAAACAGGTCTCAATTATAAAACAAGGAATGGAGCAAATAGTATGTATGTACTAAGTTTATAAACGTTTAATTTTTGTTTATAACAAAAGAAATACAGCTTGAAAACTCTATAATGTTTAGATTTTTATTTTACCTTTCTTATCTATGTAATGTATGTATGTATTGTATTTTAGTCCTGATATTAAATGCCTAAAACGCTATAAACTATGTACTGTAAAAATTTCAGGCTGTTTACAGCTACATATTTTTAAATAGTCTTGATATCCGAATTTTCTCATATCCGGATCGGTCGGTCGCCACATTGATCTGGATGTGGCAGGTTATACTGTATCTAGATAAATTAAAACCGAAACAAGTCTTGGTTCATATGAAACTTTAGTAGTGGTAGTGATAACATGGTTGCTATCAGAAGTTATTGCCATCCTATTCCATTCTTTCCTAACCAGCAAACGTATACGTGTGGAACAAAGTAATATATTCATTGTTTTTAGTTGCCTATTTTACAATTGTGCCATGCGCCATTATATAAATAGTAATGACCTCTGATCCTACGATGTCATCCCGGTATTAACGTTTTTATACGTGTAATATAATTATAATTTTTAATAAGCAGATAAAACTTAACAAAAAATTAATTTATCTGCTTATCATGTACTTTTTGCAGAACTAAAAAGGTACGTCATGTCAATAATGAATAAATTCTATATTTTTTATTACTTTTCTTGAAGGACATTTCATTTATTATGGGTTCGAAGTCGAAAATAATTTGGATTTTTGTACTTAGTTTAAAGATTAGGTAAATTATTGAATTGTAAATAATTATTATTCAAACAAATAAAAACTCTGAAAAGAAGCTACAGAAAAGATGAGGTTGACAGCGACCAGTATCTAGTAAAATCCAAGCTAAAAACCCAAAGCCGATAAAAACGTTAAAGATACGAGTATCAAATATAGTATGATGAAACTAGTCGTGAAAAATACCGAAAAACTACAAAAGACCTCCTCGAAAGACAGCATAAGGAAGATATAGGTAATATATGAATCAAATTACCAGCAGAAATTCAGAAAGTTTAGGAAGAAACCAAAAGCGAAATGCTTTTGATTTCTTCCTAAGCTTCGAAATGCGAAAACAAAACTTATGATTTTTGGAGGTAAAATAGCTCTGATTACTGAACTACAAAGGAAGGTCTAGGAAAAAGTGGAAAAAATGAAGTGGCAGCGGACGCGCAAATTTTGGTAGACATGAGAACATGGAGAAGATCGAGACGGTAGCGGGAAGGTTGGAGGCAAGGTGGGGAGGTAGTTTGGAGGAAGCAAAGGCTAGATTTGGACTGTACAGTTTATCAGTCGAAGAATGCACTTGTGATAACAATAAAAGAAAAAAAGCCTAATTCGGGTCTAAAATTTAAAAGGTTATATGAAATATAAAAGGTTATATGCCCGGCATATTTAAAAAGTACAGAAATATTCTCAATTGGTATTTATGATAAATCCCTTTATTCCTAAATCTGCTTATTTAATACGAATATTTGTGCTGGCCTTGTATTTACTTTTAGAGACAAAAAGTCAACATACCGCCAGTTACTATCCAAGAATGTAGAAAACAAACTGAGTCTGACACGATGTCTCTGTATGGGCTCTATATGGCAATAAATAACAAATTTTCTACCCTTTTATGAGTTTTCCCCATATATTAAGTAACTTGTCTCATGTTCACTTGTTAAATGCACTGATTATGGGCTAGTAAGTCCAGAAACGTTCTGCTGTGATGTAGGGTCTTTTTAATTATTTACCTTTTATAAAGAATTTTTTAATAAAACTTTTATTAAATGTAAATAAGGTTAGTCCAATAGCCTTTTTAAAGTGCATTTTAACAAGACTATAACGAACAATTTGTAGCCGGTCTCAGCTTTTGTGGAGGAAGAGTTCTGAACTAAGTAGGGATTCTTCAGCACTCCGCATAAGACAGACTGTGCTGGGAAGTCCTCAACCCCGACACAGCGCGTCCCATATGGCTGAGAGGAGACGTCCTGTATATTATACAGAATAGGTGCGAATAAGGCTCGCCAAATAAGCACCCGCGGATCAACTGAGGGCATGATATAGGGCAGCAGTTATGCCATTACTAACTCCAAGGCTAGAGAAGAATGACTTCTTAATAGGCTTGGAAACAGATACTTATAGGTGACAATCAGATATTGGTTTAATCGGTTGTAATACTGCGGTGTGTAAGGCAAGGAGAAACCAATACACTAAATATTCTCAAGATATTATGACTATGGCAAGTTATGATAAACAAAAGGCCCCTAGTCCGTGGCAGACCTTAAATGGTCAGGGGGTGCTAAGAATGTTAAATGCTGGGTCCATGTTAAATGCTGGGAACCACCAACGAAAGTGGAAAAGAAAAATGACACATTAACAATTGGAACCTGGAATGAAAAATCTCTCTTTATGCCAAGAAAATCTCATAACATCGTGAGAGAAATGAAAAGAATAGGAGTCAATATTCTCGGAGTTAGTGAAGTTAGGTGGCCTGGATCTGTACAGACAAACATCGATAACCATGTGATATACTATGCTTGTAATGACGATCCTCATCATTATAACGGAGTGGCATTTATAGTTGACGAGAGAAGCAGTAAAAACTTTATACCTATATCTGATAGAGTAGCTATGGTACAAATTAATACCACTCCTCAAAATATTAACTTTATTCAAGTATATGCTCCTACAGAAAAAAAACCAGAAAGAGAAATTATGAGAATTCCACCAAGAGATCAAACAGCTAATGAAGATCGCAAAGAAAAATGCTGTACACATTATTATGGGAGATTTAAATGCCAAAATAGGCGAAGGGCGGACCGAAGACGTTGTCGGAAACTTTGGTTTGGGCCAAAGAAATGATAGAGGATAATACTGGTCCAATTTTGCTAAGAAGAAAATCTAATGACCGCAAACACCTGGTTTAAATTACCAAAAAGAAGATTACATACTTGGAAAGCACCTGGAGATAATCAAAACCACATAATTGATTATATATTAATTGACAATCGGTATAGAAATGGAATCAGGGCAGTTAAAACATATCCCGGGACAAACATAGGTTCCGACCAAAATTCTGTTATCGGTAAAATCTCAATTAAACTGAAGAAAATCAAACGCAGAGAGAAGGTAAAACCTAGCCTTGAAAAACTTAAAGATCCAGGAGTACAAGCAGAGTGAAGGCAAAAATTCAGTGAAGTACCAGCGGTAGCAGAAGACTCAGTAGAAAGTATTTGGCACACCTTCAAAACAACAATCACAACTATATAAACAGAACAACTACAAGACAACACAAGAAAAACCAAGAATACATGGATGATAGAAGAAATCCTAGAACTGATGGACGTAAGAAGATCTTCCAAAAACCACAATGAAGTAAAATATAAAGAAACCCAGAGAACCATCCGAGACAAAATCAGAAAAGCCAAAGAAGAATAGATGAACAGTAGATGTGAGGAACTGAGGGAAGTACTAAAAAAAAACATGACTACTTAAATGCATACAAGAAGATTAAGGAAGTCACAAATATGAAGAAAAAATTCACTACAACAACTCTAGTAGATGATAACAACCAAATAGTATCTAACCTAGAAAATGTAAAAAATATATGGGAAAAATACATCGAATATCTGTTTGATGAAGAGAGAACATCACCACAAATTAATATAGTATAACACACAATCCTTGATATATTAAGATCGGAAATTACAAAAACCAACAATACGGCAAAGCCACGAAAGGCCTCAGGTCCAGATAAGATATAGGTAGAGATGATCAAACTTATTATTGAAGAAAATCTTCAGTCCTTAACACTACTATTTAACAAAATATATACCACTGGAATCTTCCCAGAAGACTGGCTTAGATCGACATTTATACCTATACCCAAGAAGTAAATAGATGCTCACAGTTCAGATTACTTAGCGTAATGAGCCATTTTCTGAAAATTTTACTCAAAATTGTACATCAAGGTATATACAGAGAGTGCGAAAGAAATCTGAGCAACAATCAATTTAGATTTCGTATGGGGCTTGGTACGAGGGAGGCATTATTTGGCCTCCAGATATTACTACAAAAATGCCGAGATCAACGAAAAGGCGTGTTTCTCTGTTTTATCGAGTACGAAAAGCATTTAATCAAGTAAAACATACAGAACGCATAGAAACCCTAATAAAACATGGTATAGACCATAACTCTATGGCTCTTATTAAAAACCTATATTTGGATCAAATGGCGTCGATTAAAATAGACAATCGTATGACAACAGAAATGTCAATAAAAAGATGAGTTCACCAGGGCTGTGTACTTTTTCCACTATTGTTTAATATTGTTTCCAAAAAGATCTTCCAAAATGCCCTCGAAAATATTGAAGAAGGAATAAAAATCAACGGAGAATATGTAAACAACTTAAGATAAGCAGACGACACCGTCATTACTGCGGACAGTGCTGAGGGTTTGCAACGACTTTTGAATGCCATAACCAGAGAGAGATATAGCTGGGGGCTTAAAATAAACACAAATAAAACAAAATTAATCGCTGATACACGTGCACCAAATGCCGACATTAATATTCGTATCTACAACAAATAGATAGAACTCGTACAAAAATTCCAGTATCTTGGTTGCTGGATAACAAACGACCTTGACTACGAAGTTGAAATACGTGCTCGTATAGAGTATGCTACGTCCGCTTTTCAAAGAATGAAAAAATTCTTAATAAACTCTATCTTATCGTTGGATATCCGATACCAATTTTTAAAAATATTCATTTATTCCATATTGCTATACGGAGTGGAAACATGGACTCTCGGAATCACAAGTATGAGACGTGTAGAAGCCTTTGAGATGTGGGTTTTTCGAAGGATGCTGAAGATCTCTTGGACAAAGCACGTTACCAACAACAAGGTGCTGAGAAGAATGGGAACTGAGAGAGAACTTCTAAGTATTGTGAAAACCAGAAAGACGAGTTATCTAGGACATATTTACAGAGGAGAAAAATACAACTTATTACAACTGATAATGGAAGGTGAAGTGGAAGGAAGAAGAGGTCCAGGAAGAAGAAAATGCTCCTGACCGAAAAATGTAAGAGACTGGACACACATTCGATACTAAGGATAGCTCCAGATAGAGAGCAATTTGCTGCAGTTATAGCCTACCTTCAGTAATGGAGAGGGCACCTTAAGAAGACATCGAACAATTAAGAAGACATCGAACAATATCTTTAAAAAACTGGTCAATACCATTTAGATATAATAATAATTTATAGCAATAAACCGATAAATCTAATTCAAAACTTAAAACATTAAATAAATAAGAGTTTATATAAAAAAATCCATGTTATAGATATATAACATAGAATAAATCAATACGTACCTATGTTAAAGAACAAAAATTTGACCACTACGAAAACGATGAATAACGAACATATTAAGTCAATAAAAAATCCAAAAGCCCTAGCGGTACACATGGATGTAAAATTTGCCGAAGTGTATAAGTCCAAGTGTCTGTTATATTCTTCTATTAAAATTTCTTGCGCTTTCGAAGCTCTCACAGTGGTGACCCCTTCTAATGTAGCGTTGAGGTGGCCAATCATAGGACTTCGACCTAAAAACATTTATTTATTACAGTTACTTGTGTAAAATAATACATACATATAGCCCAACACATAAAAAAATGAAATAACACCAGCTTTTAGAACAAACAACAACTTAGGCAAATATATTAAAAACAACAAGAGCCAAACAACAGTTGCTATCAGTTTTCTTGTATTCAGGTTCAGTTTTTCTCTTTTGGATTTTAAGTTAACATGATACCAGGTCATTGTCGCTTTGTTTCAGGTGTAAGAAACCCAAGTTTAGTCCCCTGTTAGAATGCGGTCGACAAATTTTTCACCATTACTGTCATATCGGGTCAATAAATCAAGGGATGCTCCCATTTGTTTCATCTTATGGACTTCAGAAATTTTGGTACCCACCGGGCTTACATTTTTCACATAATCAAGGTGCTTGGTCACTATTTCATGAAATAGGAATCAAAAAATTTGTGGAAAACAGTCATGCAATGTGGTTAAAATAAATAGCCGGTTTTCCTGAATTTTGTTTCAACTTTTTCTTTCAACTCCTCCGTCACAAGAGATAGCCTCCCACTCCGTTCTTAATCGTGAACACTGGTTTTTTCTTGGGTAAACATAATGCACTATTTACCTCACTCAAGATTTGTTTCTTACATTCTCACCACAAACAACTTTTATTTGTCTATAAATATTGATAGGGCGAATATTTTGCGCATTCAAAAACCTAATCACACTGCGTACATTACATTGGCGGAATTTTCGCTTTGATAACAAAGACGCATGAACGCAGATTAACGAGATAACACCCAACAATTTGATACAAAAAGCCATGCAGAACAGAGTATTCTTCGATGTCATTGTCGACCTAATTACGCAAATAATAAAGAAAAAGGAGACGCTAGAAAGAACGAGACAGGAAGGGGAATGAGGTAACAAATTATATATAGTGCGGTCACTCGCTTACAACCTAGCTACACGACGGAATAGAAAGCACCTTTCCAGCTAGATCTGTAATTATATTACGTACGATGTTTTTACGACCTTGTGTACCCTCTTTTTTATTTTTACATTCACCCTTGTCAGGCCACGAACATCTGAACTTTTATCATCCCATATTTGGTCTTTTTACAATACTGCCCCTAGATTTAATTTTAAGTTAAGAATCTTCTTCCAGTTTTTTCACTTGAATTCTCAGGCTGTGCAAGGCATCCCAATGTTTCCTTCGCCGATTTAACTCCTCCGGGGTGCCTTTTCCGAAGCAGGGGTGGTTTTAGTTGGTAGGCGACTAGTCAGCGTTGCTTGCGACGCATATAATCTATACATTGGATGTTAGGTCCTAGCATGCGTTCCTCTCAGGATTGAATCCAACAGTACTAGGGTCACCTTCCCTAGTCGTTTTTAGAACCTTTCCTTCTCAGTCCAAAAAAAAAGATTAACGAGGATTAGTCCACACTATTGAAACAGACAAACGTGCACAAAGTCGCGGCGGTGAGGGATTGGCGACGAGCATGTAGCGTAATCGTTCTGTACTTTCTGGATGATCTTGGTAAGAACATTGATAGCAAGGTCAGCAATAGTTAAATTCCAAAAATACTTTTAACGGGAAAAGATTTCTTTTTTTAAGTCTTGGCGTGGTAAAATCTAGGTATAATACTAATGTATAATAACAGGCATTAACAAGCGTTGTGTTTCAAATTAAGATCAATAAATCATATATAATTATTCAAAATGAGCTGGGATCGAACCTGTTACAAACTATAAAACAACAAAATGTTTCCTATTTGAGAAATATAATGAGAGATGATAAATATATGATATTAAGATAGACATAAAACATAATGAGTAGGATAGAAGGAAAAAGAGTACAATTTTCTATGATTTGGTATCTACGTTAGTTCATGGTTTTATTCGGTTTTTGGTTTAATAAATATTTGGTATTGCCATCAGTATAAATTCGTCAATACTAGAATTACCAGAAGATCCAAGGTCGCTTGTAACAGGACACATCAGGGGCTATTATGCAGGATATATGTTCATCCAATAATCTGTAATACAAATAAAATACTTACTTGCTGCCTCAAGACGTTTTAAACTCCTTCCTGCAGGTAAGTACACTTTTCTCATCAGAAAAGCTAACGCAAAAATCAAAGCGATGATGACAGCGCCAGAAGGGTTGACTAGTGTAACTAAGAAAACTATTCCACCGACGTTAAATATCGTCTAAAACAAAAATTTCATATTTTAAATAAACCCACTCAATTCCCCTTGCTACTGTTAAATCGTTTAATCACTTTGACAAATCAAGAAAGAAGTTTTAACTACAACCATAAGTGTTTATTACTACTTAAATTCCAAGAGGCAGCATTTTACTCAAGGTAATTTAAAGTTAAACACTAAAATGTTTTCTTCGGTTATTTGTAATGCGTAGTTTTAAAACATTATACAGGGTCGCATAAAAGTTACTGCTTTCTTAATTAAATGGAATTATTTTGTAATTCTCTAAAGGATTAAAAAATTAGTAATTGATAAGTAAGTGTAAAATTCGTTTTGTTCAAAAGAGGTTTACACAATTTTACAACATTTAAGCGTTTATCAGAGCGTTGCTTTGTTCTGCATCACACATTGAGTACTTGGTAGAAATAAAAGTTTAGATTTACAGGACTCACGCCATATTTAATATTAAAATAGCCTTGGACGTGGTAGACTTCTAGTAAATATTACCATTGGGAAAGTGAAGTTGTTAAAAAAACATTAAATAAGATCTTACCCTACAACATTGATCCAAAACTGCAGAAAGGTACTCATCAACATTTAGCATATCTTGGGATAACCTGTTCAATATATTTCCTATTAAATGAGTATCGAAAAACACCATCACTGAGTTGATAATCTTCTTGATCATGGCCTTGTGTAAATTAACAGACGCCCTTCTGCAAAACTCCAATAAAGCGTAAGTGGTCAGCAACTCCATTCCTGTACCTAATACAACAAATACCGAGTACAATCTAAAAGTGTCTTGCTCGATGGATTTAGCCAATGACAATGAGGGAAATAAAGTATCATTAGAAAGAGGATTGGTCGAAATATTTTTCTCGATGTTTAGCACAATTTGCTTTTTGTCAACCCTAAAAAAAATTATTAAAAATTATGCATTTTACTTATAATAAATGTAGCACTACAAGCATACCTGGTATTATGTACATAGCCTTACCCTAAGGAGAATAGGTACATATCCTAAATAAAGACAATATCTCGAAATATTCCAATTCTATTTAAAACAAAGTTTCCTTTCCCAGATCTCAGATTAATGGATTTATTGATATATATGAGAGTTCATAGATATATTTAAAAAGAAGATTAGGAAAGTTGCCAATCTACAAACAAGTTAATAAAGATAGAAGTAACCAAAAACCAGAAAAAGTGCTAAGTAATTTAAGGTTTAATGAAAATTAAAATGTAAACATGGGATTATTCATCATCAGACCGACTGACGAAGACGATAATTTTAAGCGCGTGTTTAAATATTGTAAAACAAAAACAACTAACAACATTCAGTGCATAAAGTGCGGTGAAATATTTCACTACAGTTGTGCTAAAGTAAAAAAACTAGAATTTTTAAAAGAAAAGTTCCTTAAGTGCTGTGACACTGAAAATGATAAAAACTGTGCCAGTTCTATCAACGAAAATGGAGCGTTAACTACCAAGGAGAGTAAACGAGAAATTCAACTTCTTAATCGAATAATCCGGGAAATGGAAGAAAAATATAAAATTTTGCAAGAAAACAATAATTTACTACAGGAAAACTACAATTTATTGAAACATTACAATACCATATCGCAGAAAACGTCACGTATTTCAACAATTATTGATGTCCAACAAAAACCTGTTGTAAAAGCTATCATTAGTGACAATGAGAAAACAAAACGACAAAATCGACCACTCAAGAAGTCACCTATGCCAGCAAAACAGCTGGTCAAGGGCAAGGTCAGATGCAAGCAAATATAAACAAACAACAGTTGACAAATAAAAATAAAAACAATGAAGAACCTAAGAGTACCTCTAAACGAAATAGAAATAATTTCCAAAAAATAAAATCTGCAATACACAATGCAGTTGTACACAATAAAATTGCTAAAATGCAAAAACTTAGTAAACAACTTAGTAAATGGCCGACTAACACAGAGGAAAATTCTGGTGGATGGATGCAGCAAAAACGTAAACGCAGACGTTTCTTTGTTGGAGGTAACATGAAAATGATTGTACTATACATATAATATATAATACATATACCATATACTATATAATGATTTCATTAGATTCATTAAATAAATTGTTAAAGTTCAGTAGGGTTCAGTACTAGGTCCCATCATCTGGAATGTCCTGTATGATGGGGTGTTGAGGCTACAGATGGAAAGGGAATACACTCTTGTAGCTTATGCCGATGATCTAGAACTGGTTGCAAAGGCGAGTCAGAAAACGGACATGGCTAATGCGGCTAACAGCCCTGCGTCGCATTAGTAGGTGGATCAGAGAGAACGATCTACAGCTAGCGCCTCAGAAAACTGAGCTGTTAGTTCTCAAAGGGAGCCGGGAAAAATCCTCCCTTTGCTTTATAGTAGCAGGTATGGAGGTTGCACAGGTTAAATCGATTAAGTATCTGGGAGTCTGGTTGTCGGAAGGACTAAGGTTCGGAGTACACATCTTAAAGACGGTAGAGAAGGAGAACCGAAATCTGGAGGCGTTAATACGGCTGATGCCAAACATTGGAGGCCCAGGTAGCACCAAAAGAAAGGTGTTAATAGAGTTTTCCAGTCGGTGGTAACCTACGCTGCCCCTGTGTGGTGTAGCGGACTAAACATTGCGTAATACGCTAAGCTGATGGAGACTTCGCAAAGGCGAAAGCTCCTTAAGGTATTTAGCGCATATGGGACAGTTTCAAATGAGGCTCTATATGTCATTGGAGCGGTGATACCGATCGTTTTGTTGTGCAAAGAGCGAGCAAGGGTGTATGTGAGGAGGATGGATGTAAATATAGATGAAAATGAGAAAGAAAGAACGATAGTAGTGTGGCAGAGAGAATAGGCGAAAGATAGCGGAAAAGCAAGGTAGGAAGAAGCTTATTCCCGATCTGAGGCCGTGGTGGGAATGTAAGTTTAGGAAACTAGACTACTTCCTGACACAGTTTCTAACCGGACATGGTAGTTTTGGCACCTTCACAAATAGAATAGGCAAATCTGTCTCGGCAGACTGTACTGTTTGTGGGATACCGGACGCTATCGCCCACATCTTTAACTGCCAGAGATGGGCAAATGAGAGGGGAGATTTCGAGAGGCGAATGGGTTTCGGGCTGGATGAAAGAAACGTTGTAAACATAATGTTGAGAGGAGAGAAATAATGGAGAGAAGTACACTGTCTAATTTCTAAAGTGATGAAGAAAAAAGAGCAGATGTAGATGTCCAAAAAAGATTTCCCCCACCGTTGCCTGTCAGAATTCAATGGATACCTTCTTAGGCTCTTACTGAATTCTGGCAATACGGCATTAAAAAAAAACAAATTCATTTGCATGTGACTAGACTCGAACCTGCCACCAGACAAACTCAAGAATTTTTATTCCCTAAATTCCCTGAGGTAGACTGTGAACCTCATGAGTCAAAGGGGCATGATCTCTACTGTTCTATAAAAGTTACACTAAACAGAGAAAATTTGAAACAAGCTTGAAAGCGCGAAGTGTGGCCCTCAGGAGCTATTGTGTCGTTTTTTCAGAAAAACAGTATGCTGCAGCAAACTTTCGAAGTAGTGGATTCTCGGTGAGACCGAGATCAGATAACAAACACATCTTCAACATGTATTGATAATTTTTTTAGTAGTTTGGACTTAAATAACATAGAAGTAGTTGACTCATTTTTCTCTGATCATACATATCAAATAGGCTCTTTTATTGTCCCATTAATGCATAACTGTAATCATTCCTTTCAAACCCGTAATTTTATGGAAGCTAATATGGATGATTTCCGAAATGTATTATCTAGGGAAACGTGGCATGAAACTTATTCGACTATCACTTTTAACGATAAAATATCAGCATTTTATGAAATCTTTGATCTATGAAACGAGCCAAATTGTATATCAAAAAGAAGTTTCCTAAGCACATCAAAGAAATGCATAATATGCTGTGCGAAATGAATGTATTACGCAAAAGGTTAAATAGTCAATTTTATACAGAACGATATAATACTTTTAAAAAGGAATATCAACAAATCAAACAGCACTATTTAAAACAAAGAAATAATGGACGTATTGAAAATAGCAACAAAATGATAAAAGAAAGTTGGAAAATAATCAATAATAATCAAAATAGAAATAAACCTACATTAGCAAACACAATTAAAACAAATGACAATGATTATATATAAACTAAAGGTAAAGCTAACCTGATAAATAACTATTTCATTAATAAAAATAATAACTCAACTTCAAATTTTCTCATTAAAATTTATCAATTTTCCAAGACTTTCTTTCTTTCTTCAACTACACCTGCAGAAGTACTGTCATTTATAGGTAAGACCACATCTAAACATGCTGAAGGTTTAGATGAAATTGATTGCAGATTGTCAAGTTGTTTGAACTGGCATTCTGTGAAAGACTAACAAGCTATCTAAGAGCATTTTATTTACTGCCAGATGTCCAAAATGGATTCAAGAAAGGCTGTACTATTTTAAGTGCTGTTGAAGACTGTTTTAATTTTATCAATGAAGCTATTAATGAAAAACAAAACACGTAGGGTTTTTTTATGATCTCAGTTGTGCTTTTGACGTGGTGGATTACAGGCTGCTTCTGATGAAGATGAAAGGCAGGAGAGTTTGAGGTATACAACATGACTGAATAAAATCATATTTTTCAAATCGTTTGAAAACAATAACATTATATGGTAGACTATCAGACCCAATGAAGTCTGCTGTGGGAATACCACAAGGTTCGGATCTTGGTCTTCTCTTTATTGATTTTATTAACGATATCAACCAAGTTTGCACTAACCCTAATCAAATTATTGAATCTGCAGATGATACAAGCTTCATTATATTACATCATTAGTATGACAGATTGTTACTAAGGGCAATACAACATCTCAGTAAATTAGTAAGTAGTATTGCAAAGACAACGGCCTTAAATTAAATAGAACAAAAACCAGTTTTATGAGATTTTTAACAAAGAACATATGCCCCTGACTATGATCCTTATCTATATATTGATCACAAGTCCATTCAAAATGCTGAAGTAATAAAATTTTTAGGACTGGTGCTAGATCCAAAGCTAAGTTTAGAAGATCACATAGATAAAGTAACCTCGACACTAAGTAGTCGTTGTTATGTAATTAGAAATATAAGGGATACTATATCCTTCGATATATTAAAACTAATGTACTATGGCTTGGTGCAGTCAGTCCTTCAGTACTGCTTAATATTTTGGGACTTATCTCCATATAGTTGGAGCTTTTATATCTAAAAAAAAAATACAACGAACTATGTTTAAAGTATCATCAACTACATCATGTAAACCACTAAACCACAACATTTCTTAGGAACGCTGATCTTCATCCACATAACACACGCCTAAAGGATAACATACATAAGCCTTTTCCCCACCTGGGAGTCGCACAGCATGCTCCTAGCTACATGGGGATCAAATGTTTGAATAAGTTCAGTGACATGTTGATGTCACATGATGCATCTTGGCACTATTAAATGCTTTGAACAAAAGCTAAAAACATTTTTAGTTAGCCATGCTTTTTATAGTATTAAAGATTTTTTAAATTTTTAATGTATGTCTTGTAATGTATTTTTTTTATTGTAATTTTTAATGTAATAAACTTTTAATGTGTATATACATTTGTATAACATATAATATTTTTTTGACGCTATTGTGCTGTTCCATACTGATGCCTTTAACCAGACATACAGGCATATTTTACCAATCCCTAATCTGCATAGCACTTACGTATCGAAAAATAACTGTCAGGATCTTCTGTAGTAGGCCCCAGGCTGACGAGTCTGGTGCCTACTAGTACCAGCTCCCACATCACCAAGAGAAATAAGTGAACTAATCAGAAGAAGTTCACCAAAGAAAAGCACCTGGTCCAGACAAAATTACTAACAGAGCATTAAAGTATCTTCATTCGAAAGATTGTATTGATATAGATAAATAAGCAGACGAGTAAAAATGGAATGGGCCGCATTTGGAAAACTCTCATACATACTGAAAGACAAAAAGATACCCCAAAACCTTCGAACCAAAGTGTTCGATTCTTGTATCCTTCCTGTTCTCACTTACGGAGCTCAAACCTGGACATTCACAAAAAAGAACATGGACAAGATTCGAAAAACTCAGCGAGCCATGGAACGACAGATGCTTGGTATCTCACTAATAGATCGGCAAACGAACAAAGCAATCCGGAACAAAACAAAAATAAAGGACACCGCGAAACAAGCAGCTAAATTAAAATGGAAATGGGCTGGACACAACGAACGTCTCGAAGATGGTAGATGGAACAAAGAAGTCGGAAACTGGCGACCGTACGATGCGAAGAGACCAAGAGGAAGACCTCAAATGCGCTGGAGCGACGATATCAAAAGAGTCGCAGGACCAATGTGGAAACGCCTAGCACACAACAGGGATGAATGGCGAGAAATGGGAGAGGCCTTTATTCGACAATTCGGATAGAAAAAGGGCTATAAAAAAAAGGGAAGAAATTGTATATCTGATAAACATAAGAAACGCAATACTAAGATACGGGCACTTCTCAAACCGATGGAAGGAAGCCCATGTATAAAAATTAGTACCATTTTTTCAGATGGAAGACCTACATATTCGTATTAAGCGAAAAATTTTACATAAGATAGAATAGATTTCAACTATCCACCCTTTCATGCATAAAAAAAGGTACTTAGCTGCCGTACTATTATTTTAGAGAATAAAAAGGCCATCTTTATCTTTTGCACATGAGACCTGTGTATCCAGAAGACGTGCTTAAACCCATTGTAAAAAGTTGAAAGCATTCATCAAGAGTACAGAACTTTCTGAAGATTTACAGTTTAAAGATGACTTTCTAGATTTCCAAATCTCCTATTATTTTCATCCTATCTATTTCTGTTCTTCCCAAACTATTTTCATGCATTATTTTAGTTTTTATTAATTATATTAAGTAAAATTATAACATATACTTTGACAAAGTTAAACTTACCACTTGGTTAGTAGTCTTTCTGCATAACTTACTGCAAATTGTGTGGATCCTCTCATAAAAACATTAAATAGAACGAAGAGAAATCCTCCTCCATATATAAAATACTGTTTGTAAACTCTCCAATCTACAGATCCTTGTTTCTTTATTTCACTATAGATCTTTTTCGTCGACTTTTCTTCTTTTTGAAGCAATTCTATATCCTCTGTCACTTCATTATTGACATCTGCGGATTTATCTTCTTTAAATTGTTGTTTTTGTAAGTCCACAACGTGATCTACAACTTCTTTGACTTCTTTAATAATCTTCTCACTTGGTTGACCTACATCTTTTACTGTACCATCCTCCAATATTATGACATAATCAGCTTGTTGTATGTGACTAGGATTTTGACTAACCAAAACACACGATTTGTTTTTTAAAAACTTCTTAATGCATTCATTGAATATGTAAACTTGAACTGATGCATCCAATGCAGTGAGGCAGTCATCCAAAAGATATATATCACTAGATCTGTAGATAGCTCTGGCTAGATTGATTCTTGCTTGCTGACCTTTGCTTAGATTAAGTCCTCTGTCGGTTATTATAGTTTCGTCTCCATTCTCGAAAAGGCTTAGGTCAAATGTTAGGGCACAGGCTGTTATAACTTCATTATACCTAAAATAAAAAAAAACTTTACTACACTGTCCAAAATTAACCAGATACGTGAAAGCTTTCTTCTTTTCGTTGTGTTGAATCGCCCTGTATAAGTATTTATTCTATTTATTCTATTGATTTATATTAATCTTGCAGTATAGAACTCATACTCTTCTTTTCCGAGAAATAGAAGAGTACGACAGAAAATACGACAGCTTTAATATGCATAAAAAAATAAAAGGACTAACACATACCAAAAAGCGAGCACACTATGGGATACTCAAAGATGATAATGGTAAACTCATTGCAGACATCAAATATAAACTAAGATTTTGGCAAGAATACATAATGAAA
The DNA here is from genome assembly GCF_040954645.1 of Diabrotica undecimpunctata. NCBI lineage: Eukaryota > Metazoa > Arthropoda > Insecta > Coleoptera > Chrysomelidae > Diabrotica > Diabrotica undecimpunctata. The sequence goes on from NC_092803.1 coordinate 186,592,569, forward strand.
TTATTCGACCATGATATAATGAAACAAGAAGAACCACAGGAACAAACAAGACCGAAAATAATAATGTGCAAATTAGAACAGGCAATTAGAAATGCAAAGACCGCAAAATCAGTAGGCCCAGATCAGATACCCACTAAGCTAATTAAATGGATTGACGAAGAATTTTTCCTTAATAAGCCACACACTTAAGATATTTATCAAAATAATATATGGAAGACTATACAAAAAAATTGAAGAAGATATAGATGACACCCAGTTTGGGTTCAGAGGAGGACTAGAAACAAGAGAGGCTCTGTTCGCTTTTAACGTTCTCGCGCAAAGACGTCTACATACGAACTAGGATCTCTATGTCTGCTTTATAAATTATCAAAAGGCTTTTGATAGAGTACGACATCAAAAGCTCGTAAAACTGTCAAAAGAAAAGAATTTGGATAGTCAAAATATACGGGTTATTGTCAATCTGTACTGGAATCAAAAAGCAAAGGTTAGAATCGAAAATATCGATACAGAAACTATAGAAATCAAAAGAGGTGTTGGACAGGGTTGCATGCTGTCCCCATTGTCATTAAATCTGTACAGCGAAGCTATTTTTAAGGAATCAATATTAGAGGAACAAAAAAGTATATCAATAAACGGAAAAATCTTGAACAACATAAGATATGCAAACGACACCGCTGTCTTAGCAGACATTCTAGAAGCAGTGCAACGCTTAGTAAATAGATTACATCAAGTCAGTATAAAATATGGACTACAAATGAACGTTTAGAAAACCAAGTGCATGATTATTTCTAAGCAACTTACAGTAGGAAGGCTAGATATAGAGGGAAAACAAGTAGAAAAAGTGAATAACTACAAATATCTGGGAACCTGGGTAAATGACAAGGTAGAGAAATAAGGCCACGCATTGAAATTGCAAGACAAGCATTTATAAAAATTAAAACAATATTTGTTAATCGAGACCTTCCTCTGGAGCTGAGGATAAGAGCCTTAAGTTGCTACGTGATCTCGACTTTGTTGTATGGAATGGAAAGCTGGACACTAAAAGTAAATAATATAAAGAAGTTGGAATTATTTGAGATGTGGTGCTATAGAAGGATTTTGAAAATACTATGGACCTAACGAGTTACAAATGGAGAAGTATTAAAAAGGCTAGAAAAGGATTGCTAGGTCATAAAGCACATAATAACAAGAAAGCTGGAATATTTGGGCCACATTACCAGAGGTGAAAAATATGAGATATTAAGGCTCATAAGCAAGGTAAAAGCAAGGGTAAAAGATCCATAGGAAGACGATAAATTTGCTGGCTAAGAAACCTAAGAGGGTGGTATAGTTGCAGCTCAGTAGATCTTTTCAGAGCAGCCGCCAATAAGGTACAGATAGCTGTGATGATAGCCAACCTCCGATAGGAGAAGAAGCTACAAGAAGAAGAATCTTGTGGTTAAATGAACCGTGATTACAGACTATTTGACTTACCTTTTGGCTTGATAGGGTTCTCCAAAAAGTATATTCTGTCTTATCGTCGAAGGAAACAACCACGGATCTTGTGACGCATACGAAATCCTACCCTGTGTGACTACTGATCCACTGTCTAATGGTATATCCTTTAAAATAGTTTTAAATACTGTACTTTTACCACACCCAATCGGACCTGTTATCACAGTTAGACCAGAAGATATTTGAAAAGAAACACCCTTTAAAATTTCTTGGTCTCTCACTTTAATAGTAGCTTCTTTTAGATTAATAAATGGTGGCGATTTAGACTCTGGTGTGATTTCCTCGACGAGCTCTTCAGATTTCAAAGCCTTGACTAACCTCTTATAAGAAGATACAAACTCACTGACGTTTCCCATACCAAGAGGCATCACAATAGCTAAAAAATGTCTGAGATCTCTGAAGTTGGATAGAATGTAGAATATTATGGTGGTATCTGTAGATACGCCTGCCCATATGCAAGCCATTATTAGCATGTAAAAACCAAAACTTAAAAACATCACTCCTGTGATTATAATAACTCTTTTGCAGTAGAATCCCAAATTTAATTTCTTCATTTCCTCTCTAAAAAGAAATAATTAGTTAAATTAAGTTAAAGTTGGGTTAAGTTAAATTAGTTAAGTTGATTTTTAAAAATTGATAATCGAGTAACGAAACATATATAAAAAATATTCTTCTGTGCTTTATTGATTGTAAAAAATTGTTGCAACTATATAGTTGAGATGTAAGTTTAGTTTTATTGCAGCGTTTATAGTACATATTGTTAGGTTTTATTAGATATGAGCAATTGCATCTCAAATATCCTTTTTATATTAAGCTCTTATTTTGGTTCATACAAAAGTATCTGTATAGTATCCTATCTTCCAACTGGTGCTATTGAAATATGAGAAAATTTTGGAATTACGTATCAGTTGTAGTTGTTATTGATCTGCTCGTAGCTTCAGCTTTCTACCACTACCATTAGTTTTCCGTGACTCTATTAAATATTCCTACAGTTGAAATAACCAAGGATAAACTTGGTACTTAAAGTTGTTAGGTTCTGGGAAATTGAAACCTTTCTCAGGAAGATGCTGACGCTTTTCAATTATGCTGATTTTAATGGTTAAACTTCTTTTTTTGTTCCATAAACCTCTATTGTTGTTGTTCTAATTTTGACCAAATGATTCACCGAATTTCTTACACCACTTACCGTTTTCTATTTCCTCAATTTTTTCTGTATGTCTGCATTCTTCCATTCCGTTTTGCTGTTTAATTTTTGATTGATAAGTTGTCTGTCTTCTTTTAAATTTGTCCAATTTTTTTCATCCTCATTTTCATTTTATTTCTCTTCGCTATTTTATCTCTTCTTGCTGTACCGAAAATCGTCATATTATTTCTGCGAGTTTCAGTCAGTTCCCTCATCCTCAACCAAACCCCAGAATACCAATTTGGATTTAGACAAGAAGATGGAGCTATAGAGCCATAGATTAATCAATTATATCAGCCATGACGCCCAAAATAAACGATATTGCTCAGCTGCATTTCTTTGATCAGTCAGAATATTCAGACTTATATCTAAGTAAATCAGAAATCTGACAAAGCAGCTTCTTAGGACCAATGCTCTGTTAGTTTTTTAGATCTGCCAACCTCATAAACCACAATAATAGCGCAAAAAAATTAAACAAATAAGAAAAGATGTATAATATAAATATACACTAACTATTTCAAAAGTAATGTAGAAGACTAAAATCTTAACAGCACTAAGAGAAAGATTAACAAAAGTAACAAAGTAACAAAATATAGTCATAAACATAGAAAGAACATTAACATCTGATCACGAAAGAGAGGGAAAGGACAAGATTTCTATAGTATGTTTTATAGAAAAGATGCAAGTAATAATCAATTAACACATATGTGTTTTACGTGTTTTTGATCAATGTTTAGCAGATACGTATATCGACAATTTTATAATCAGGAACTGAAATGGCATTAAGATAAATGAAGAACAATAGAGCTCAACCAAAATATGTCATTGTGATATCAAAATTATATTAAATAGATATTTGGGAACTGTAAAAATCTCAATATCTTTCTACTTAATTTCTACTAGATAAGTTTGTAGAAAAAACAAGTACATAGCAAACTGCTGATCTCAATATTTGTGGACCACGAGAAATTATTAGCCTCGATTGACCAACCAATGTGGGGTAGCGGATAGACACTTTTCCACAATCTCAGTAAATAATACGTCTACTTTAGGGAAGCGACCTTGCCTACTCGAGCCATGCTTCGGTCTCAATTCCTTACTATTAGAAACCATGTCCCATCCCTTTATGCTTCCAAAATCTAATTTCCTACCAGCTCAAGGCGCAGAAAAAATTATCCTGAATCGGTTTCAAACTGGACTACCAAGTATGACTGGAGCATTTTGAATCGTTGTGGTACTGCGATGCAAAATGCAAATGAAAATACTGCACTATATATTCCCAAGAGAATTTCTCACAACATGACAGTAACAGAAAGTGAAGATATGTTGCTTAGTGATCTGACTCACTCTTAGCATCATCTCGATTTAGGGTCGGATGGTGTGAAATATGTGTACAGTCTACGTAGATGGTGCCGATCAAACGTATTTGTAAATGCAAGATGATGCTCTACACAGAACTCCACAAAACTGTCCATTTCTCTACCTTAGTCCATTACTGTCCAATACTTCTTCAATATTTTCGTTAGATAACGCTATTCTGGTGTTAAAATGTTGTGACTAGAATTGTGACTAGTTCACGATTGGGAATACCACTAATAGTTTCTTCTAGACCACCATAGAACCTGTCAAAGTCTTCATCTTTTGCAGCTATTGTAGCAGCGTATATCTGTATAAGGTGTAGAGTATTGGTGAATATTCGCATTTTAATGGATATTATTTTGTCGTCAACAGTATCATGTCCAATCATGCAGTCGTTCAGTTTGGAGGGTACAGTTATTACGACTCCACTTATACTTACATTATCTGGGCCTGAAAAGTAGACGTACCTCTCTAGTGAATGTCTGAAAGTCCCAATGCCGAAATATTGTGATTTGCTATTTTTTTTTAATTATTTGTAGCTTTTCATCATTTTGGATCAATTCCTGAACATTCCATATTTCAATTCTTAAACACTTTCTTAAATTTAGTCAGAATTACCAGATAGTAGGCAGTTTCAATTAAAGTGGATCTATTGTAACTATCGATAGCAATTTCGAATCAGAAGTTCGGAGATGCATTTCTAATGCATAAAATGCAATGAATCGCCTAACTATAGTTGGTCAAGAGAGATCTATCTCTTAAAAAATCAAAACGAGACTGGTAAATTCACTTGTATTCTCAATATTTCTATACGGGGCAAAAACTTGGACTCTTCGCACAGAAAAACACCAAAAAATGGATGCCTGTGAGATGCGATGTTAGAGAAGAATGCTGCACTTATCTTAAACAGCTCATCTGACAAACGTTTCCATTTTTAACCAACTTAGCATAAACAAAAGACTGTCCACAACATGTCTGCAGCGAATTTTACAGTCTTTTGGTCACGTGGTTCCTGAAGGTATTCATAATTTATAGCAATTAATTATTTCTGTCGAATAATTACAGTCATCAGTAATGGAAAAACGACAAGAGAGAGATTGAAGAGATATTGACCAACACAAAAACATTGCTGCACTATATAACTGTAGAATATATCGTAGTAAATGCATAGCATTGCGTACTTACTTTCTTGCTTTAGTAACTTTTTTTGTGAAGAACATTTCCCAGGTGTACATTTTGATTATTCTTATTGTAGACAATATTTCCTGGCTAAGTTGTAGCCTCTCGTCAGATTTCTTACATGCTTGCAGCCTTAACTTGGTTATCCATGTACTGATATAAACTAGAAATTAAAACAAAAGAGTTTAGATAGATAATAAGGATATTGTAACTAAAAATGTCCACAGCTCTCCAATGAGTCGCTTTTAAATTAAGTTAAAAAAATAAATAATTTATCTACGACTAATATATAATGCCATTATTATACTCATGTCTTTACAGTATAGCACTACATATTATTCCCTTTCAAAATAATGAGGAGGTATTAATGGTTCTTATTCTCTATTGCACTCCATTATAAAAAATTTTCAAATTAAATATTATCATGGAATAGTTATTTAACCAACAAGTGTATTAATAAGGGCGATTAACAATTGAGATATTTTAACGCGTGAGCAAAGCGAGCGCGTTAATGTTCGAGATTGTTAATCGCCATTTTAATTCACGAGTTCGTTACAAAACTTTTCCGTCGACCGTACTTTTTAGAAATAAAGATATCTTAGTTTAAATATTTATTTACTTAACGATAAACAACAATTTTTTCAGCTTTCATTGACTTTATTCAAAGTTTCCTATGTGGTAGTTTTATTATAGTAAACATTAATATTCTAAATGGTGCAATTACTGAAATTAAAGGAAGATATTGATAAATGATTATCTGCTGTATAGAATTTTGACAAATTTATATTTAAGTCTTCTTGAACCTCTGTAAATTCTGTGATAGAAGAAGTTAAATTTTGGTGGAGTTAAATTAAACTCTACGTCAATATCCATCCTTTAATTTCAAATACACAGAATTTTAAACAATAAAGTAAATAATAACATACAATGACAGATAGTACTAACAGCGGCTACTTCATTATAAATTAATTTTTTAGTTTGAATATAAATAGGTATATGTTTGGTTGCCTACACCACAGGTCACTGCCAATCACAGAGCGTTTAATTAATTTATGCAAGCAATGTATGTTGTGTTGCCTATAATAAAATCGTTTATTAATAGAAAATCATTCATTAATAGGGGTCATTAATCAACGATTTTGAGGGTGTTAAAATTGATCATAAATGGACGGTCGACGAAAAATAAAATAAACAGACTCTAGTGTCATTATCAAATGCATAGAATTTAGTATTTTTTATTTCTTGATGAGATAATAATTGAAATGGATGAAACTGAAGAGTTTTTTTACTTCTACACCACTAGAAATTGTAACACTAGCTGTAGCAACAACATATATCTTAATACCAAATCTGCCCTCATAAGCTAAAAAGCCCTATCTCCAGAGAACAAAATTTTACAGGAGACAAGGAAAACCAATTTTTTCTCCAGCATCACAGTTTTAATATTTTTAAATGAATTTAATGTGTAAATAGCTTTGTTTCAATGTTAAAATTATGATTTTAACGTTAACATAAAAATATTTAAATTTTTTAGGAGAAAAATGGATTTAGGGCTTTTTATTTTAAAGTTGGATGCTGACGTATTAGATTCTAATAAGCTCTAACTGCCTCGTATAGGCAGTTAAAACTTTTTACTTTAAAAATTAACTATGTAATTTTATAAACACTGAAAATAAAAGGTTTACTGAAAATACAACTTATGTTTTTAAGAACTGTGTAATATCTAAAAATGAATAGACATATAAAAATTTGAAGTTATGAAATAATTTAGAACTAAGTAACATAAGGGAAAAATTGGTTTTATGACTCATTCAGCGTCAGTCACTGTTTAATAAATCTGGCTCCTCTGACTCTTAAATGGTTAACCAAAATCCACGGCGATTAGATGGCTTAAGAGGGCACAATTGTTTAACTATTTCTTTTTTCTTAGCTTTATTAAATCCTCTTACTACTTTAGTTTTCTCAGGCATTGGAAAGTTCTTGATATATTTAGCTTGTAAGAAATTTAGCACTTTGGTATTAGATTCTTGGTAATCAGTGGAATATAGTTTATTTGTATTGCCTCGCTTAGCTATTATTTTTACAATGTCTGTAAGATACGGAACGCTATCGTTGCCACGAGGCTTAAGTTTTGGCTTGGAAGTGTAGACTTTCCAAGCGAAAAGATCCTCACCACTAAGCTTCTTTGTTTTCCCTTTTCCTAAGTTTGCTTCCTGAACACACTTAACAAAATCTTGGAAATCGTACACTTTTCCACTATGCTTCATAGCTAATTCTACCTGATGGTGAAAGGAGTCAGCAGCCATAAAAGTGTGACCTGGTTCGAAATAAAAAATATCAATGGCGTCAACAGAAATCTCCGCGCAATAATTAACAATATACACCAAAAAGGTAAAGAAAGTCTAGTTCTTATTTTGTACTGAGCAATTGTCCAGCTAAATACAAATATGTTTTGCATCTCTGAAATGGTAAAAAAACGAGTAAAAGGCATTTAGGATGTCTTCCTTTTTTCTTCCACTTATTGCCTCATGCCACAATACCGCGAGTGGTTTAGTCTTACGTTTAGTGCCAATAGGTACCAAACTTTCATTAAATACTACCATTCTTCGAGTAAACACGACTTTAAAGAAATCCATGCGTGGCAACATAATGACTTTTTGAAGATCAGCACAAAAGAACATGGTATCATTGGAAGACTGTAGTTTTGTATGCTCTTTATATAATTTTCTTGATTCTGTAGCTTTTGCAATATGACCCTTCCAACAGATGCAAACCAAACAATCGGATGATAAGTTTTCCTGACTGTGATCTTTATTATGTTCTTTAAACTTGAAACACATACCACATTCTTCATGACCGAGTTTCGTAAATGATATATTGAGTTCATTAACAACTTTTCTGTATAAATCGTAAGAACAGTCACAAAAGTTATCACTTCGTCTAAAGTCATCATACATCCTTTGAATGGTCACATCATTTGGGAGGTATCGGCGATTTGGTGCATGTTCTTTTCTGTAATGAGCAATATTTGGGTTGTAACTCTCGATATGATTTCTAATGACGCTTCTGTCAATTTTCTTATAATTTCTCAATTGCTCAATTTTTAAGCAAGCAACTTTTAAACTATGTCCAAATTGGTAATATTAGTTAAGCAACAATGTTGGTCAATCAAAATTAGATTCAAGAACCTAGACTATTACATTTTGAGGTTAACGTAGGTACAACTTTACTGATAACTGAATATCTTTAAATACATAATATGAATGAACTTACCTGATTAAATGATGCGGAAAATAAAATGGATATTATATCTTCTTGGGAAAACGGGATCTTAAAATTACAACTAAACAAAATTAAATCCACAAACAAAAGAAGTAGTACTCGTCAACGTCAAACAATTAATGACAATGATGAAACTGGCAAAAGCCACGTCAAAACAGCTAGTCACGTCATAACATTTGATAAAAGAATACCCTTACTCCAAAAACTATTCCGCGGTATTTCACAGAAGACGACCTTAATTCGGTATTCATAGCCGTAATTTGAAGAAAAATGGCCCTAAATACAAATTTGTGTGAATTTAGGGTACCTACTTTTAGTTCTTTTTCGCTACATAGGGCTTTCTTTTAACAAAAATGACACCAAACTGGATTTAGGGCCAATATATATTTCACAATAACTCGTCCTTTTGATAGATTTAAGGCTTTCTAATGACATTTATAGGTGTATTTTTGTACGCTGATTCATCAATGGCCATAAAAGACATTTACAAAAATGTTGGAGTTAGGGCCTTTTAGCTTATGAGGGCAGAAATACAAAGTCCATTTATAACAAATCGTACCCGCTAATAGGTATAAAAATATGATGGGAATAAAATATCGTTTGCATGTGACTCAAAAACATTTTATTATTTTAATCCGGTTCTATATCTCAAAAGAAACATACCAATCAATATTATAAAAACCATCGAAAATATCTACTTACATAATCGAATACAGGCAAAGATAAATGGAAAATTAACACAGTGTATACCAGTACAAGGCGTAGTCAGACATTGTGACTCATTAAGCCCACTTCTCTTTAATATAATAATGGATGAAATAATTACAAGCAGTACGTAAAGGTCATGGTTACAGAATGGGGAACAAAGAAATCCAAATAATATGTTATGCAGACGACGCCGCATTAATCGCCGAGACAGAAGACGAGCTCCAAAGATTAACACATATCTTCAATTCAAAAGCCAAGAAATACAATATGATAATATCAGGAGAAAAAACCAAATGTATAATAACATCTAAATACTCACTACGATGTAAAAACGAAATTGATGGCAAAATAATAAAGCAGGAAGCAAGGTTTAGATATCTGGGAATAGATATAACTAGTTACGGAGATGTTGAAGAAGAAGTACGACAACAAAGCTTAAAAGCAAGTAAAGCGGCGGGATCTCTTAATGACACAATCTGGAAGAACAAACACCTAAGACAAGACACACTAAAGAATCTATAAAGCAGCAATTAGACCTATATTAACATACACAGATAATTTAAACAATTTTGGAGGCTAATATCGAAGAAGAAACAGTCTTAAAGCCTACATACAGGAAGGAAGAAGAAGAAGAACTGCGATTCTGCTTTACTATTTAGGTAATCAATGTTAGAACCCATTTTTAAGCAATATGCAACTAGTAATAACAATATTAATCTTATGTACAGATTGCAAATTAATTTTTGTTTTTCTCATTTCCATAACAACGGAAGGTATACTGATCAACGGAGGTACATCACAATTTCAACCATTTTACATTATTAGCTCTTATTTCAATTTTTTGTAGTAATAATACATGATTTCAAAGTGTACCAATGAAAAAATAGCGTAAAGTATTCGTGGATAACTGGTCTTTAAAACATTGGCTCTATTCCGAGCATTATGGCTGCGTCGTCGTGCTCGAAAAATTGCGCGTGTTTTAAAGACCTCAATATCCTCTTATACTTTAATATTATTAAAAGTCCTGTAATGGGGTTGTCGTCTGTTAGAATATATTCATGAATATTTTTGAGCAGCGGCACGCCCTGTATAATTTGCTTGTGCAGAAACACAAACCTATAGTTGTAGCTCCAGAATAGCTGTAGATCCAGGGTACGGATAAGTAACAAACTCTCAGAATCTTTCGAAATAAGCAATGGCATGAAACAAGGAGCTCTCCTCTTTAATATCATCCTGGAGAAAGTAGTAAGAGCAGCACACCTTAAAACAGAATTACTGACAGTAAATGGACCAAAATTACTACTAGCATACGCAGATGACATTGACATTGTGGGAAACACTGTCACCAATGTGAAGGAGACTTTTAATAAATTGGAGGTAGAGGCAAAGAAAACTGGTTTAAGGGTAAACGAAGAGAAAACCCAATACATGTGCATCAACAGACAAAAGGGACGAGATGGGATAGGGCAAAATGTGACAATAGATCCATATAACTTTGAAAGACTGGAGAGTTTTAAATATCTCGGAGCAACAATCACTGCAGATAACGATATCGCGGAAGAGATTAAATGACGAATTCAGGCAGCAAACAGATGTATGTACAGCCTCCATAAAACGGTGATTAGACCGGTGCTCATGTATGGGTGTGAGACGTGGACCCTGATCAAAGAAACTGAAAGAAAACTTAGATGTTTTGAGAGGAAAATCTTCAGAAGAATCTTTGGGCCTTATCACGACATTAATAGCAACCAATACCGAATGAGAACAAATGCTGAGGTCAAGCAGATGTATAGAGCGAGCGATATAGTCCAAGAGATTAAATCCCAACGTCTTAGATGGGCTGGCCATGTCCATAGACTCCCTAATAACCGCCTTGCCAAATTAATATGGGAGGAAGCCCCCACAGGAAGAAGACCCTTAGAACGTCCACGAATGCGATAGAGAGACAATATATGGTCAGATCTAAGAACAATGGGGCTGCCCACTGACCCAACTATTATGAACGACCGTTCAAGATGGAAACAAGTTGTGCAGTCAGCCAAAACCCACCCCGGGTTGTAGTGCTACGAGAAGAAGAAGAAGAAACACAAAGAAACCATATCCCGCATTTCCGCATTTGAAAAATTATTATGACGTGGCATTTTCACAAAGGCTTTATTATAAAAGTAAGTACTGTTACGCTTTTCAACTACAATTATCGGTCTGACAGTTGTAACATAAATAAATGATATATTGGCCTACTTAATTTTAATGAGCGCTACAACTTGTCAGGTTGATAATTTTTAAAAGACTGATTTCATAATTCCAATCGTTGAAAAAATTTGTATAATAACTGTTAAAGATTCATGAAAATTTACGAGTAAAATTAACAAAATTTATTAGCAACTTGGTTAAATTATTAAAAACTTGCTGGAAAGGAACTCAACATACGGTTTGAAAATACCACACTTACCCACAACAAAACACCGAAGTACCTGGGCGTAACACTATACAGAACGCTATCATTTAAAGAGCATTTAACAAAAACTGCCCAAAAGTTGAGTACAAGAAATAACATTATACAGAAGCTCTGCGGTACCACCTGGGGAGCATCGGTTTCCACTCTCCGCTCTACTGCCTTAGCCCTTGTTTTCTCGACCGCTAAATATTGTGCTCCAGTCTGGCTATATGGTCCACACGTAAAAAAGGTCGACAATCAGCTGCACAGCACTATGAGGATGATAGCTGGTACAATTAAATCAACTCCCACCCAATGCCTTCCAGTATTAAGTCACATTCCACCTCCACATTTACAACGAGTCGACGCACTTACACGTGAATACAAAAAGATTATGAACAATATAAACCTGCCGATCCACCAAGATACCGAGGATGCACGAAATACCCGTCTCCTTTCTAGAAAACCACCAATGAAAACGGCAAGAATGATACATGAGGAGTTCAACATCATGAATGCCTGGTCCCAAGAATGGAACGAATGGCAAAATAACATGCCCTGCATTACCCACAAGCCACCAGGTTTTGATCTTCCACGCAAAACATGGTCCACTCTAAATAGGATCCGAACCAGACATGGCAGATGTGCATACATGCTACATAAATGGGGAAAGGACCCGTCTCCTCAATGTGACTGTGGGGAGAACCAAACCATCGACCACATTATTCAAGAGTGTCCCTCAAGATCCTACAATGGTAGCCCTGAAGACTTCCTGTTTGCCAACTTCAGAGTCAATTGATTATATAAATACACTTGATGTTTGTTTGTAACTATTTAAAGTTTGTCAAATACCTATATTACTAGTGTTTGTGTATTTGTTCTAAATGTGTTGTAATTGCCATACGATAAATAAATATTAAAGACACTCGTGTGAAATAAGTAAAAAAATAAGATTATGTATTTTAAACATTACTGTTCCGTCTCATTATAATTTACTTCATGATGTTTGTCGATTTTACTTTATTATTTTAGATTGATATCGGTAATTCTTAAAGTTTGGGTAAATTGGCTTCCAGAAAAATTGTAGATAATAATCCCTGTCTTTAGAAATTAGGTAGTTTTAACATTTACAGTTAGTCGAATCAAGCGGTTCATTGTTCTCGTGCCCGCTACGTATTTATGTATTTCTGAGAAGGACAATACGTGCTTTCCCAAGATAAAATTTTATAGTTTTTAGAAACGCCCTCCCCTCCACTAGGGGCTTCTGTTAGACGTTTTGTAATGTATTTTTAGAAGTATCATTCGAAACTCAGTTCTGTACACACGTTTAGCTTAGTCAATAACAATTCTATCAAAATTGTCGTCGTATATTGTTTTAATTTGATAAAATAGTATTTTATAGCAACTATATCTCACGGTAAACTAATAGTGAGCCGAACAATTACGTTTAAACGAAAATAAATTTTAAAATGCTTACTCTATCGAGTTAAGACAAAAGGCTAATATTAACGTTGAAAGTAATGAAACATGAAAAAAAATGCTAAAATGAATATTACGACAGTGGCGCAGATTGTGAGGGGAAAAAGGAAGTATCTATTCCTGCAGCACGTCTCTGGTAACAACGGAAAACTATCTTTTAACACTAGTTAAAGTATCCCAATATGTGTAAAATGTTTGTCAAGTTTGAATAAAACATATTGGAAGGTGTTAAAACAATGGGCTAAAATCCTTTTAAAACATTTATAATAATAAAACACTATCTATCTCGGCAATAAGAAATATTTTATTTAAGTGTTTTAGATTAGAACTTCTTTATTTGTATCAAGGTTTCTCCAGTTACTATAAGGACGATTCTTAATGAAATACCCTGTATACTATAAGATATTCATTGCAAAAATTGCTCTCTTATGGTATCCAACGGTACCTGCTTTTTTAGATTTCAAAAACATTTTTTGGTTTATGAATACCCAAATTTGCGAAAGTCTATTATAATTTGTAAAAGCTTTGTACCGAATGTGCATATTACCTTGGAAGGGAAAAACTGATAGTAAAATTCCAATTCCTACGAATGATATGACGCCAACTTTATTGAACAGCAAATAGCAAATGACCAAAACTTGCGTTATAGATACCCAAGCGTCATTTACACTGAAAATTACGGACACAAATGCTTGCACGTCCCTGGTAATCAAAGTAACTATATTTCCCAGATTTGTGTCAGTTGTAGCAGCTGATGAAAGTTTCAGAGCTTTCCTAAAAACAAATTACATTAAAGTTTGTAGTAAAGCTGATAGTAAAATCAACATAATTTCAAGTTATATGTCGAATAAAAGCTCTCAGTTAATTAATCAAATCAGTTAATGTATCCACTTGTATTTCTGGTAAAAAACAATACCTACATGATATCGAACTGTATATATTCAGGGTGCTCGATTGAATTTAGGTAGGAATCTCTCTTAGGTAATCTAAAACAAATCGGCTATTACAGCTTTGCCTTAACTTGCTTAAATAATACTGTCTTATTTTTAATTCTTACTTAATTCAGGATTTAGGCATTTTTTGCCTGTTTCAGCGTTAATCTTATGAGTAGGGTAGAGTAGGTCATAATGAGATATGGGCCTGTATAAGACAGTTAAAGTATTTCAATTTAGCGGGGTTTGACAGTTGCTGCACTCTATGAGCAATTCTATTTATCTTTACCAATAACTCCATAGTAGAAGCTCTATCACTCTACTAGATATCGTTTGAACTTTCGTAGCTTCTCGACACCAGAAGTTGTCAATCATCATCATTATGACTTTACAATCCTGCGTGGGTTTTAGCCTCCTCAAGAATTTCTCTCCAGTCGTCCCTACCCATCACCTTCCTCCGTCAAGCACGTATTCCTATATTTCTCATGTCTTAATCGATGTTATCAAGGAACCTTGTTCTGGGTCTTCCTCTTCTTCTCTGGTCAATGGATCTATTAAGGAGCGTTTTTCTAGCTTGGTCATTTTGTTCTATCCGCATTACATGCCCTATTTACCTCAGACGTCCTATCTTAATATGTTTAACGATATCTGGTTCCTGGTATATTCTTTAAAGTTTGAAGTTGTATCGTCTTCTCCACACTCCATTGTTATTCACTGCTCCCTAGATTCGCCTTAGTACTTTTTTTTCGAGACATCATAACATGTTTTCATTACTTTTTGTTAGAGTCCAGGTCTCTGAACCATATGTTGGGACTGGGCGTATTATTGTTTGTATTGTAGAGTTTTATTTTTGTATTTCTCGATATAATTGTGGATTTAAGGAGGAGATTGAGCCCAAAATAGCATCTGTTGCCAAATAACGCTCAGTGTTATGTTAATTCGTTCACTGCTTCCACGACGTCGTTTTCTATAATAAGTTTCTATAACAAATCGTAGGATTTGTGGTTGCGTGCTTATTTTCATATTCTTCGTTTTGTTGGTATTTATTATTAAATCCATTTTTTGTAGCTAATTCTTTTAATGCTACATACGCCTCTCGTATAGCGTTTTTCGTTCTCCCAATAATATTGATATCATCAGCATAGGCAAGGATTTGCACTGATTTATTATATATTAAACCAATAGTTGTGATATCAGAGCCAGATTGAACAGTATATTATTTGTTTTAAACGTTTGAGACAGTTCCCCCTAATTCGTATTCTACATTCAACTTTTTCAAGAGTTAGTTTTGTTAAATTTACCAACTGATTTGGTATTCCTATCTCTTTTATTGCTTTGAATATTTTTTTTATTCACAGTTTATTCTATTCTATCAATACATGTACGAAACTGAAATGACATAACCAAAGTAATATTTTTTCTGAATAAATTGACATACAGCATAGAAACAGTTTGGAATTAGCAATAAAGTCGGTTCGCTATATTTACGCGGGTTTCGGATTAAAAATTTTATTGTAAGTACCCAGTTTTAATTACCTGCTCTTTGGGGAAATATCAACTGGTCAAATGAAATGAAAAATAATCCATAACTTTTTTTAATTAAATAATAATGGAAAATCTTTTATATAATTGACAGTATAATAAGGAGAATTACTTCATTAATGGAGTCTAATGTGGCTAATATAAACCTAATAATAATTTTATATTACACTTCACACAGAAAATATGGTCTATGTATATTTGTTCCATGGAGAGAATTTCTAATGAAAAATAAAAAAATTTAACTTGCCAACAAAAATGAAAATAAGTCATTATCATCAAAAATATCATAATCGTCATCATCATCACTGTCATCACCATTAATTGTTATTATGATTGGACTTATTTCGTTTATTTTATTTTCACGAGTCCACCAATCTTCTATTAGTTTCTCGCACTTGAATATACAGTTGCACCACACTTCTGGAGTTACAATTGAAAGTGCCTTTCGCCAAGTTTCCCGAGCTGCGTCGTCGCTATAACCGTTAGGCCCAATATGGATGTCATAATATTGTTTTGCTATTCCCCATATATATTCGATGGGATTAAACTGGCAATGATACGGTGGCAGACGTAAAACTTGATGACCGTAACTTTCAATAATCTGATCCACAACAAAGGTTTTTGGTTTTGCGTGGATATTTGCCAAGCGTAATAATTCTGATTTTAAAATATGTTGTGTAAATGGTATATGTTCCTTTGTCAACCATTCTTTAATTTTATTAACAGTCCAAGAATTCGTTAGACTTTTGTTTAATACTTCAGAATGGTAAGGTGCATTGTCTAAAATAATTACGCTGGGCTCACTTAAACCTGGGAGAAGTTTTTCATGTAACCATTTTACAAACATTTCTGTGTTCATATTATCGTGATAGTCACTTGATTTTGATTTAGATGAAAATATTAAATCAGCACCTTATATAAAACCCAATTTCCCTCCTGCATGTAAAATTATGTGTTGCTTCCCTTCTTCATCAGTATGTTTGATAGACTTTACGATATCATCTTGCCATATTCTCTTGGTTGCACCCCTAGAAAATATCCATGTTTCATCTAAATATATAAAATTTGCCCTTTCTTCTTTTAATTTAGAATATTTTCTTAGAAAGTTAATTCTTTTATGCACAACAGAACTTCTTTCACAAAGGGCTTTTCTGTTATCCTCCTTTTGAAATTTGTTCTGCCAATTTCGTCAAATTTTCTATCTTTTAATTCCGAGAGAATTGTATTTAAGGTCACATGTTCCTTGTTGGCTTGCATTCGATAAATGGTATCACGAATGTCAATTTTTTTTTCCATCTGGAATATCTTTCGTTTTCAATGATAGGCGAGTTTTTCGGTGATCTTTTTTCGGCCGTTCATTATTGCGATTTTGTAATACTCCTCTTAGTTTGGTTTCACTAATTCCTAGAGCATCACATACGCGTTGTTGAACAGACATTACCGATTTTAAAGGACCGCCATTTTCTTTTTCATCCGTAAAATACTTTAGTACACTACAAATTAGACTATCTACATCTAACACACGTCTAGGCATTTTTAAATATTTCCACCAAACATACAATGTCAACACTGGCAAAGAATCAATTCAACTGCAATATTGTAACAAATTTATACCTACCCTAATGTTATTTTAATGTATTTTAAAATATGACCATTAATGCAGTTTTTACCTAATTTTCTGGGAAGTCGTTTACTGCAACTGGTTATCAATGAGTCATTAGCATAATTTTGTTAATCCGAAACCCGCGTAAATATAGCGAACCGACTATGTGTATATATGTCTTGTAAGTTACCTATATAAAAGGGATGAAAATGCAGTTCTCATCTCAATGGCAAACATCTGAATCCATATCATGTAATTGTGGTTGTAGAATAAAGCCACAAAGTGGATGACCAAAATGCCGCATCCATAAAAGTAGGCGTCATTTTTCGTTAAAACTTTTTGCCCGGGAGCAAAGTATGCAACAAAATGGCTGATCACATATGGGCGTATAATACTGAAAAAAAAATTATTAAACATGTTGATGGTATTTAAGGCTTTAAAATATTTTTTTTTATTTTCATCTTATTATCGAACATTCCTTTTGTAGTAATCCCGTCAGTACCTGTTTTCAAAAAGAGAGTAGCTCAGAAGCAGAAAAGACTGGAAGTACCATACCAACAAGAAGAAGAGACAAGCAGGGACATCATATAAGGAAAGAAAGGATAATAAATTTGTAGTGCAAAAACATGACAGGAAATTCAAAATTAGGTGTTCGTGTGAAGAAAAAACGTCTAAAAAAATCACTTTCAAATGTTATAGTTTAAGCGAAGAAGAAAGACAGCAGATATTTCAAAAATTCTGGAGCTTTACATGGGAAGAAAAAAAGTGTTTGTCAGTAGAAAAGCGATTGCCTTAAGTATCAAAAGAGCCAGAAACCGAAAATCTGAAGGGGAGAGTCGAAGAAAATGCTTTTTTTCTTTCTTTTTAGACAAAAAAAAGTAAAGAGTAAGGGTGTGCAAAACCGTATTTTGCAACACGCTTAGTGTGTCTATGAGAACTTTTACTCATTGGTTAAATGGAAGCCTCAACTTACCAGAAACAAAAAAAAGTGATCGAGTAGAAACTAGAAAAAGTAATGACTTCGATAATCAGAAGCAGTTAAAAAAGATGAGAAAAAAAGAAACAATTAGAGATTTTTTACCAACTTGCCAAAGCTAGAGTCTCATTATTGTCGTAAATCTTCTTCTAAATTATATTTAAAGCCACGCTGGAAAACCAAAGCTGAATTGTATGACTTTTACAAAAATGTTTGGTTAACAGATAGAAAAACAGAACCGGCTGGATTGACCCTATTTAAATATATTTTTGAGGAGTTAAATTTGTCTTTATTTAATCCCAAAAAAGACGAATGTGATATCTGTGTGGGATATCGAACAAAAAACGTTTCAGAGTTAGTTTATCATAAACACAGAATTAAAAAAAAATGAGGAGCGTTATGAAAAAAAAAAAGACAAGGAGTCACTAAATCAAGTTTTTACTATGCATCTTCAATCTGTTCTATTGTGGCCACAGTCAAACGTGTCTGCGCTGTATTATAAAACTAAGTTGATTCTTTACAATTTTACTTTTTTTGATGTTCCTACAAAGGATGTTTAGTGTTTTTTATGGCACGAGGGAGAAGAAGAGTTAAAGGCGAACTGTTTTGCCTTGATTATTTGCACTTTTTTATCTACCAAAGTCTTACCAAACATACCAAACATGGATCCAAACAACAAATTTATTATCCTTTACAGTGACGATTGTGGTGCACAGAATCGCAATTTCACTTTATCGAATGCCCTTTTAAATTTTTCGATGAAAAATAATGTTTATATTATTCAAAAATACTTAATACTTAGAGAAAGCGCATGCACAAATGGAATACGATTCTATGCATTCGACAATTGAAAGGAAGATTGCAGGAAGGGTAATAAATGTACCAGCCGACTATGTTAATTTGATGAAAGATGCGAGAAAAAATCCAAGACCTTATGATGTACAATATTCAAACCATGTTTATTTTAAAGATTTTTCTAAAATCAACTTGGTCAATTCAATTCGTCCTGGACGTAAAACTAATGACTCTACCGTGCAAAATATTAGAGCTTTAAAATACAGTTCCGACGGATTGGATCCATAGAATATAAGATTATTCTGATGAGTTTCTGATCCTTCTCGTCAGATTCAATGAGAAATGCTCAATTATTGTTCCCATTGAAAAACTGCCCAAACTTTAGCAAGGTAAAAGAAAAAACACAGTTAAGATTTGATTTCAAGTTTAGTGCGTCTGTATATCCGCTTATACGTATTTCACCCTAAAAGGAATCATTAGAGACGGGTATTTAGCAAGGTAAATTAAAAATTAAACTGAGAAATTTGAACATATTCAATTCCTAAAAAGTACTATGGAACCAGATTACCAACCTTTTTATGTCTTGAACATGATTAAGCATTATTTTTGTGCGTAATTTTCAGTAGTAATATCCCTAGGACATTGATAACAGACGAGATAATTTCATGACAATCGAAAGCTCGTTCCTTGGTAACAGCACGAAGCCGAAGGCTGAGTGCTGTTACCAAGCAACGAGCTTGAGAAATTTGTCATGAAATTATGAGGCATTCATCAATGTCCGAGGGATATTCGGCGGATAATTTTTCGAAAAAAAAAATCATAACTCAACATAACGAAACATTTATTTATTAAAAGTACAGTTAGTGAAAGTACAATTATTAAAATTTAAGTTAACATTAGATTCGTTGTCAACATTAAGTTGTCAAACTCGATCGTGTTGTCATAGGGATTGAAAATTGCACTGAATGCAATTATCAGTCTAATGTTGACATGATTGGGTGAAATTGTTCCACATGACACAAAATGACAAAATTTGAATGGTTGTTAGAACAGTCGAAAAATTATCATTTTTAGTTAATATAGATTTATAATGTCTAGCGTTTTGTTTTTTTTTAGCCACTAATAAAAAAATTTTAATAAAATAATAATTTTCTTTTTAAATGGAATTTGCGCAAGTTCAAATATTTAACAAATGTTTGTGTGATTTTTGCCTAAGCGCGTTAAATTATCCAAACTAAAAGTAAAAGATATTTCTTTTAATATTACTAAAATTATCTTTCAAAACTAACATGATTCCAAGAAAAAACTACAAGTATTATAATTACTCTAAGATAAAAACTGTTTTTTTTACCCTTTATAAAATTAACATATTGGTACTTACGCAATTTTCATATGATACCGACGACATATAAACTAAATATAAATAGATAAAACCGAAAAAAGAAATATAAACCTTACCTCATGATGGTATTAAAAACAAAATCAATGAAACCCCTAAACAAATATCTTTTTCCATAACATCTCCACATAACCCTAGAAACCGACGGATTCTTTGTGTGCATTTTTTCACTTAACCATTCTCGTTCTAACAGATCACCACACTTTTTGGCACGGTGTTGCTTTAATACTTCATAGATATCATCCTCACTGAGGTCTAGCTTAAAAGCTTTTTTGAATAAACTTCCGATATATCTAAAAACAAAACGTAATAAAAATGTCATGGTTTTTTTAAAAAAAGCCTTATATACACAACCAGATCACAACCCAGTAGTGACCAAAATTAGGCTCAAAATAAAAATTATAAAACGAAGATCAACATGCAAAAATCGATACAAGTAAATTAAGGAACCCACACATAAGGCAACGCCTGGCAGATAAAATCAATAACGGATTAATGAATGTTAAAGAACAAATTCTACAAAATACTGAGACGGATAAAAATGGTTATTAATAAAGACAGAAATAGATAAAAGTCAAAAAGAAATTCTAATACCAGCCAGATATAAAAAGAAGCAATGGATGATGGAAGAAATTTTAGATTCAATGGAAGAAAGAGGTCAATATGAAAAAAAAAAAATCAGATGTACAACAAAGTGGATAAACTAATAAAATACAGAATTAAAACAGCGAAAGAACAATGGTTAAAAAAACAATGCGCAGAAATAGAGGAATACCAGAAAAGACATGATAGTTTTAACACACATAAAAAAATTAAAAAATACGCAACAATAGAACAAGAAAACCGGGAATACTGAAAAATACAAATGGAAAACTTGTGTTGAATACTGAGGACAAATTAAAGAGATGGAAGAATACATCAATGAACTGTTCAAAGACAATAGAACAGAACATATGGAGATAGAAGTAGAAGAGGATATGGTTTTAAGGATATTAAAAGAGGAAATTAAAATGGCATTAAAAAACAGCAAAAATGGTTAAGCAGTAGGTCCAGACCAAATCCCTATAGAAACTTTAATATGCCTAAATGATGAAACCTTAGATATTATAGTAGACTTATTTAACTCAGTATACAAAACAGGACACATACCGAAACAATGGTTACTCTCCACCTTTTGTGCTATCCCTAAAAATACAAACGCTAAATATTGCAGTGAATACAGAACAATACCACTAATAAGTCACATTCTCAAATTATTCCTGAAAATAATACATGGTCTTATAAATAAAAAACTGGAAGAAGGAATAGATGACAGTCCGTTTGGGTTCAGAAACGGACTAGGAACTATTAGCTCAAAAATGCATGGATATGAATTTTGATGTGCATGTTTGTTACGTTGATTTCGAAAAAGCATTTGACAAAGTAAGACATGAAAAATTAGTCCAAATTCTAAAGACAAAAAACATAGACCATAGGGACTTACGAATAATAACAAACCTCTACTGGAATCAAAGAGCACAAATCGTAATAGATAGCAAACCCAGTCCAGAAATTGAAATCAGGAGAGGAGTTAGGCAGGGATGTATTATGTCCCCATTACTATTTAATGTATATAGTGAAGCCATTTTTGAAGAAGCATTACTAATTCAAAGTGAAGGAATAATAATTAACTGAAGATCTATTAACAACATAAGATATGCAGATGACACCGTGATTATGGCAATTTAGTTACACCATATAATGTATAATAACAATTTAAAAAATTATAAGCGTGGTTAATACAAATATTTACGGGAATATGCTGAATTATATCAACTGAAATATATTGTTTAAATATATACTACCCAACATTTTATGGGTTTAGTATACACTTTCACTATTTAAAAGGAACTTTTGGGTTAATAGGAACGTTTGTGTTGTAGGTTTCCAGCTATGAATCTGTCAAAATATGCCGAAGCTGAGCAAATGGACCTTAATCGTTACTTTAACGAAAAAATAAGTCATGGCATCTAAACTTCTTTTTTTCTATCTCCTCTAATTTTTGGTATTCCCTGTAAAACATATCAATCCGGGACACCCTGTACAGTGAGCTAGTGGATGTTCAAGATGTAATAATAAACAACACTGCACTTGAGACAGTAGACGAGTATGTATACCTGAGACAATTAATACATAAATCTGGCTCTCGGAAATCCACACGGGAATGAAATTGACTTGGGCATATTTTGGTAAAATTCAAATCCAGAATGAACATTTTACCTGAAGAAAAGAGCGTTCGATCGGTGTATACTATCAATCATGACACACGGCTGCGAAACATACTAAAGAAAGAGATAATAGCGAAACTTCACACGAAGGTCAATGGAACGATGCAAGTTAGACATGACTAAGAAAGATCGCAAAAGAATATAATGAATCGGACAGAAAACCAAGGTCACTGATTAAATCCACAAAAGCAAATCTATAAAATGGCAGTGGGTGGGACATTTAGAGAGAAGAACTGACATTATAATTATATATGGTATTCAAGAGGCATCAAGTGACCAAGATGACGTCCAAACTTCAGATGGAAATATAAACAAAGAAACGAGCATTTTTAACTTAGCATAGAGAAGCGAATATTAGAGAATCGTGGGCTTGTACCATTATAGGTAGAATACTCTGAAAATGTTGATGATATATACTTCATAATCGAATCTACTGACCATATCTTACTTGACTAAACTGCGTTTAATGCATCTAGGCAAAATATATCTGTTAAACGAAAGTATTCGAAGATAAAAAAAATTTGGCCTACGATATATAAATATAAAAAGTAACACAGACAGATGAAGATTAATATTATAGGAATAAAATGAAAATAGAAGAGAATTGTACCAAAATACACATTTCTTTCTGCCCTGCTTGCATCCACTAAACATGCTTTAACTCTATTCCTGGTTGTTTGTTCATTTTGGAACCATTTTTATATTAAATTTAGGAAAAATAAAATAAAAACTTACGCGAAAGTAACGAGAGAGAATATATTAGCGGTCTCTCTTGGATTAGTTTTTTTCTGTTCTTTTCTGCAGTGATCCATTTTCAAGTTGCACAAACAATGTAATAATACGAACAATACGAAATTGAAAAATA
The DNA here is from genome assembly GCF_040954645.1 of Diabrotica undecimpunctata. NCBI lineage: Eukaryota > Metazoa > Arthropoda > Insecta > Coleoptera > Chrysomelidae > Diabrotica > Diabrotica undecimpunctata. The sequence goes on from NC_092803.1 coordinate 186,616,069, forward strand.
TCTTATCACGAAGAGGTAAACATTCTTAAACTACTTTATTTTTATAATGAGAGTTGTAGTTGTCATTTTTAGTTTGATACAATTATTACTAATCAGTTTAAATATTTGTTTTGAGTGAAAATGCAAATCACCTAATGTTTTTCTCTTTTTATTAAATATCTAAATTAATATTTAAAGTACGAGTATTTATGTAATAAAATTGGCAAGGTTAGGGAAAAAAGATAGAGACAGAATATGTTTTATTATACTTTTTCTTTGCAATTTATGCTAAGAAGTTTGTGAGCATGTAATATTTTATTGTATCTGGACCATTCATCATCATCAGTAATGCTACAGCCCTAGTTGGGCCTCGATATTTCTAAGTATATTCCTGTCCTCGTCCACACCGTTATCCCATCTTAGTCTTGGTCTATCTCTACTCCTATTTCCTACTAGTACGGCTAATAGGGTTGGTCAGGGTGGGTAATTTTCATTTGCTGTTGACACAAACATGACTAGTCCATCTGAGCTCACCTATTTTTATGAAAGATATTACATTTCTGCCATTTACGATTTATCTTTATACTTCTCGTACAGGTCGAAATTATATCGCCTTCTCCAAATACTGTTCTAATAGATTGCGTCCATTATTCTGCTTAGTATCTTCCTGTCACAAACAGATGATTTACGACTGTTTTGGAGTTGGTCCATGTTTCTGATCCATATGTCAGCACCGGTAGAATCAGTCTTCTATATATTGTTAGTTTGGTTATGAAGGAGTTTTCTTATGAGGGAACCCAGATAGGGAAACTTATTAACTACCTCTAAATTATAGTGGTTTATGCTAAAGTTTTGTTATTTGTTTCTAGCTATATATCTATTAGTTGAAATGAATGCCAACATTTTGGTGTTTTCTTCTTTGTCTTCTTCTTCCTTCTTGTATGTAGGCTTTAAAGCCTGGTTCTTCTTCAATATTAGCTTCCTAAATTGTTTAAATTATCGCAACATCTTTTTTTTGGTTTGCCAATACTTCTTCATCTATTTGGTGACTTATTTCGTGCTATTCGTACTATCCTATCTTCTGCTATTCTACTAATGTGTTCGTTCCTTCCGAAGCATTCGATACTATCAAACATGACAAACTCATAGAACTACTACATCTTACAGGACTTGACACTAAGGACATCCAGATTATAAAAAATCTATATTGAAATCAAACAGCCCACATGAAGAATGGACATATTGAAGCCGAACGTATTGAAAGAGTACACCGATTTAAATATCTGGGATATACAGTAAATGATACGTGGGACGTAGAGATTAAGATCCGAATTAAAATAGCATGATCCAAATTCATCAAAATGAGAAAGCTCTTAAGAAACCGCCACCTAAGCGTTAACCTCCGATGGCGCGCCACGAAATGCTACGTACTCTCTACGCTACTTTACGAAGTTGAAGGGTGGACGCTAACAGCAGCAACTATAAAGAAGTTAGCAGCTCTAGAAATGTGGCTGTATCGACGCATACTGGGAATACCTTGGACAGACAGAGTGACCAACACAGAGGTATTAAGACGAATGGGTAAAGAGGTGGAATTGTTAACAACTGTTAAAAGGAGGAAAGCGTCATACCTGGGCCATGTGGTCCGTAATGATTAGTACAGTCTGCTACAGCTTATCGTGGAAGGCAAGATTGAAGGTAGAAGAGGTTTGGGCAGAAAGAAGAAATCCTGGCTGAGAAACTTGAGAGAATGGTTTCAAATACCAGAAGCTGCGAACATATTACATGCGACATAAAACAGAGAAACCTATCGTTTGATGGTCGCCAACCTTCGGTAGAAGACGGCACATAAAAAAAGTTAATTTAATTTATTGCTTCATATAACTTACATCTTAGAACGCTATCATACACGGCCTTAAAGTCCACAAGGAGATGATGGAACGTATCAATATTAAATTCATTGGTTATTTCTAATATTGGACGTAGCACAAAAATCTATTTAATTGTTCACCTACCTGTGTTTTATTATTTACCAAGGAATTCTTTGTACAGGATTTGTACCTTATACTATTTACATTCCAACAAATTATTTCCCTTTTGTGCTGTCGACATATGATTCCAGAGCACCATTCCTCTGGCATTTATTGTTATTCCCAGACTTTGACTACTTTGCTGTGAATTTAATGTATAATGCTGTTACTTCCATCTTTCATTAGTTCGGTGGGGATGCAGTCCACTCCTGAAAACTTGTTATTTTTATGTCGTATGATTGCGTCTCTCACTTCCAAAGTTGAAGGACGTTGTACGTGGGTGTGTTATATCTTAGTCTTTGGGGTGACACAATATTTTCCACTTCAGTACGAAGTAGTTCTTTAAAGTGCTTAGTCCATCTGCTGCATACTGTGTCACTAATAATAAACTGTATATTCATAAGTTTATTTGTATTATTTTTTCTTTCACTGATATCTTCACATTCATCATCGAACCAACTGTTGGGTGAAGTGGGTCCTTCTGGTCCTAGTACGTCATTTGCTGCTTCCTTAATTGTTTTTCTACATCTATCCCATTGTTTTCTAGCTGTTGCATTCTCATCTATCGATCTATTGTGTTTTTATTTTTCAAAGTAATTTTGATACCTCCCTATTGTGCGGGGCTCTCTTTCTTTATACCTACCAAAGCCTGTGCGATTCTATAATATTAGTCCAGCTATAAGTACGTACATCCATTGGATTAAAGAAGTTCCCAGTTTATTAGGATCTATTTTTTGTTGTTTCATCAGACGAAGGTCATGTTACTTTATAGATATTGTTGTGGGGAAAGCAGGAACCTCCATCGACCATGCCCTTGGAAGCTGCAAATCCTACTATTCTATTTCCATTGTTGTTGGTGACTTCATGAGCACTGTATTTTCCGATCTATAGTCAATATATATTTCCTTTCCATATTTTTGCATTAATTTGATTGCATTGTCTGGTTAACTGTATTTTCAATGCAGGTTCTGTTTCTTGGTCTTTTCATAGTCTTAGATATCTTTCTTCGATATTTTAAGTTCTTTCTCGATATCTATAAATATTTTTTTATTTATTGATAACCAGTATAATTGATGGTCAGTATAATTGCTTTTTATAGTGTTTTTAGCTGTTAGTTTTTTTTTACTTGTATGATTTGTCATAATTTTCATTATGAATTGCCTTTGTATTGGACCTTCCTCATTTTGATCATGTTCATCAATTCTCGCCCTTTGCGCATGGTCTCTAGCACATGTTCGTTAGATATGTGTACTGTTTATGGGATTCTGAGCATGCGACGGTAACAACACAACTCGAGTGCTTCTAATTTATTAAGATTTTTTATTTTTTGCTGTCCAGATTTCTCATCCATAGCACAAAGCGGACCAGACGTAGTACTTTAATACTCTTAGACGTGTGGTCAACGACAGACTTATACTGCACAATAAAGAACGCCAGTGAACGCCTGTTCTGGTCGAAATTTCCTCGTCACTTTCAACCCTGCAGTCAATTCAACTACCAAGATATCTAAAGAATTTCACCCTTTCCAGGATTTTGTTATCCAATTTTAGTATTGAGTCTTCGATATTAATTTTTGACACCAGCATCCATTTGGTTTTGTTTGCGTTGATTGTTAAACGTTTTTTAGTGAGTTCATTATTAACAGCGTTCAACAGGATTTGAAGGTCTTCTAGGGTCTCTGCCATTATGGCAATGTCATCTGCGTATCTGATGTTATTAATTATTTCACTACCGATTTTATTACCTTTGCGGTGACGCTTAAGAGAAACTTTAGCTGAAACCTCTTAATCCACGTTAATATAAGCGGTCTGATTGTAGTAGATCGTAGAAGATCTTTGAGCAATCCAATGCCATACGTGTTCAGATGAACTGAGTCCAAGCATTGAAATAGTAGTGTATGTGGTACTCTATTAAAGGCTTTTTCGAAATATATAAAACATACGTAAATATTTTTCTAAACTTCATGCTAAACAAAAACACCAGACAGAAGGAAAGTTTCTTAGGATTTGTTTATAACATCAATTATTATCTTATAACAAATATTTTGGGTGTATAGGTAAATTAGCACTTATTTAGAAATCAACAATAATATTTATATTGAAATTAAAATGGTATTTATACTTAATATACAATAAGATAAGCTGGTGGACAAATTACATCATTAAAATAGTTGATTTTCGATAGCCCAAACACAAGACAACTTTTTCCGCCGTCACCACTAGGTCATATTTTAAACATGGTCGGACATGTAGAGATTTTTTTATACAGAATGCATAGTTTTTTCACAATATTTAAATGAATAAGAAAATTCGCTTTTTTGCTTAAATGTCTCTGTCAAAGTTTCAATAACCAGGAAATAATACGCCTTTTCTATTGAATTTTTCCGATTTTTTAAGTGACTTTTTACTTCGTTTTATGATGTAATAAACTATAAACAACTTATAAATTTAATTTAATTAAATTATTTATTTCTTTGAATAAAAAAAAACAAAAACTTAATTGTTGATATACATAAGTGACTTAATTGATTTATGCAGTTGTATAATTGTCCTCATTATCAGTGGCATTACAGCTTGTTATGAGCCAAAACCTTCTTCAGAACAATCTACCATTTACCCCTGTCTCTGGCAACTCTTCTCCATGCTTTAACTCCGATGGATTTTAGATCAACCTCTATGTTATCTTGATACCTAAGTTTTGGTCTTTCTCTGGCTCGTCTTCTCACTGGTCCTCTTCGGTCGAAAATTTTTCTGATCGTTGCATCTTTATCTCGCCTAATTACATGTCCTATCCATCGAAGGCGTACTAATTGAATACCTTTTGCAACGTCAGGTTCTCTAAAGCTTCTGTATAACTCAAAGTTGTAGCGCCAACGTCACACACCCTGTTCTTGCACTCCTCCATATATTTTCCTTAGAATTTTTCTCTCGAAACGTTTAAACAATTCTTGGTTGTTCTGTGTAAGTGACCACGTTTCTGACCCGTAGGTTAACACTGGCCTTATTATTGTTTTATATATGGTAAATTTAATTTTTCTGGGTAGTTTTGGGGCCATCTGTTTCCTCAAGCCATAATAGCACTTATTGGCAAGCACTATTCTTCTTTTAATTTCTTCGCTGACATTGTTGTCTTTGGTTAGCAGCGAGCCCAGGTAGACGAAGGTGTCCACACCTTCCAGTTCCAGATCATCAATTAATAGTCTAGGTATCTGGTTCCCTGATCTAGTACAATACATACACTTGGTTTTCTGTGCGTTTATTTTTAATCCCATTCTCAGTGCAGACGCCCTTAATGATCGAAATGCTTCGATCAGAGATTCTGTGGACCTAGCAATAATGTCTATAGCATCTGCATATCCGGCCACTTGTACAGATTTATTAAAGATGGTGCGGTTCATATTAATATGACACTTTTGAATTACTTTTTCTAGTGCAAGGTTAAATAAGAGACACGACAGTCCATCTCCCTGTCTCATTTCATTTTTACAATGGAAGGGTCTTGAAAAGTCGTTTTGGATTCTGACTATACTCTCTACGCCTCTAAGTGTAAGTTCCGTTAGTTGAACAAGATGAAGCGGCATTTGAAATTCCACCATAGCCTGTTGAAGTATTTGTCTGTTGACTGAGTCGTATGCAGCTTTGAAATCCACGAATATGTGGTGAGTGTCGACTCCGAACTCAAGCGTTTTCTCAAGAATCTGTCTGAATCTGAAGATTTGATCCCTTGTTGATTTATTAAAAAAAAATTAAAGGCATTGAACTGTGGATGTATCGCAGAATCCTGAGAATATCATGGACCGAGAGAGTCACAAATGTCGAGGTCTTGAGAAGAACGAATAAAGAAAAGAAAGTCATATTTACGATCAAAAAACGAAAACTGCAATACTTGGGACACATTACAAGAGGCGAAAGATATGAACTGCTTTGAATAATTATGCAAGTGAAAATAGCAGGAAAAATGTCCATAGGAAGAAGACGAAACTCCTGGCTAAAGAATCTACGGGAATGGTATAGCTGTAGCAACAACGAATTGTTTCGGTCAGCAGTTTCGAAAACACGTATAGCCCTGATGATCGCCAACCTTCGAAACAAAGATGGCACTTGAAGAAGAAGTTGATTTATTGGGTCGGTAACTCAGTGAGCTTAGTGGTAGCTCCCAACTATTTGTTCAGCATAGGGGATCAATTTTCTGTACATGTTGGACAATACTTTATATGCCACGTTAAGTAGGGTAATGCCTCTATAATTATCACACACCACCATATCTCCCTTTTTGTGAAGAGTCCCCAATTTCCAGTCCGCGGGCGTTTCCTTTCGTTGCCAGATTTTGGTTACTAATTTATGCATCTGTTTAAAAAGGTTGTCACCACCATTTTTAAAGAGTTCAGCAGGAAGATTGTCCAAACCGGGGGCTTTATTATTTTTCAGTTTTAAAATGATTTCTCTAATTTCTTTTTCGGTGGAAGGCGGCTCTGGAGCGTTTTTATCCATTTCAGGCAAATTAATTTCTATTTGGTCTTCTTCACCACTGTCTCTAAGCATTTCTTCAAAACGATTCGCCCACCTGTTTAGTATCTGTTCTTTGTCACTAATTATGGAACCATCTCTGTCTTTACAAGCTGTTATTCTGGATTTGAATTCTTTTCTGCAGCTGTTTATCTTCTGGTAGAATTTTCGCGAGTCTTTTCTATTGTGTTGGTTAACAACCTCGTTTGTAGCGTTTTCGTATGGCTCGTTCGTTTTCCTTCTAAACTTTTTTTTTTTCTTCTCGTTTAAGATTTTCATAGTCTTCCAGGTTTGATCTCGTTCTGCGCTGCTGAAGTCTCTTATATGCTTCATTTTTCTGTTGGTTAATGGATCTACATTCTTCGTCAAACCCATCTTCGTTTATTTTAGCCTCGTTAGGTTTTAAAAAGCCTTTAGCCGCTGTATGGATAGTTTCCTTGCATTTAGTTCAGTGTTCTTCTATACTTAAATTTTCTTGAATTCTTGTCAGCTCTTCATTTAAAATTTTCCTGTAGTTAATTAGTGTATAATTGTTCTATTGTTGTTTATTTATTAATTAGCTATATCCCTAACTTATTCCTCGCAGTTTATATTTAGAAATTTTTACTTAAACAAAATTAATTCAGATTAAGTGCGAATTTTCAGATTTCAAATCGGATAATTTTTAGAGGTGCAATCTACATGAAACAACCTGTATACTTCGATAGGCTATGACATAAGAACATTACATAAAACATTCCGTCTTTTGTTAATCATACTTGTTTGTGATAAAATCCATTGATTTTTTTTTTAACTGAACCTATTTGTACAAAAATTATGGTGTAAATATTTCTAGATTTGCAGTGAAGATCCATTTCTTAAATATGAATACACATACCACGATAAGATAAGAAAATTCAACTAACATTTAATTTTTTCCGAAAGAAATTCGGTTTTTTATGTGTTTTTTAATACAGGGTATCCATAAAAGATGTTCATAAAAAAATACTAATTTTGGAAGTCAGTTTATGTCCATTTTACGTAAATCACCGGGTCCAAAAATGTTTTTAAGGGAGCTTAAGCTTTTAAAGTTGACCCCCTAACATCAGTTTAATTAAAATATCTTTAAAACAGGTTGTCTTTTAAGTAATAATATTTTTTTCATTTATTTAGTTGGATGTATTGAATCGTTTGGAGTGAATAAGTTTCTTTAATTGCAGTCATAAGCGGCCCGTTTAGAAGAGGTATTGGACATTTTTATTTATAACTATTTTGTCTTTTAAAATTTAAGCATTTTGACATATAACAATTTTAGATTTTTTTATAAAATAATTATATTCTTATCTGAAGTCTATATACAGCTTTTCTTATATCAACATGACTAACGAATGTATTTCTAACATATTTTTATTGATTAACCAATGTATTTCTAATTGTGAAAGATTGTGAGTTATATATAATTGGAAACAGACTATCCAAGTATATATAATTTAAAATAAGACTGATATTCAATGTGACTTTCGGGCGTACGTATCCAATACAATACAAAATAGCCTAGGTATCACATTTGACTCCCTGATAAAATCTTGCAAAAGATATTCGGTACCACATTTTTTTCTCTCTTCTCTTTTTTTGGATTTCCTCAGCATCAACAGTTAAATTAACGGCACTAGATTTCTTGTCCCTACTCGCAGGTTGGTGAATGGGTGTACCCTAGAATTCCTCTTCTAAAAACTGCAAAAATATTAATCGAAAAGATCTTCAACATAATTTATCGCTGAGAGAGAACTAAGAAAAGAATGCAATACCTACCAACCGGAATATGCCATGTGTTTTAAGGAAGCCAGGAGATTTCAATCAACCAAGACAAATCTATAAAATTTTTGACCTCTTTGGCAGTTCGTCAAATTTGTGAACAGAAAATAGTCTCATAGATGTAAATCTGGTAAAAAGAATGCATGAGCTAGCATTTGAGTGAGCTGGTGCATTTTCTTGTTATAACAACACTTTTTTTAGCCGAAAGCGTCCGTTTTGCTTGATTTTTTTTACAAACGTTGCAATAAGTTCGCATAATATCAATCATTGATAGTTTTTCTCTTTTTCAAAGTAGTCAATAAACGTTATGCCACACGTATCCCATAAAATCGACCATGACCTTGCATGCAGAGAGTTTTTTTTTGAGCAGTTTTTTTTTCTTTTGAGTACATCGTTTTGGTTATTTTTTTCTTCTAGGATCTGAAGTAATGGACCCAAGTTCTATCTATGGTTACGAAATAGCATAAAAATTCTACTTTGTTGCTAGGAAACTTTGCTTAACACACAATTGAATCATCTTCACGGCACCTATCTTGTTCACAGCTTTGTTATATCCAAATTTTCAGTTAATATGCGATATACCGCACTTTTTAAATGCCTACCAAGTCTGCTAGCTCTCGCACTTTCAGTAGACTATTATCCAGTGCCACTTTGTGGATTTTCTTCACTGTTTCTAAGTCGTTACCTAATTTGGTCTTTTACTGCGATAATCGTCTTGGTAGCTCGTACAACCTTGTTTCAAATGTGCTACTCAATATTTTACTGTTGGAAACGAAAAAGCAGACTCACCTTGAGTATAATCCAGTTTAGCTTTTATATTGGTTGAGCTGAGGCTTTTTAAATAAAAGTATTGCTTCACCTAAAGCTGGCCAAATTTTTCCATTTTCCTAACGATTTCTATATGCACAATAAAATTAAAGAGGTACAGAACACCAGAAAACAACGCAATACAGGCATAGTTGTTGACTAATACTGAAGATAATTTACGAAGATGGAAAGAATATAGATGGATGATAGATTATAGATGGAAAATCACCAGGACCTGATGAGGTGTATGGTGAAATTTTAAAGCTATTATATGCATACCAAATCACAGCTCTTACAAAGCTATTCAACAACATCTACTAGACTGGTTACTTACCAAAATACCGAGTTAGACAGAGTTGCATATTGTCACCGGCATTATTTAATATATACTCTGAAAACATCTTTAGAGAGGCCTTGGACGAATCATAAAGTGGGATTGCTGTAAATGGCCAACTTATAAACAATATTAGATATGCAAACGATACAGTGTTGCTGTTAGATAGTGCGCAGATGCTCCAAAGGAGGGCGAGTTAAGTTTCACAGCACTTAGGCCACAATTGACCCATTGTGCATCCAAAGGATTGGATCCAAATTCCGGAAATTTTTAAAAACTATCTACAAATGATCATTAGCTATTTTATATTTTCTGTGAATAATGATAAATAAGGCAGGTAAAAATAAAATTCTTAAAATAGATACGTAAATTTTATTTAGAATCTAAATAATTTAGTAATCCTGCTTGCTTAACCATTTTGTAAAACATTCCATTCCTGTTCTTAAGTAATGTTTGAGGTTGGTCAAACTCTTTCATTTCTCCTCGATCTAGTACCATTACTTTATCACAAACTAACACAGAATGCAATCTGTGTGCTATCGTTAACACCGTACAATCAGCAAAATTGTCACTAATTATCTTGTGCAACAGCCTATCAGTCTCATGGTCCATATTCGCTGTAGCCTCATCCATTACTACTAACTTATTTTTGCGTAGAATCGCTCTAGCCAAACACAGCAGTTGCTTTTGACCCGAACTGAAATTCATGACGCTGCTATTAATTGGTTGTTCCAAACTGGTAATAGATGTATTAATTCCAACTCTTTCCAGTGCATGCCACAGATCTTTGTCTTCAAATTCATTCAGAGGATCCAAATTTGATCTGATAGTTCCTGAAAATAGAATTGGATCTTGTGGTATGACAACAATATTTTTTCTCAAAAAATCTAACGCCAGTGTCTTAATATCAACTCCATCGATAATTATCTTGCCTTTGACTTCGTACAACCTAAAAAGAGTAGCAAGAATTGATGACTTTCCAGCTCCTGTACGACCAACTACACCGATTTTCTCGCCGGGCTTAATTTCAAAGTTTAAGTTCTTCAATACAAAGCTATCGCTATCGCCGTATGCCAAATATACGCTTTGGTAAGAAATAGTTCCTGTACTGGGCCAATTTTGTACTGTCAAACCGTCTTTCTTTTCTGTTTTAATATCTGTGTATTCAATAACTCTTTCGAGCGACGTCATGTGGTTTTCCAATTCCGTAAACACTCTTATACCCCACGTTAGTACCATAGATAATTGGGAAATCTGCGTTAAAGATAAACCAATGTCACCAGCAGTAATATCTGGAATAAAAACAGAAAGTTGTGTTATAAACAGGCAAAAGATTAGTTTAAACTTAATTTTTTATTGATTTTTCACGTTTTTCGTAATATATGAATTATTATCTATAAATAGCCGGTTATTAGAATGTATATATTAGACATATAGGCAAAAAATCAGATCAAATCAGAATATTATTATAACATAATATATCAAAATAGCATATCCGGGAGCACAAATACCACCTCCAAGCTTGAAGTCGCTCAGAACACTGCCCTTCACGTCATCACCGGTGCTCCAAAATCAACACCGATTACATCAATGGAAGCCCAGACCGGTATTGAACCAATACAATGCCGCAGAGAGCAACACGTGTTAACCTTCTGGGAAAGGCAAAGACGAATACTCCCACAAAAATGGGACGAATATAGACAAGCGGCCTCACGTCTTAAAACACAAACCACTCCGCTTACAGTAGCAAATCATGGAAAAATACCACATTGTCCTGTCGGAAGCCGCCCCCTTCATAGCGCAAACCACACTGCCCCGCTGTCTACCAAACACAGAATTACTGCTAGAAAACCATAACGACCCGAAGCACTTATCGTCAGACATTGCCCTAAGGAAAGCCGCCCTAGAGACGATACACACCAAGTACCCAGCACATGTGTGGCTCCACATCTACTGCGATAGATCCTCGATGCCGGACTCGGAAAGAACAGGAGCAGGATATGTCTCAACGTTCTTCAAAGGCTCTATAGCTGTGGGTGCTCCTCTCACCAACTACGACGGCGAAATTGCTGCTATACACGAAGCTGCAAAAAATCTTGAGAATTTCCAACACCCCCAAAAAGTTGCCTTCTTCATTAACTGCCAAGCCACAATCCTCGCCCTGTCGACAAATCGATACACCGACTATGCCAAAACAATATCTTGCCTCGTCCAACTATCGAACTTGATGGAAAAAGAGTGGCTGATTACTCTACAATGGATCCCTAGTCATGTCGGTGTTGAAGGAAATGAAGCGGCGGATGAACTTGCAAAAGAAGTCACTACTCTTCCACAGCCCCCTAGCTTTCAATCGTACACATCAGCAAAGTCCACCATTAGAAGAGGAATCAAAGCGAAGATAAAAGAGCAGCAAATACAAGCCGGTGCTGGAAAATCTTGGGCCCACCTAATAGAGTCACCAATCCCTCGCAACTTGCCGAGACCCATTAGTGTAGCCGTGTTCAGAACAACTACGGGGCATGACTACCTGGCCTCCCATCTACATCACATCGGCGTCCGCGAAAATGACAACTGTCCACTATGTGATCAGCCCCAGATGGATGCTGCTCACCTTCCAGAGTACCTAGCCCTGAAAACAGACCCACCCGAGGAGGATGAAGATCGCCTACGAGAAACGGCTCGTCTATACTGGTCAGCGCACCACCAATTGGCTAACATGCCAAGGGTGGGCATTGGCTAATAAGTAAGTAAGTATATCCGGGAGCAGATATAGGCTCAATGCATAATTACATAATCCACTGATTGATAACTTTTGTTTTCGTTACAAATTATTAACAAAAAGAACTAAACCAGTCAAAAAAATGCATCTAATGACATCTGGAATACGCTCAAAAGAAATATACGAGCTGCTACTAAAAATGTCTTTGGGCAACAAAAGTGGTAAACGACAAAACTATGAATGACAGATGACATTTTTGACTTAATGAATGTGCGGCATGTTAATTTCCCTTAAATTTAAAACTTTTGACGAGACTATATTTTCAGTACTCTACTGGAATCAGACCGCATACATGAAAATTAACAGAGAAGAAACAGATCACATAAAAATACTACGTGGAGTTAGACAGGGATGTATCCTATCGCCGTTGATATTTAATATGTACTCAGAGAAAATTTTTAACAAGGCTCTTTACGGAATAGACGAAGGCATCCTTCTAAATGGTGAAAGAGTAAACAATGTTAGATATGCCGACGACACCATGGTGATAGCAGATAGTTTAGAGGGACTTCAGAGGCTAATGGACAGAACAAACGAGTACAGTCAACAGTACGGACTAAACATTAATACCCAAAAAACGAAACAAATGATTATCAGCAAGGAGAATATAAATGGGGCTCATCTATACATTAATGGGACGCAGATAGAGCGAGTAAAACAGTATTGCTACCTGAGAACTATTATAAACGAACAGTGGAGCAATGTACAGGAAATAAAGTGCCGCATAGGAAAGGCAAGAACGGTCTTTAACAAAATGAGCGCCATCTTCAAAAGTCACCACATATCCCTAGATACAAAAATGAGACATCTGAGATGCTATGTTTTCTCTGGGTTGTTGTACGGGGCGGAGGCATGGACGCTTACAGACACCACTATTAAAAAACTTGAAGCATTTGAGATGTGGCTTTATAGAAGAATGCTGAGAATATCATGGACAGCAAGGATCACGAACAAGGAAGTTCTAGAAAAAATGAAGAAGGAACCAGAGATTGTGTTTACGATCAAATGCATTATATTGCAATATCTGGGACACGTTATGAGAAATCAGCACCGTTACTCAATGCTGCAGTCTATATTGCAAGGTACAGTCAAAGATAAGCGAGGATCCGGTAGAAGGAGAATATCATGGCTGCGGAATTTAAGAAAATGGTTTAAGAAAACCTTAACGGAGCCGCAGCGAGCAAGGTCATGATTGCCAATATGATTTCCAACATCCGAAATGGATAGGAACCAGAAGAAGAAGAAGATATTTTCAGTTAACTCTATGTAGAAATTATTAATGTTATCGCTTCGAATACGTATAAGTGTATGTACTTAAAAGTTCCCTTTTAGTAATAAATTATGTTTATAAGAGTTCTTTTTTTTTCGTATATTTATACAGTCCGACTGGCAATTCACTTCTTTTTGCCGTTACCCACTGCGGACGTGTACGAACTCATTACTTCTCGTTTATAATATGGTTATTTATTAAATTCAGAAATTATTTTAAACAAATTGCTTTAAAATAGATAATAATATCGGGTTTCTTACGATGTGGCCCATCTGACTTATCTGCCCATCTAAACGGTTTTGAGATCTGAAAATTCACTTGCATAGGTTTTCGATAGTGAACATTATAATGAAAATATTTATTAAAAACAGTTGTAAAATGGGAATGAAAGAATTCGCATGGATTTGTGGTGAAATGTATATAGCAAACAAATCGACCATTTTTATAAATGAAGGCAGGTTAGGGATATTCGCATGAAATCGTTGACAAAACAATCGTCGACTCGTTTTGGGTCCAAAAATGGCAAGCCAAATATGTGGTGCAGCCACTTGCCATTGGAATCTCCCCTCTTGTAAGTGGGTACCAAACCAAGTTTTTGGACTTTGCAAAACCAACTTTGAGTCAAGTGAAATAAACACCCAATTCGCTTTGCAGATGGCCGAACGACAATTACGGCCTTGTGAATCGAAATTTCAAAATCAGTCACAAGTCATTATGGACTGAAAACGACACCAACTTCTTCGGAGCAACGAATTAATTGACTAAAGACCGTGACGTAGGTTTCTATGCGTTTGTCAGGAAGAACACAGAATATAAGAGACACGTAATACTGTATAGATGGTAAATAATTGCAAGAACAATTTTGGAGCATATTGAAATGTACCATCCATGTAATATTCCTCTGTTTTCGCAAGTAACGTAAGTTCTCAAGAATACCAAAAATAATATTTTGTTGCGAATCGTTATGCAACACAAAACATTTATCGCGGTCCGTATTTAGAATCATCTATCGTTTTACTTAATGAGCTTCCCCATTGTCTTTGGTACAGGTAGCATAAAAGACAAACGATCGTTGCTTATATTCCTCCGAACACAAGAGATGTCCGTTGTTGTCAGAGGTTCTTTGAAAGAAGTTGCAATCTCTTGGTAAATGATTTTTGATGGTCTCCGATAAGTTCTCTTGAGCTTTCATCTTGCAGGAGTTGCTGATGACTTAACGGCTTAGTTTTCGAAGGTCGCTTAAGTGATTGTGTTCCAAGTCGCAGTGCAGAATATTTTTGGCAACTAAAATAATAGAATTATAGAAATATAAACACTTAGTGGACATTTTCAGACAACTGGACTTTATTCCATAAAATAAAGTCTTATTTAGTTTTAAAATCTTCAGGTAGTATTAAAAAACTTATAAGCGTACAATTGGAATTATAGACAGAAATTAGTTATTTATACTAAATGAATTATAAATCCTAGCACTTTGAATTTTTATCAAAAATATGTATTAAGAGAAATTTTCATCTATTTTAGATTTATTATGTCAAATTACCAAAGCTTAGCGGTTTGTAAGTGGTTTATGGTCTATACCTGCCAAATGTGTAGGAAGGCCAGTGATGAGTGTACCAATCTCTCGGTGTCTATTTTAAAATCCCTAGTTTTATGGTGGTGATGAGTTTGTGCTATGTACTAGAGTATTTATGCTAATTGGTGATGAGTTTACGTGTACCCCCACTGCCAGACCTTTTTTCTTTTATCGCCTACATCTGGTTATTTGAGGGAGTCAAACTTCAGCCCTTTTAAATATTACCGAAACATATGTAGGTACTATAAATTTGTATATTTGGGTATTTATGTAGAATATATAAAACTAAAGATACTGCCAAATACCGCGAAACCCATAGACGAATAAGAGCTGAGATAAGAAAAACTAAAGAGAAATGGTTCTCGGAGAGATGCGAAGAAATCGAACAGTGCGAAAAGGTATACTACTATCACAATATGCATAAGAAGATAAAGGAACTCACAACAAAGAAAAGCTACAATATTTTATCGAAAGGGCTGTGCGATGATAATGGAAATCTACAACTAGACCCCGACAAAATAGTTAAAATCTGCGAAACTTATGTGGAACAACTGTTTAATGATGACCGTCCTAGTGGGTATACACTGAGCAATGATAATACTGGCCCTTCTATTCTAAAATTAGAAGTGGAGAATGCTATAAAGGGTCTTAAAAATAACAAAAGACCAGGCAACGATAACGTATACGGGGTAGTATTGAAAATGCTGTGCGAAACAGTCAATTTCTAGACTCACTCGTCAGACTCTTTAACAATATTTATAACAGCGGGGAGTTTCCTTAAGACTTCCAGCTAGAGTCAACTTTTGTTGCCATACCGAAAAAACCAAAAGCAAAGTCTTGTGATCAACATCGGATGATAAGTCTAATTAACCACATTTCGAAGGCATACACCAAGTTTATTTACAACAGAATAAGCAAAAAATGCGAGGATAACATTGGAGATTCGCAGTTTGGGTTTCGGAATTCTCTTGGGACAAGAGAAGCACCAACAACCACCACAGCAACTGATATTAGACAATGAAAGAATTGAACACGTGGATTCGTACATCTACTTGGGAACAACAGTTAACTCAAATTCACAAGGAATCTACGTTCCTGTATTTGGCTGTATACCATATATTAAAAAATTTATTAAAATCCTTTGTAAAAGGTATATATTTAAAAACCCAAACGGGCTGTGTTAGACAGAACGTTTTCGGAATACATCATTCCATCACACACCACACAAACAGCCCGTTTGGGTTTTTAAATATATACCTTTTACAAAGGATTTTAATAAATTTTTTAACTCAAATTGGGATCAAGCGAAGGAAATACGTATAAGAGTAGAAAAGGCAAGAGCATCGTTCACTAGCATGAAGCAAATTTTCACCTCTAAAAGCCTCACCCTACCTCCCAAAATTCGACTTCTGAAATGTTATGTATTCGCAGTTTTGTTATTTGGAATGGAGGCGTGGACAATGACCGCAACATTGATGAAAAAAGTAGAGGCCTTCGAAATGTGGGCTTACCAACGTATATTACGTATATCCTGGACTGAGCACGTGACACGTAATAAATATAGAGTACTACAGCTGATCGTTCAAGGGAAAATAGACAGCAGAAGGGGTCCAGGGAAGAGAAGGCACTCGTGGCTCCAAAACTTGCGGCAATGGTTCGGATTGTCATCTGCTGAACTATTTAGATCTGCCGTAAACAAAGTCAGAATAGCCATGTTGATTACCAACGTTCGGAACAGACAAGGCACATGAAGAAGAAGATGTAGGTACTTGTTTTGGTTGTATCATGTGTACTCTACAAAGGCATAGACCTTTAATGTGAGTTTTTATGAGTGAATGTTTTATTTTATTTTGACAAATGATGTTAAAGTTTTTTTGATTAATTAATATTTTTTAGTTTTATTATTAAAAGTAATGTATTTTTCTGCGATGAAAGAAACGAAACGAAAAGCTTTACGTTTTTTTACGAGACTACAGCTCATATTGTATTTATTTTCAACAATGTTATTATTGACAACAATGTTTATTGTTATGTTTGAGTATTTAGTAAATACAGTAAATAAATTTGCCTAGTTTATGATATTGGCATATATTTGTGTTTTTTTTGAGATTTATTATTTTATTTTTATCGTTACCCTCAAATAAATTAAAAACAACAAGTCTATAATATAATAAACAGCAAGTATAAGCACGTGACAGCAGGTTTAATTAATAATAGTTAAACCAAAAGATTCAGAATAGAGACCTAGAGAAAATAAGAGTCACCGCGGTAAACTACTAACAAAATGATATACCACTAACGAAAAACAGCACGACATTGGATGCAGAAAGCACATGATAGGTAACAGTGAAAGAGAATAGGGAAGATCTATGTCCAACAGTGATACAAGAGATTGACAGATGATGATGATGATGATGATCAATATATATTTTTATTCTATAAGCTTAAATTATCATGTATTCTAGACAATGTATAATTTGATACAGCATTAACAACAGATAATAATAATGAAAATAGTAGTAAAAATACAAATATAAATATATTTTTATTATTTCCTTATCTGGTATGTAAACATTATGTAGTGCAGTTAAGTGCAAAAGGTCAGCGATTAAATATAGAACTTAAATAAATAAATAAATAGTGTTGGACAAGATACTTCCGAAAATAAGGAAGCTACGTAATTTTTAAACAAGAAAGTTATCTTGTTTATTATTTATATCTAAACAAGCAAACAAAATTTCAATAAGACTCTCAGTCTCTGACGGTTTGGAATCCCCATTTATTATTTTGCAATTGGAATAGCCGAGTTTGCTATAAAAAAAATATTGTTTTTCTTTTGTCTTCACTTGAAGAGCTGTTATTGTGATTTGTTTGAGTTTTTAAATTACTTTCATGAATATTGGATCAAGAATAAAAGACTTTGTGGATATTATAGAAGAAGATATTGTATGGATAAACGAGGGAGGTCATAGCAAAATGTAATTGTTTTTATGTAGCGTGGGCAAATAATAGCGAAAGCTGTGGCTAAAAAGAGTACGATTTCATGCACTAATTAATGAATATTTTCAGAATAATATAAAATAAAATCTAAAAAATAATACCTAGTCTTTGTTACATCAAAATGATAATTTTTTTTAATATTTAGAGCTTGAGCTTGAGCGCTCCTTAAATATCGTAGTAGTTTACAACTTATACATAGATTATGATTACGAGTTTCAAGTCATATCTAGCTAAAGAAAAAAGTTTCTACGGCCAATAGAAACTGAGATAGTATTTTTTAATCTCTGCTACTTTATTAAATAATAATTAAGAAACGAAATTGATACTCATAACCTATATTTTCAAGAAACGTTTATAATATTTTAAAAAACACGCTTTTTGATTAATCGAAAATGAGTAATAAAGTTGAACTTCTGCGAAGTTACGGAGGTGTGAGGGAAATCATTCTCCGGCTGACAGGCGCGCAACAAAATTGAATACAGAACTATAAATCGGCGGAGCTCGAAAAGGGGCTGTCTCGTCTCTTATTCGTCTCCAAATGTTTATAAAAATATTAATCATATTTTTATTATAATAAATAAAACTTTTTTTGAGTTTTGTTTTACATTATTGTGATTAAACATAAGGCTTTCAGAAGAAAATGATGCTTTTATATTTTTCGTACTTGGATAAACAAATTATTATATCTTAGTAACAAATGGCTCGATGCAGTTTTTTAAAATCTTATTTTGTTGGAGATTAGAAGGGCTTGAATATGATACAACAAAAATAGTTGTTCAGACGTTTTTGCAAAAAATTTGTCTATAATTTAGACGGATGAAAATTCATTCTTCTCGTATGCAAAACTGAGGAGAAAATACCACCGACGGTTTGCAGAAGCCAGCCAGGGTACAGAGTACAGAGACCGATTATTGTTGACGCAGGCGACTAAATAAGTTTTATAAAAAACTGATCTTAAAAATGTAAATCTAGTACTAAAAAAATATTTTTAACCTATAAACCTACAGTGTTTAATTATAGACAATGCTCCATATCGTTAAGACAAGTCCTAGTTTCTAAAATCCGGATGATCTATTCTGTTCAATTTTCGTTATTTTAAATTATCTTATAAAATCTCTTCACACGAAATTTTTTTATTAAGATTCATCTATTTTCACTAACCGTTAGGTTCCTAATAAAAAAAAACCTGCTAAAGTTACTGCCGTAATATTTTAAATGCCGAATGGTACATTTTAAATCGTTTATTGTTCATTAGAAGATCCGGCCGAAATATCTAAGGTCCCGTTAGTTTATGTGAAAATCTTCCTATAAATAGGTCAACTCTGACTAACCTACTCATTTGCAGAAGAAATTTGTAACTTCTGTCACCGCCTCTCTTGATTAAATTACCTAATTTAATTTGGTAAGATGAAAAGCATTTATTTCTTAATATGTCCTGTTTATTTTTCTTACTTTCACCAGTTACACTTTTACTCGGACTGAGTGTTGATCCATCTCTATTCCTCTGGCCCGTATTTTCCTGTCTTCTTCGCGTGTGTATCAACACGTTTTAATTGAATGACAATAATTGTACTTTATTATCGCAGGTATAAAGCAGTATTAAAAATTGTTACCCGTCACAAATTGATATTGAAAATGACAACGACAGACACAGACTCAGCAGCGGATCAAGTCGTGGATATACCGCCTGTCCAGAAAGGAATTACAGCACGAAGCCGGAAAGTTCAGCTTAGATTATAAAAAAAACGTCAAAGATGTAGGATTAAGATGAGGAATTTCTTTTAAGATAGCAGAGATATGACAAAAGCCAAATATGACCCGAGTGGTAACCGAATCCGAAAAAGAACCGAAACTTAAACTAACTCGAATAGGAATAAACCAGTCTGAAGAAGAACTTAAGCCGAATATAAACCAAACCGAATAAGAACGGCATTGCAGCAGTCCAGTTAAGAATTTCGACAACCGTTTGCAGAATAACGCAAAAATGGTGGTCTGGCTATGTTATAATAACACGCTATGTTACAAACTATAAGAAAATGGCTTAAGTGTAAACCGTCGCAGATGCAACCAGCATAAATATGTGACTATCCACTATTAAAATACCTTGGCATAATAAGTTGGTGGGACCGGGACCAGGATCCACAGTCAGAAGCATCTTTTTGATCAGTTTATTAAGTAGGCCATCGCCTAACTGACCAAGACCATACCGTTGAATGGGATCACGCCGTTGTAGGCTACACGCCATAAAAAAAGGTATCATAGTTTTTTTTTCTCAAAGAGCAGGGGATGTAACAATATGCATCGCCTCGGTCCAGTCAAGGTTCCATACACACGCACTTCCACCACAAATTCCTCTTCCATCGATGTGCGCTAAAGGAAATGGAAGGCCTACGACCGTATAAAACAGCAGCCGCAGCACTATTAAAGCGAGTTCCGTCAGAGTGTTGATCTGATCACAACTTCACTGGTCTTAGGGTATTGACTGATGGCCCACCGCTTCTGCTAGAGTGTTGATTTAGTGGCAGTTCAGTATCCGGTTTTGGAGTGTAAATCTGAGACAGATCTATTCTTTCCTGTGGTTAAGTATTGATTTGCTTTCTACTTCTCGTCGAACCGTGTGTTGATCGGCCCATTTTATCTCTATTCCTCTGACTCGTTCTTTCCCTCTTCGCTGCGTGTATATTAATACACCGTAATTGCCGTTTCAATTTTATCACATTTATTGCATTTTATTTTCGCAGGTATTTAACAGTGGGTCGCCGAGCCATGCGCCCATGTCGTAGTCTATTTTTATTCTTATTTAAACCTGCCTCTGTTGTCTGAAAGTGCTACAGGTCACAGCAGTCTGCAACTTTTTTAACTCAAAGGCGAATAAATTGACAGTCAATTTTTATTTCTTCTTTTACATTTTACATTTTAAATCTAATATCATTTTTTTTTGTATTTCATATATTTCCAGCACAGTTAATCTATTAAAGAAAGGACTTAATAGTTATTTAACGGATTTAATAAGACAGCTCTTTATGTGTTATGATAATAACTGTATCAATATCTGATATGTTTCATACAATATTTTTTCACCTTATTTGAATATTTTACCTGGATATTTATATGTCTCTTTTGTGATATTTATGATTTTAATATTTTTGAATGTAGTTGATATACTTAATTTTACCTTTTTTATTAAAATGATATTAGCATTTTTTTTCTTTGAATTGTATACATTTCTTTTTGAATTTTAAATATTTTCAAAAGAGTTGCGGCCTTGTTTTCTTTGAATAGTTGTTCTCATTTTTAATTTCCTTTCTTGGTTGTCCAGTATCTTCTCTTCCTTACGTTTTTTACCTCTAAGAACACCTCCACCCATAATCTACCTGGACTGAGCAACGGTGCCTTGGAGCCTTTTCTGAACTGACGTTCTAAGATTGATTCTGCACAATCTAGATTACTAGTTATGGTACAGTGTAGAAAAGACAAAATGAAGGAGTCTTTAAGACAATGGAACCTTCCATTTTCAGAAAAAAGTAGAAAGGTAGAATTATATAGCATAATAAATATTCACAAATATAAATGATATAGATCACTATGTCTTAAAACCTACCAACCTATCTCGGAAAACCACCCTACCACCAGGACTTAAATCCAATCGAATTAGTGTCGGCTGCTCTAAAACGACATGTGGCAAAAAAACATTTGGATATATATTGATAAATATTGTGATGAGTTTTTCTCCAGAAAAAAACCAGCTTTAGATTTAATTGTAGATGAAAATAATATATTTGCAGGAAGAGAGTGATAATGATGGCGTGGATTTTCTGGAAAACAGTAGTTCTGAGACAGACGAGGAAGCTTTTAAAATTTAAAGGTAATCTCGTCTTTTGTGGTATGGTCAAAATTACATTATATCAAGTTTTTTGCGTAGTCAAATTAGATTTTTTCCAAAAAGAATTTTCATTAAAAAAAATAATTAGACCACACGTATTTAACTTAATATTTAAACGATAATTTTATTGTTATATAATAATTTCCGAAATTTTTTAATTGTTACACATTGCACAGATACATGGTTATCTTTTCCTTCAACAAATACACACTTTGAAAAATTGTTTCCATGTAAAAAGTTCCTCTACAAATTAAGCTCACACTCTGTAATGGGAAATAAAGAAATAAAAATACTCTGATACGCGGACGACGCGATATTGATAGCCCAAGATAAAAAAAAGTCTGCAAAGACTGATCCACAGATTTAGCAGAAGAGCAACAGAATTTAGTATGACAGACAATCCCATCTCATAAAACACTAAAACAATAGTAGTCAGCAGAGAACCAACCAGATGTAAAATAGAAATTGATAACATCACTATTGACCAAGTAATCTTAATCAAGGAAATAAAGTACCTGGTAATTACACTATCTAGCTATGGAGAACTAGACAAAGAAGTGAGATATCAAGCACAAAATGCAAATAGACTGGCAGAATGCCTTAATAACACTATATGGCGAAACAGACACATTAACACTGAGATGAAGTTAAGAATTTATAAAGCCAGTGTAAGACCAATAATGACATATGCCTCAGAAAGAAGACTCGACACAGCCACAACGCAAAGGCTACTGGAAACGGCAGAGATGAGATGTGATCAGAGTACTGAGAAGAATTGCAGGAAATACGCTGAGACATCGAAAGAGAAGTGAAGACATTAAAAGTAAATGTAAAATAAAGTGTATAAATGAATGGACACAAAATAGAAAAAAAGAATGGAATAACCACATAAGCAGAATGGAGGAGACCTTTGTCGTCAAAATAGCAAGATATGTCACCAATCGGCAGAAGAAGTATCGGACGACCGCACAAAAGATGAAGTGACAACCTTCCATCGAGGTATTAATCTGTCAATAAAGAAGCAGAGTTGCTTATAAAGAGGAAGAAGAAAAGAAAACTCTGTAAACTTGTCGCATAGAGTGTACCAACAAGGCGAAGGTAGATAGCTCATTATGTATTTCGTTTCTTCCGACTGCGTTCTCACTTAGTTTTCTTCGCATATAGCAAAATTACCAAGTCTCACGCTATATTTGACGAGTAGTATTTAATTTTAATATCACTTACCAATTTTAAAGAAAAGATACTCCATTATGATGAAAATCAAGAACAAATTACTGAGCATATCGACGAAAAATCCAAAAGCTCTCGAGCTCATATACCAAGTAAAATTGGCAGACGTGTATAAATCTAAATGTCTGTCATATTCTTCAATGAGGGTAGATTGAACATTGGATGCTCTCACGGTAGTTAAGCCTTCCAGTGTGGCGTTAAGATGACCTAACATTGGACTGCGAGCTGTAAACAAAAAAATCAAGACATTATGAATATGTGAGATATATACACGTGTTTCTTATAACGTATACAGGAACAGTTTTAAATAAGTCCTTTCTCATAAAAACTAGTATATTTATTTTATTTTTTCTACACACGCCCGACATGCTGTTTATTAGAATTTCAAATCTAATGACTACGCAGAAAATGTTTATATAACAATGACCTACATAATAGACTATAAAATTGTAATGTGCGCAGTAAACAAGATAAACAATTATAATTTGGCTACCGTAGAGGTAAAACCCAGAGGTTGCTTTATATACCGATTGTAAATAATTTATAAACTTACATGATGCCTCCAATCGTTTCATACTTCGTCCTGCTGGCAAATAACAGCTCCTTACCCAAAACAACATCATGGTCACAATAATTACACATATAGCGAATGCAGGGTTAATGAAAATCGTTAGGGTTAATATTCCTCCCATAGTGAACAGCATCTAAAATTCGGGATAATTTACATTTAAGGAACACTTTGGTGAAGTTTTTTTTTATTATTTCTCTACTATTCGTGGAAGTCCAAATATATACATAAGAATATATAATATAGTGTCTATATAAAAGTAATAAATAAAAAAATACCTTACCCGGCAAAACTGATCCAGATTATACGAAATACTTTCATCAATATTCATCATATCTTGCGAAAACCTGGTCAAGATATTTCCGATCAAGTGCGTATCGAAAAATCCCATAACCGAATTGTTAATCTTATACACCAAGGCCTTATGAATATTTATCGAAGCCGTTTTACAGAAGTTTAGTAGTAACCATGTCGTTAGTAATTCTAATGAAGAAGAGCCTAGTATACATAAGTAATAGAACCTAAAAGTGGTATGTTCCTCGGCTTGAGCTTTCTCCAATGTTATATTCATGTAGCTGAATGTTTCTGTTGACATGTTTGTCATATTATTCTGTATGGACATGATTGATTGTTTCTTGTCTACCCTAAAATAATACAATCGGCATTTGTTATTCACAACATAATACTAAAAATACATATAAGCTCAGTCCGTAGTGATAATGGCGACTGGGTCGATCGACCATTGCCGGTCCCAAGCCCAGATAAGGAACGAGAGTGTTTAGGTAATATTAGCTCCTGTCCAATGTAATTCAAGGACAATAACAGAAAATTAAGTTTAGAATGCAATACGAGAACTCAAAAATCAAAAAGTGCTACGAGAAATTAAAATTATCAAAGGAAATTTGCATTATGGAGTTTCATTGTACAACATAGTGATCAGACTCCCACTTACCTATGCAGCGTCGAGGTAGTAGACTCATATACTTCAAACGGCTGCAAAGGTAATACATATGCTAAAATACGCAGGAATATACTTTAAATATCCAAGAGTTAGTGAAAGCTTTACCTTGGGGAGGAGTTGCACCATTTTTCCTGCAAAGTTTCATGCAATACTGCAATGTGCAAGCAATAAAAGATAATAAAAAGAGAACATCCATATATTATACTCAAGTGGAACTGAAAGATTGGCATATTAAAAAGTAACGTATATTCTGGTATATATTGGGACTGCATCGGAGAATTGAATCAAATGGGAGACTAGAACAAGGTGGATCTTATCTTATCTGCGTACCAGGTCATCAGGGCATCGAATTTAACGGAAATTAGATTGACTTACTCAAAGAGTATCATACGAAACAAACGGACCTGCTGTTACCCTTTGAGGACCAAACGCTGTAGATGACTAAATTCAAGAAAGTCATAAGCGATATTGGAAGAGAATCCCAAAACAAATTTGCATTTTTATGGAAATCTGAAGAAAAGTAATTAATGAGCGTAAGTCGTTCTTAGCGATCGAACTAATTCTACTATTTAAAAAAAATAAAAACAACCAGACAACTACAGAGGTATAAACTTGTTAAATACTACCCTCAAACTTACAACGAAAATCTTACAGTATCTAATAAATCAGAGGATAAGTTTAGCAGATGAACAACAGGGTTTTCATAGTGGAAGATCGTGTACAGATGCAATATTTGTTATAAAGCAAATTACTGAGAAATGACTAGAGTATAATAGACCAGCATTTCTCTGTCTGATTGACCTAAAGAAAGCGTTTGAGAGAGTAAGACTTAAAGATGTAATCCATCTACTGTATAATAGAGAAGTTCCCCTAAGTATTATAAAAACTATCAAAAACATCTACCAAAACAACAAAATTGAAGTCAGAATAGATGGACAACTTACAGAACCTATAGAAATAGGCAACGGAATAAGACAGGGAGATTCATTGAGCCCCATACTCTTCAATTTAATCATGGAGGAAATCATTAAAAGCGTTAACAAAGGAAAAGAATACAGAATGAGAAACAAATAAATAAAAATAATGTGTTACACAGACGACGCAATATTGATAGCCCAAGATGAAGATAGTCTGCAAAGACTATTCCACAGATTTAACATAAGAGCAAAAGAATTTTATTTGACAATCTCATCTTAGAAAATTAAAACAATGGTAGTCAGTAAAGAACCAACCAGATATAAAATAGAAATTGATGGCATCAGTATTGAACAAGTAATGGAAATAAAATACCTGGGAATTACACTATATAGCTATGGAGACCTGGACAAAGAAGTAAGAGATCAAGTACAAAAAGCAAATAGACTGGCAGGATGGATTAATAACACTATATGGCAAAACAGACACATTAAAACTGAGATGAAGTCAAGAATTTATAAAGCCAGAGATGAGGGTACTCAGAAGAATTACAGGAAATACGCTGAGTGATTGACAGAGAATTTAAGACATTAGAAGAAAATGTAACGTACAGTGTATAAGTGAATGGACACAAAATAGAAAAAAGAATGGATTAACCACATAAGCAGAATGGAGGAGACTCGTGTCCTCAAAATAGCAAGAGATAAGTCACCAATCGGCAGAAGAAGTATCGGACGACCGCGCAAAAGATGGAGTGACAACCTTCCACAGAGGTATGAACAAGCATAATTGCTTATAAAGAGAAAGAAGAAGAAGAAGAAGTCGTTCTCCTTGGTTTGCCGCTCCTATTAATGACTGGAAATATTTAAGACTATGTTGATCTGGTGTATTGTTAATGTAAAGAACCTGGGTTGTTTCATCATCATCATTTAACCCGGATCTATCCACTGCTGGATATAGGTTTCCCTCAGTCTTTTCCATGTATTTCTATTTTGTGCTGTTTGCATCCAATTTTTGTCGATCCGTTTTATGTCATCAGACCATCTTGTTGGTGGACGACCTCTACTTCGATGTGCTTCTTGTCTCGGTCTTCACTGTATTATTCGCTGTGTCCATCTGTTATCCGAAATTCTAGCTATGTGCCCCGCCCAGTTCCACTTAAGGGTCATAATTCTTTCTATGGCATCTGTCACTCCTGTTCTCCGTCTTATTTCCTTGTTCGTGATCCGATCCCTACGAGAAATGCCTAACATCGATCGTTCCATGGCTCTTTGGGTAACACAAATTTTATTTCTTACTTTCTTGGTTAGTGTTAATGTCTCTGCACTATATGTAAGTACTGGCAACACGCACTGATTAAAGACTTTTCTTTTAAGACACATAGGCAGTTCTGATTTAAGAACATAGCTTAGCTTGCCGAATGCCACC
The DNA here is from genome assembly GCF_040954645.1 of Diabrotica undecimpunctata. Lineage (NCBI taxonomy): Eukaryota > Metazoa > Arthropoda > Insecta > Coleoptera > Chrysomelidae > Diabrotica > Diabrotica undecimpunctata. The sequence continues at coordinate 186,643,128 of NC_092803.1, forward strand.
CAAGTGAGTCCTATGCGGCGGCTTAGTTCGCACGTTTGATTATCTCTTCCTATGCGTATCTCATGTCCTAAGTACTTATATGAGGTGGTTTCTTCAATATGCATGCCATTTACTGAAATCTTTTCGCTTGACACAAGATTTGTCATGATTTGTGTTTTTGTGTGGCTGATTTTTAATCCTACTTATAGGGAGGCTAGGTATAGTTTCTCCAGTTGCGATTCTGCAACTGGAGAACTTGGGTTGTTTATAAAATGTAAAAAGTTGACGTAATGTAATATGTATTTCATATCATGAACACAAAGCCAAGTCAAGATAATAATAAATGCATATATAATGTTGATGTGCAAATTATATGAGAAACGTTAGAGGAATATCAGATACCAAAACAAGTAAATAAATGTCAAAGAATAAAAAAAGACAAGGATGGCTAAACAAAGACAAATGAGGATAAAGAAAGAATTATGACATAATTTTAAACGACGTAAACAAGCATTTTGAATAATTAATAATAATAAACAATTTAGTCTTTTACTTACCATTTTGTTAAAAGTCTATCTGCTGAAGTGGTCGTAAATTGCGTAAATCCTCTCATAACTATATTTAAAAGAATCAGGAGAACTCCTCCACCGTAAATCAAGAACTTTTTATACACATACCAATCAACGGAACCTTCTTTTTTCTGCTCTTTATAAATTTTAGTTCTTGCTGCTGTTTGTTCTGTTTCTATAAGTTCCGTTTTTTCATTTGGTTCTTCTATTGATGGCTGGTTAGAATCGTGAATGACTTCTTTTTCTAAATTGTCATCTTGATCTGCTATCATATAACTTTGTTGAATAATTCGGTCAGTAGGTTTACCCATGTCCTTAATCCTACCATTTTCCATTATGATCACGTTATCAGCTTCTTTTATTTGAGATGCTGTTTGACACACTAAAATACATATTTTTTCCTTCAAAAATTTTTGGATGCATTCGTGAAAAATGTGATCTTGAACTGAAGCATCTAGTGCGGTCAAACTGTCATCTAGAAGATATATATCGCTATTTCTGTATACCGCTCTAGCCAGATTTATTCTGGCTTGTTGACCTTTGCTCAGGTTTTGACCATTATCGGTTAAAATTGTTTCGTCTCCATTTTCAAAGAGATTAAAGTCAAAAAGAAGGGCACAAGCTTTAACTACTTCTTGATATCTAAAAAATAGTTATTTAGTTTTTGGTTCTACCATAATAAGTTAAAATTTGTATACTTTATACGTTTTTATATTTCCATCAACTCTAAGCATATGTAGGGAATTTTTTTTTGGCTTTAGAAATAAATCAGAAAAAAGCTAATTAATTGTTATGTTTAGCCACGTTATTTTTATCAGATAATAAGACTTTTTAAGCCTGACAGGCCGACTTATTACCACATACAAAATATTTAATTTCTCAACCTAATGTATATCCATATTTCCAATATAAAAACATCTACGAAGCAAGCTTAAAACAAGAATTTTTTAAGCCCAATATGATTCACGAATGCGATTAAGCGATACGCAATCTTTGAGTCTCTTTCAACGTCTGTACTGAAGAAAAACATATATTAACCCCATTCCTGCGAAATACCTTCCACGTCCTATCAATTTTCCAAACTAACCCAGCAACTAGACTGGCAAGCTTCTTCTTTTTTTTATGTAGACATGTCTGTTTTTCAATGTACCTCCAATAAGTTGTCTACTGATCGTCTTCCTATTGGGGAACCTTCTCTTGCCTTCTTTACTACTCTATTTATTGTCATTCGGCTTATATGATCAGTTCATTCGACTCTTCTATTTCTTACCCAGTTCTTGATGTTCTTCACCTTACATCTACGTCTAATATCTGTACTTTTAGCTCTGTCCCATAGTGTCTTACCATTAATTTTTCTAGGTGTTTTCATCTCTGCTATTTCTAACAACCTTTTTGTCCTCTCTGTGTCAGGTCCTGTTTCTGCCGCGTATGTCATTATTGGTCTGATGACTGTTTTGTAAATTCTGCTTTTCGTTTCTTTCCCGATATTTTTATTTCTCCATAGTGTTTCATTTAGGCAACCTGCGGCTCTGTTTGCTCTATTCACTTAATCTTCCACTTCAGTTCTGAGCTCTTCGTAACTAGATAATGTGATACCTAGGTATTTAAACTCCATCACTTGTTCTATTATCTGACCTTCCAGTTCCAATTTACATCTTAGTAAATTTGCTGTTGTAACCATGCATTTTGTCTTTCTTGGGGAAATTAACATTATAAATTATCTGGCGGTTATATTAAATAGGTGCAGGATACGTTGTAAATCATCTTCACTTTGAAAGAGTAGTATTGCGTCGTCTGCATATCAGATTATTTTAAGTTGTTTTTCTCCCATTCGGTATCCTCTTTTAGTTCTTACTTTTTTTATTATTTCATTTATAATCAGGTTATATATATATGTATAATATTTTGCCAAATGCCTTCTTAAGGTCCACGAAACATAGATATGCCGGTTTGTTGTATCTAATGATTTCTCTTGCACTTGCCTTATTATAAATATAGCGTCGGGGCATGATCTTCCTAATCTAAAACCCAACTGGTAAGCGTGGTGCTCAAATGCCAAAACCCTCTCGGCATGAACAAACATTTAAGTAGAGGGTCCTCAGTCACCGAAAGCTCGCTCGTTCCCAACCATTATATGATTCATAGATAGCGGTCAGAAAGTGCGAAAAATCTCCAGGTTATAAGAGCATAAGATCTCCAATAATGTGAACAATTTTTGTGGTTAAATTAAAATAATAAAAGCGCTTTTTTCAAAAATGTAAAACAAAAAATATACTCTTATTGAGAATAAAATATAATTCCTAGTAAAATAAGAAATAATTCTTTATGCCCCACAGAAATGATTCAAATATTTGACCTTATACGGCTGAACAGTATCCCAATCTGTCATAAAAACTTCTGCGGACTGGTGTAAGAGTTTCTGCTGTAATAGAATTAAAGAATTCTCTTGTTCGGTTTCTTAATTCGTCCAAATTTTGGGCTTTAGCCTCAGGATGATCGTAGATGATGCTTTTTAAATGTCCCCAAAAAAAGAAGTCAATTTGTCTAAGATCTGGAGCTCGCGCAGGCCACTTAATATTGCCTGGTCCACTGATAACTTGATGGATCTTGATGGAACCAAATATTTTCTATATTTCTATCAGAAAGATTGAGAATAGCCAGAAGAATGTGATTCTGTAACAAATCGAGATATACTCTATTATTCAAGTTGCCCTCAATAAAAGATGGACCTATTATGTGGTCTCCTAAAATGCCAGTCTAGAACTTTTTGAGGACGTTGAGTTCGGTAAACAACATTTCTGTGCTGGTTTTTCCACGCCCAATACCTCATAATGGAAAGATTGTTTCTCCCTACTAACGAAACTACTACTACTATTCATCAGTAAATAAAATGTTTTTAATAAAATTGGGTTCATCATTAGCCTTCGTTATTAAAGTTTCACAAAACTCCATTCTTCGAAAGTAGTCGTCTGGATAAAGCTGCTTTTTCCATACTTTCATTACAGTAACATTGCTAACATCTAACTCTCTAGCAACGCATCTACTTTAACGTGTTGAATCTACCTCGACTTTTGCACAAAATTTGTGTATCCCGGTATTCTCTTTCCTCAACTTTTTCTGGTGACACATCTTTTCTGCAATTTTTGAGGCAATAACAACTCTCAAAATTTTTAACAACAACTGACTGTACGCAAGTAATTGGGTCTCCCCTCAAAAAACACAGAAAATAAATCTACACATCGTTGTCCAGAATTACCACCATAAAACCATTTTATTATTTGAAGCTTTTCCACGGGCGTATAAACAGACATGTTGTTTACAAAAATAAATTAAAAATCTGCGCTGTTATTGCTTTAAACAACCACTGTATAATGACAAATTATTGGTGACGGGGCAACGAAGGTTCGTGAAAAGTCGACGGCGCGCAGCGTTGCCATTTATAGTGTGTATATCTAATTTAAAACTTAACGTTCTGTATAACGTACGAACTATATTGATAGATAACAATATTAAGGGACTGGAAGAAGATCTTAAATATGTCAGATAGCAAAGAAAAGGGCATTATATTATTATAATAATAATACATAAAAAATTAATGTACTTACCGTTGAGCATTGTATGGTTCCCCAAATAAAATATTCTGCCTAATCGTTGAAGGAAACAGCCATGGGTCTTGTAAGGCATAGGAAATCCTGCCTTGTGCTTCAACGAAACCTTTCGTCAACGGCAAATCCTTAAGAATAACTTTTAAAATTGAGCTCTTACCAGATCCCACAGCACCAGTAATCATAGTCAAACCAGAAGTTATCTTAAAGGAAACATTGTTTAAAACCGCTTCCCCTTTGAGTTGTACTGAGACTTCATCGAGTTCTATAAATGGTTTTTCTGTAAGTTGCTCACCATGTTGATCTTTAATTAGTTCTTCGGCATGTAATGCTTTAGATATTCGCTTAAAGGATGCTACAAACTCGCTGCCTAAACCTAAACCAAATGGAACTGCACCTCCCAGCCATCCTCTAAGATATCTAAAGTTAGAGAGAACGAAGAAAATCACTGTTGTGTCGGTTGAGACACCTGTCCAAATTGTGGCCAAGATAACCATGAAGAAAGCGAAGTTTGTAAATATTATTCCGGTGAGGATCATAATTCGTTTGAGGTAGAACCCTAATGTAAGTTTTTTCATTTCTTGTCTAAAAGAGTAATTTTTTTATATTAATATTTAAAATAAAAATGGTAAAAACCTTAATTATTAATGTATTGTAGGTACCTACAGAGGGTGACCAAAGTATTAGAGCCATCAAATTTTTTTACAAAAGAAATACATAATTGAGCTATATTTATAATATAGTCGTGCACTTGTTTCCATTTTATTATGTTCTAATACTTTTACTGGTAACACCGATGGCGTGGCAATATGTGACGCAGGCGATATGTTATGTCAGTTCTGTGACCAGAACTTTTTCATCTTGGGTAAAGGGAAAAAAATGTCAACAAGTAAAAAAGCGGAAATAAAAACTTTATTATTAAATACTAATCACTATAACAGAAATATAGTATCAATTTCTAAAATTTCAAAAGTAACTATGGACTGCATAAGGAAAAAACTTGTACACGATGTATCCATGAAGAAAAAAAAACCTTCAGTGGACAAAAGATCACAAAGACTGAACTGTTGATGATTGGAAGAAGGTAAATAACAATACTTAATATTGTTTTTTGATTATATATTTTACAATTGATTAATTATCCAGGATTCTAAAATAATAATATTCCAGTTTGGTTTTCTGATATTAGAGTTAGAGCTGAATTTGTAAGAAGAAGACCTGAGGACAGTACAAAAAGGATTACATTATAAGATCGGTAAAATATCCCCTGAATGTCATGATGTGGTTTATCGTAAATTGTAAGCAGCCAAGGAACTGTTAGACTTTACATCGTCGAAGGAACAATGCGAGAGGACCAGTACTTGAGAGTACCATATACAAAAAGCTTCCCCAGATCCAGGAGTGGTTCCCGCAAAACAGTTTCACGTATATATGATTGAGCACCTTGCCACAAGGCATAAACTGTAAGAAAATTCAACAACTAGGTAATGGTGCTCGAAACAAAAAATCTTTGCTAAAAAAGCTAATGAAGAAAGAAATATCTAATGAAATTATAACCAAAAAGAGTCAACTGATAAAGCGCTTAGTATGACACAGAAGTAAACACTTCAACAAAACAACCAAAAATGCAGAGTAAAGTATGCCAAGATGATGCCAGGTACTTATTATAACCAAAGGGTTATGTTACTAAGTATTGAGTTTATGGCATAATTTTTCACGGACAAGAGTTTTCTTGTGGTTAACCTTTTCTATTTTAATATTTGTTGCTTTCAAATAAGGCCAAGTATATGCTTATTAATATAGACGTTGAATTGCTGGACATAGACCTATTCTATTTGTCTCTATTAATGTCTACTCTTATTAGAAATTCTCATCCATTGCTTATCCACGATATTTATTTATTTTATCGTATGGCATACAATAAGAACACATATTTAAAAAGCAATATAAAACATTACATGGAGTATTACAAACGAACATCTAATGCATTAATATAGTCTAAAACATTTTCGGTCGCATTCAGGAACTCGTCAAAAACTCCAGGGAACCGCCTTCGGGGGCATTCTTCAACAATGTGACGGACGGTCTGTCGTTGCGCACCACAGTCACACTCCGGAGTAAGGGCTTTTCCCCATTTATGTAAGCTGTCAGCACATCTACCGCTTCTTGTTCTTATTTTGTTTAGCGTTGTCCATGTACTCCGGGTCAGTTCAAAGCCTGGCGGTTTCTGATCGATACAGGCCATTTGCTGTGCTTCCTGTGGTGAGTCGCGCTCCCATTGTCTTCTACAAGCGTTGGTAAGGTCGAAGTGTTCCTGATGTAAGGAGGTGGCCCTTAACATGGCAGGATATCTGGAGCGCAGTCTGTTCATTTCGATATCACGCCTATCATGGTGGATGGGTAGTTGATGGTTAGACTGGATTTTTCAATATTCTCTGAGAAGGGAGTGACTTCTTCGTAGTTTCGGCGGTGGAATGTGACTCAGGATGGGAAGCCAATAGTTGGGTGTTGGTCTAATTGTATCTGAAATCATTCGCATTGTCTGGTTTAATTGGGTGTCAATAATCTTCGTGTGTTTGCTATTGAGCCATACGGGGGAAGCATATTCAGCTGTCGAGTATACAAGTCCGATAGCAGATGATCTGAGTACGGAGGCTGTAGGTAGGTGTTCTTTAAAACTTAAAGTTCTGTCACGAGTCACTCCAAGATATTTTAATGTTGAGTTATGAGTTAGTAGTCTGTCTTCAAAGTGAACAGACAGTTTTTTGTTGGCTTGGGCATTATTTAGATGGAAACAGTACACTTCGGTTTTCACCGCATTAGGCCGTAGCCTCCATTTGCGAAAGTATTCTCCCATAATGGCAAGGTCATCCGTTAGTATTGTTTCTGTAACTGCCATGTTATTATGTCTTGCTGCAATGGCCCAGTCGTCAGCGTAGCCAAATTTCTGCGAATTTGTCCTAGGTAGGTCCGCGATGTATAAATTAAACAGTAAGGGTGCCAAAACAGATCCCTGTGGCAGTCTATTGCTGAGCTTCATTTGGACACTTTTTGAGTTGCCCATTGTGACTTGGAAAGGTCTATCGGTGAGCATGCTATCAATGAGTCTAGTTATCTTCTGACACGGGATGGCACGGATTAGTTTGCAGATTAGTCCTTGTCTCCAGACGGTGTCGTATGCAGCTGATAGGTCAATGAAAGCAACGGATGTTTTTTGCTTTCTTTGAAAACCTGCTTCAATATGTGTTGTTAGGGATAGGATCTGATCTGTGCAGCTGCGGTTAGGTCTGAACCCTTCTTGCTCAATAGGTATCAATTCAAATATGTTATTACTAATTCTGTTCCAACAGTTTATAGACACAGCTCAGCAGTGCAATCGGTCGGTAGTTTTGAGGCTGATCATTTGCCTTTCCCGGTTTTAATATGGCTTTAATGGAGGCCCTTTTTAGTGAGTGGGGGATTTTTCCTGATTTTATCATATCTGTATAGAAATCAACTAGCCATTTCCTAGCATATTTGCCACAGTGGAGTAAAAATTCTGGATGAATTTTATCGAAGCCGGGTGCCTTTCCAGACTTAACTTCTGATATTGTTGAGTTAATTTCTTCTAGAGTAAACGCTTCAGAGTATTGAGATGTAAGCGGGCATTCAGACTTCAGTATTTTTAGTTCTTGCTTTACTTTGTGGTGTGGTCACGATCTCTAGGTGCTCTTGAGGTAGCTACAATGTGGAAGGCACTCTGTTGGGAACTATTGGTACTTTATCTCTAGTTGTGTGTCTGCTACTACCAAGTTTTCTAAGTAAGGACCATGCTTTTCTGCTTGATTTACTAAAGTCTAGTTTTTCCACAGTTTCCATCCATTTTTGTCGTCTGACTGCATCCAAACTGTGCAGTAGTTCGTCCGCAATTTCTCGGTCTTGGCTTTCGTTGTATTCTTGATATAATTTCTCTCATTTTTCATCTCATCCTGGGATATACTCTTTACGATATCCCCTGGGTATAGTTTTCTTCGCTGTAGAGATAACCGCGCCAACAAATCTCATGTAGTTTTCACGTGTTTGGGGTTATCCAAATCAAATCAAATCTATCCATGATAGATTTGATACCATCCGTCCACCTCTTGTGCGATTTTCCCACTCGTCTCCTGTTCTGGCTTGATCTCCAGATTGTTATTCTCTATGTATATTTTTCAGCGTTATCTCCAGCAACATGCCCAATTAATTGCCACTTAAACCTAGCTATATATTCCACGATATCAGTAAGTGTTGTTCTTTTACGAATGTCGGTATTCTCTATTTGAGTCCTGTTTCTCAAACTGATCTTAAGTATGGCTCTCTCCATCGCTCTTTGAGTTTGACAGAGCTGTTCTAAAGTTTTCTTTGTAAAAGATATGGTCTCAATTCGTACTTAGTCACTTTTTTAGAAACATTTACTTGTCATACACTCTACGCTTTAAACACATGGGTACATCTTCGTTCTTTAAAATATAGTTTGACCCGCCGAAAGTTACCTAAGAAAATTATATGCGTAGTTTTATTTTATTTTAGCACCACATATAAAGCCCAAAATTAAAAATCAAGGGTTCAATATGACATAGATGCTATAAGTATTATCCAAAATACATTTAAATGTAATTAGAGAAGCAAATCCTACGCACGAATAAAGTAATGGTAATAATCTACTGTACGTATAGCGTTTTTATTTTTCTAGAAATAACTGCTCTTAAATTTTAATTGTGAAACCTATACCGTTTCGTAGGCTGTTTTTATTGCTTATAGCCATGCCGTATTTTCAATTCCCCTATAATTAATTTCGTCTGTATTTTGTCTAGTTAAAAAGTATCTAGATGGCAACGTTTGAGGCAAATTACTTTGGTGTGCGATGGCGGCAGACGTTAATGTATTAGTCTCTTAAATACAGTTTTGTAGTGTTAACTCGCATTTGCGATAAGTTCCTCTAATTTTGTCTCTCTTTGTTTGACCACGAAAATATAGGAAGAACTTAGTTTTACCGCGTAGCTTCTTCATTACGACGTTATCACTCCTTCTGTGACATTGTTTCATTAAATCAGACCAGTTAAGATTAGGATTTAATCTTCTAAAAAAAATTCGTGCATACCTTTTTTAAGAACCCGCTTTACGACACGCTTATGGTGGACGAACCTCAGATTATTGACCTGCTAATTTTAAGGTACGTGTGAACAGATATTTTATGTTTATTTATTAATTCAGTATAGTACAAGTACGATATATAACCAAAAAGCTTTTTCGACTGAAAAATTGTGGTCCATACTATCATTGTTCATTTTTAAAAATTTAAATAGTAATTAATTTACTTTTTTTATGAATCACTTATTTTTATTTGACGCGTGGCCACATTTGATTTAGGTATTATTTACTCATTAACCAATTTACATACCCATTTTGACAGCAATGAATAAATACTGCGTGTTGGAGTTAATTTTTTTTACGATTTACAATTTTATTTTATTTACTATTTTTTTCTGCTTTACATATGCAGATAAGCATATTAATATTAATAGTTGATTCTTCTTCTTTTTATATAGACATGACTCTGTCTGTTTTTCAATGTGCCTCCAGTAAGTTGTCGTTTCATCGTTTTCGTGGTCTTCCTATTGAGGAACTGTCTCTTGCTGTCTTTACTACTCTATTTGTTGTCATTCGGCTTATATGATCCTTCCATTCTACTCTTCTATTTCTTATCCAGTCTTTGATGTTCTCCACCTTGCATCTACGTCGTATATCTGTACTTCTAGCTCTGTCCCATAGTGTCTTACCATCAATTTTTCATCTCGGCTGTTTCTATTATCCATTTGTCCTCTCTGTGTCAGGTCTTGTTTCTGTCGCGTATGTCATTATTGGTCTGATGACTGTTTTGTAAATTCTGCTTTTCGTTTCTTTCCCGATATTTTTATTTCCCTATATTGGTTCATTTGGGCAACCTGCGGCTCTGTTTGCTCTATTCACTTAATCTTCCATTTCAGTTTTGAGCTTTCCGTAGCTAGATATTATGATACCTAAATATTTAAACTCCATCACTTGTTCTATTATCTGACCTTCCAGCTCCAATTTACATCTTAGTAAATTTGCTGTTGTAACCATACATTTTGTCTTTTTTGGGGAAATTAACATTTTTTAACAAATTTTCTAGCGGTTATATTAAATTTGTACAGCGTACGTTGTAAATCATCTTCACTTTGGGAGAGTAGTATTGCGTCGTCTGCATAGCAGATTATTTTAAGTGGTTTTTCTCCCATATTATTATTATTTCATCCACAATCAGGTTAAACAATAGAGGAGTCAGGGAATCTCCCTGTGTGATCCCATTACCAGCTTCAATAGGGTTGGTTAGTTCTTCTTCTACTTTTACTTTTATTGTGTTGTTTTAGTAGATATTTTCGATCATTTTGATTATTCCTAGAGGTATATCTCTTGAGTACAGTAAGTGGATAACGTCTTTTTATTTGACCCGGTCATATGTCTTCGTAAGGTCCACGAAACATAGATATGCCGGTTTGTTGTATTCTAACGATTTCTCTTGCACTTACCTCATTATAAATATAGCGTCGGTGCATGATCTTCCCGACCTGAAACCTTGTTGTTCTTCTGCTAGTGTTATAATTTCATTCAGTTTATTTGTTATCACTTTGGTTGTTAATTTTAGTGTTGTGTCTAATAAATTAATTCTTCTGTAATTTCCAGGGTCCGATTTGATATATTTTATAACGAATTTGAGTGCTTTATCTATCTCTGGTTAAGATTTATTGGTCCCTAGTTTGCAATTTTCTAGCATCCAGTATTTCTTGGTTTCTTTGGTCAAACGGTTATCTTTCTATTATTTATATCTATATCCACACCACTGACTCTCCCGATAATTAGCAACTAGACCTTCGTATTGTGCTGGTGTTACGACCAGTTTATTACTACCTGAAAAATTATTTGTGTCATTACATACTTACTTCCTGGCCAGTGAAACTTTTTTGGAAAAGAAGTCTTCCCAAGTGTACATTTTAATTATTTTTATCGTCGAAAGAATTTCTTGAGTAAGTTGCAACCTCTCGTCAGTTTTTTTACATCCAGCCAACCTACATTTAGCAGTGATAGTCGCAATACATACTGTAAAAATAAAAAAAGATATCAATTTAAAATTAACTTTTAATCAGAGTATAAAAATAAAATCCGGTTTTATATAAAAAAAAATAAAATGAAACTAAATTTCAATCATATTTTCCTCTTTCAAAGAACAATGTACATATTATTTTTAAAAATACTAGACAACTAAGATTTATGATAGTCTATATTTTGTCGTATACAGAACTACACTCTTATCTTGGTCTTGGTAAGTCTTGGATGTCCCAATGTCACTACCCTCTTAGTGAAACCACTGACACAGAAATAAGCTTGTAGAAATTGACATTGATAGAAGACCCTGTTGAAGTTAACTCGAGTCTGGTATTGTATAAAGACATCTTATTACTAAGACAACTTACTTACCTTCAACCTGATTTGATTATAGAATATTGTCAGGTGGGGAGTTTGACTTGGGCGGTACTTGGGGGTCAAAAAATAACGCAGATGTCTTAGGGTCTGCTCAGCGAGTACAGAAACTTCGACTAGAGCCAAATATTTGATTTGACCTTGACGTTCAGTATGCATAGAGACTATGAAATCACGGTCAATTGATCCTTTTGGTTTGAATAGTTTTCAGCAAAAGGTCGTTGTTATAGTGACGTCACTTTTTGATCCTTGATGTCGGTTCTTTCCATCATTGCGAAAAAGTATTTGCCAATCGTTGGATTGTTGAACTATAGACAGATAACGTAAGCTGGATTTAGATCATTGTGAAATAGGTTAGTTTAATCCTACTGATAACTTGGCGGTGCGATAGTTGTGCTGCTCAGTACGAAAAGAACCACAGGTTTGGACATTTGGTTAATGCATTTACTCCAGCAGGTAATGGTTCGAAGCTACCATTCGTGAGATTATGCCTAAATTCCATTAAGACCCTATCCCGTCTAGTCAAAAATGACAACGATATTTTTTTTGGTGTTACAAAAGTCAAAAAGATCAAAATATAGTAGACAATCGTGGTTAAAAACTCGAACTTCTAAGTAAAACACTTCTATTGTAAGTGATATAATTTAATTAAAATTAAATTTAAAAATCCAAATTGATTGACAGTTCAAAACGTTTTTGGACTAGTCAGTCTATCTTCAGTGACCTTTTGTAGTACTTACATACATAACCGCAAAACGAAACAGTGGTTGGATTTACATTAATTAAAGTATGCCAATGAAATTGGATAACAAACCGGGAACATAAGTCCCTTCTCGAAAAAATTTGCAAATCGAAGCCAAATCGTAGTTCACTATTATTGTCGCACAAGCTCTTATTTTCAGTAGAATCGATTATTGTTAGTAGACTGGATCTTTAGAAGGAATATCATGCTTATTTTTTCGACGGTTCATAATTTTTTTAATGTTGTACCTTGGAGTTATCTGTAGACAACTTATGTACCTGGCAGGGTGTTGTACCTGGTAGAACAGTCTCCATGGCACGATCTACTGAGACTTAACCCTTAGGTTGGGAACTTGTTCAAATTGAGTATTATTTAGGAAAATGCGTTAATTTTCATCGGTTTTGCTAATCACCAATAATCTAGTTTCTTGAAGATTTATTATTTGTCCCATTGCTTTACTTGCATTATTAACTCTGTCTAGTATATTCTGTAAGAGATTCATGTTTTCTTCTATTAGAACGTTATCGGAATGGTATGGCATGCCATAGATTTTTCAGGTTTTTTTTTATATTCATTTTTATATTGTATGAATATTAAGTAAATTATTAGATACCTTATACTATTTAAGTATTAAGCTAAGCTAGCTGACCTTAATGGAATGTAACCCTGTCCACGTCAGCCATAATTATACCCCTGGTGTCTCCTGGTACCTGACATAAAGTTATTTCCTAGAACCATTCTTCCATAAATTTACCAAAGTCACCCTTTCCATATCCTACTCTGATGTCGGGCAGTAGCAACATCAGTACCAAGATAGAGCGTAAAGCAAATGATCCTGTCTATTATTAAATACTAGAAGTTTTAATGGCTTTTAGGCAGCGATGGAGAAAGAAACGAGAAACAACTTAATTACTCTTCCCTAGCAGAATCATCATAAAAATTGAAATCCAAGCGAACGCCCTCAGTCCCCGGTAGACGTTTTATTGTCAGAAGGAGCTAAAAATCCCCGGAAAGAATTTAAAAATTAGAACGTGAAACGTCAAAAATCTTTTTCAAGCTGGTAAATTACATAATTTAGAAAAAAACACGGCCCAACTGAAAATCAATATTTTCTAGATTAATGAAGTCATGTGGCGGGTATCGGTAAATCACAGATTTACGGACAATCAGCAAATCCATCCAAACAGAGTTGGAATGTTGTTGCACAAAATTGTCAATAGATCAGTCACTGGCATTATTCCCAGGAACAGTAATAATGTAACAACTGCATCCCCCAGAAGTTAAAATAAATGTAGTACTAGTAAAAGTCTATGCATCTCTGAGCGCCAGCTCAGAGTGAATAAGTGGAGACAAGGATATCGAGTTAATGAAAATTTTTTGTAAAAAAGCAACAATAAAAAAGTTTACTAAATATGACGTTATTTACTGCCAAAATTTTTTATTCAAATGTCAAACATTTCATAATAGTTTTCTTGTGCGATGCGAGTGCAAGTTATTTAAAAAATATAGTTAATTATTCATCCAGATAACAAATTAAATAGACCTTACCTTGTAAAGGAATAGATGCTAATAAGACTCCAATTCCCACGAACGAGGCAACTCCAATTTTGGAGTAAAGCATGTAACATATAACAATTGTCTGTGTTATTGCTATCCAAAAATCATTGATGGTAAAAATTACTGCCACAAACGACTGCACGTCTCTTGTTATCAGTGTAACGATATTTCCCAAAGAGGTCTCTGCTACAGCTACAGGCGATAGCTTCAGAGCTTTCCTAAAACACAAATAAATCAACAACTAAATTTTTGTTTTCGATATAGCAAAGTTCTCGCGTTCTTTCTGTGAACAGAACGCCAGACCGCAAGAGTTCTTAATGACCACCGAGGTCGCCTGACCGCTGCCTGTGTGCGCACGGGCCTTATTAGTTATCATCAGATTAAAAAAAAAAGAATACAGTAGTCGCGTTAATCTGAACTTAAGGTCGTCCAAACGACGCAGTAGTCCGAACGGGCGTGACTTTGACTATCGAACAAAAGACCAAAATTCTCAAGTTAATACAGCAAGGAACTAGCCACAGTTTCATTTCAAAACAGTTCAGTATTGGCAAATCTACCGTTACGGGCATTAAGAAGAACGAAAAAAAGATCTGAAAGTTCATCAGCGAAACGGAAAGCGGTCCAGGGAAGAGGAAAACCATCAAACCCTCCGAATATCCGAAGGTAGAAAGTGCGTTGTTCATGTGGTTCCTAGAACAGCGGAGAAAGCATGTTCCGATGAGTGGTGAAATGTTGTGTGAAAAAGCCCGTCATTTCAATCGTGAAATGTCACCAAATTACCAAGCTTTTAGCGCATGTAAAGGTTGGTTAAACAACTTCAAACGACGTCAGGGAGTTGGACATCTCAAAATTATTGGTGGGAAACTTTTGAGTAATGCCGACGGCATCGAACCCTTCCAAACTGCATTTGAACAACTTGTGATTTAAAACAATTTAACACCTAAGCAAATTTACAGATGAACGTGGGTTATTTTGGCGTATGTTACCAGACCACAAATTGGTGTCATCTCAAGAAAAAAAACGCTCCTGGTCGAAAAATTATAAAAGAAAGAATCCTTTATGCCTTGTGCAAATGCTTCAGGGACTCACAAACTTTGTTTGCATGTTGTGGGGACGGCTAACAAGCCTCGTGCATTTAAATCTGTTTAAATTTAAATCAATTTAAATGTGTGTAATCTTCCTGTATGGTATCGAGTGCAAAAAAAGTACATGGGTGACAAGAGATTTGGAGCTCAGGAAGCAGTGTTGCTGCTGGACTGCCCTGGTCATTCATCCGCTGATGAACTTCGTAGGAAAAAATGGTCAAATTTTTGCCATGTTCTTACCACCCAACACGACAGCTATGATTCGACCAATGGACCAGCATGTCACCTAGAACACAAAACTGCTCTATCAAAAAGCTTTACTTTCCAACATTCTTGCTGACGAGCAAAGTGGAACGGATCTGGTAGTAGCTTTGAAGAAAATTAATCTCAAGGACATTGTTTTCAAAACGGGGAAGGAGGATGTCTATGATGAACCACCTGCTTCAAAAACTTCTGCTGCTAAAGCTGTTCAAGCCATGAACACGGCCATCAGTTCGGCCGAAGACAGCCTTAACAGCAGCGAGGAGATTATGATGCTGAGGCGTATAAGAGACAGAGCGTTTGATCAGCACGTCGAGATTGGCGTTCAGAAAAAAATTACAGATTTTTTTTACTGCTCTCCATTGAAATTTATATAGATAATATGTATTTATTAAATATATTGTATATGCATTTGTATAATATAATATTGTATTAATATACATAAAGTATTTTTACAACTGCAAACTGCAAACAAGAGACTGCATACGAAAATTGAACCCGGTACTATGGGATAAGAACATCAGCATGAAAACAAAGAAAAAAATATATAATACCATGACAAGAAGTATCCTCACTTATGGGTGTGAAAATTGGACAATAAATAAGAAAACCAAAAACAAAATAAGAGCAACAGAGATGGAATTCCTAAGGAGAAGCTGCAGAGTAACAAGAAGAGATAGAATAAATAACATGGAGATTAAGAGGAGAATGCGAATGAACTCCGACATAATAGACTACATCGAACAGAAGAGGTTAACCTGGTACGGACATGTCAGAAGAGCAGACCAAAATGGGTGGATAAATAGAATAACAGAGTGGAGTCCGATAGGAAGAAGAAAGAGGGGCAGACCCCGAAGATCTTTCAGAGATGAAGTGGACGAAGCAATGAGTAGAAGAAACCTACAGGAAGGGGACTGGCTTAACAGGAAAAATTGGAGAAAACGGTTGAGTGAAGGAATACAGTGAAAACTGTGAAAATCCTTGTATATATATATATATATATATATATATATATATATATATATATATATATATATATACATATATATATATATATATATATATATATATATATATATATATATATATATATATATATATATATAAGTATTTTTAGTAATTTTCATTGTGTTTTTGCAGTTTTTCTGCTCCCAATAAAAAAGTCGTAGGTAATCCGAACGATGCGATCATCCGAACAACCCGTTTTCCCGATTCCGTTCGGATTAACACGATCGTACTGGATACTAAGAACTTAGCTGTGAAAAAATTAAAATTGTATAACCAACAAATTGATAATTGATAAATTTACCTATATAGTAAAGATCCAAACGCAGTCCGCACTTCCATTCCAAACATTTGGACATACAAAAAATACTGATGATTATAAACAGTATCCACTATCATATATATCAGGTAGGAAAAACCATAAAAATATCCGTCCTCTCTGGTATATGTTGTTTGTCCTGGCGCGAAGTATCCAACTAAATGACTTATGAAATAAGGAGTCATTATACTAAAAATCAAAAATATAGATTCATTAAACAGTGTGCTTATTTATTCGTTGAAATAATAAAAGTTTAAAAATAATATTTATGTGATGCTACTATTATAAAACATCTTCTTACTGTAAAGTAGTTGAGGAAAAAGATTTAAGGAATTTTTATTAACAGTCGAGGCACAAAAACCTTTTAATGTCAGTCAGATCTTGTTCTTCTTCTAGTGCTGACTCTAATAATGAAGGTTGACTACACCCATTACAAATTTATCTCTATATATATATATATATATATATATATATATATATATATATATATATATATATATATATATATATATATATATATATATAGAAAACATCGAGAAAAGGAGTACGACCGTCAATCCAAAATAAACTAAGGTACACTCGAAGAGTGGTGGGTTTTTCAGTCAAAGTGGAGAAATAAAAGACAAAGAAGGTGGCTACTTCATCATACAATAGATGAAGTAGCCACCTTCTTTGTCTTTTATTTCTCCACTTTGACCGAAAAACCCACCACTCTTCTAGTGTACCTTAGTTTATATATATATATATATATATATATATATATATATATATATATATATATATATATATATATTTTAAAAGTGTCTGTGTGTTTAACGTGGTCCAGCGCGAATGTTTTTTTACCGTTCATAATCAGCTACAACAACTCGTACTTAACATTTAAGTATCTCTACCCAATATGCTGTCTTTCTTGTTTTAAATCAAAAGTTGTGTATGTCTTCACATTCTGTACACCATTTCGTTCGTAATAAGATTTGCCGATGGTATTTTTAAAAGTCCTCTAAAAGCCACACTTCAAAAGCTTCTGTCTTTCTTATTAAGTCAACAATAACATTTCAAGTTTTGGCACCGTAAAGAACACTATAGAGGATATAATATTTTACCATCCGATATCAGATTTGTAGATTGAGTCTTTGGTTACTCAGAAATTTTCTCATCTTCAAAACAACTGCTCTGGATTGTTTTTTTCCTGATCAAATTTTTGATTCTGGAAATATATCTTTAGTAATCCGAACTCTTAAGTGTTTAATTTTTTGTCCACTTGTTCAGTATCTTCATTTTTTATTTGGATTATTGTTATGAATTACCTCCTCTTACTCGTAACCATGGTTTTTTTCGTTATATTCATTGTTAAGCTAACCTGTTTCCCAGTATCACAAATTTTGCTTAGTAGCATATGTAGGTTTTTCTCATTTTGGGCGATAATGACTGTAAAGTCAACATAACGAATGTTATTTATAGTTTTATCATTTATCTTGATCCCTTCTATAAAATTTTCAAGTGCTTGTTAATGTAGTGCAATAATTCTTGGTAGTATATATTAAGTAGTAATGCTAAAAGTGCACAGCCTTGTCTCACTCCTCTGCTTATGTGTTGCGGATCCATGCTATTTACATCTAACGTTACCACAGCCTGTTGGTTCCAATATAGATTTCTCACTATGTTATAATAATGTTTGTCAAGCTCTTTTCGCTTTATATATTCTATGATAATGTTTTGCCTAACTTTGTCGAAAGCTTTTTCATTTCTTTTTGTTGGTCTTGATATTTTTTAGCAAGACTTATGAAACAAGATAGAGCTTTTTCCGAAGCTGTTCTACTATGAAAGCCAAATTATCTATTACTCAGATCTATTCCTTGTCATTGCAGTGTGATATCACACAGTCTCATATCTATTACTCAGATCAATCTATCGTCATTACAGTGTTTGAGATTCTTGTTAGTGGAAAAAGCTCGGTGGCCATTGTGTAGGTATCTCGCCAGATTTATATATTTTGTTAAAGAGCAGAGTTATTATGCTTAAATTGTCCTCATGTATAGGTTTAATCAGCTCGATGTAAACTTTATTTGGCTCAGAGGCTCTGTCAACTTTCCTCATCTTATTTAATGCCTCGGCAACTTCATCTCTTACTATACCCGGTATTATATTCTAATTTAAGATCCCGCATTCTTTGTCTCTCCTGTGGTTTACTTCATTTAGCAACTTTCTAAAGTATTCATACCATATTTGCTTTATTTTAACATCGCTTTTTAGCACTCTCCTATTTGTACTTTTAACCTATCGTACGTGGGCCAAGACCTTTGATGACTTGTCACTGGCTTTAGCAATGCTGTACAACCTTTTCACCCCCTGGGTTATTTCCAACTCTTCATACAGCTGTGTAGACGATCTTTTCTTGGCAATAGCTGCAGGGTGATTTGCTTCCCTATTTGCCACCTTGTATATATCTTTATTTTCCTTCCTTTTAGACCTGGCATACCTCTTTTTCTTTCTAATCTCCTATTGCATCTCATCGTTTCAAAGTTTCTTTGTCTCTAGGAGGCTCTTTACCAGATATTTTTTCTACCAAATCCTCTCACACTCGCACCATAACTTTACTGCTGGCTTTCCACCAGTCGTTTACCGTATCTTTTTTCTCAAGCTTTTCCAGCACTCTACTATTAAAGATTCTTACCAAATCCTTATCCTTTAATTTCCACCACTTTAGTTATCGAAAAGAATTTGTTAAGAGTTACGTACATGATCCACGGTATTTTTAAGAGTCTTCTATAGATCAACATTTCAAAGGCTTCAAAAACGTCAAAGTATTTACTTTGAGTGTTCGGGTTTAATAGGTTATAATAGAACTGAGTAAACAGAGCAGCAAACCAAGCGTAAGCATAAATTGATGGTTAATAACTGGTTGCATAATAGATTTTTTAGTTTGTTAAATTTTAATTCTGCCTTTTTTAAATTTTTAATCTGGTCACTAATTTATGTGCAGCTTTCTATTCTAGCTGTACTCTCCTTGTGTAATAATATAATTACACCCTAGCGAGTTTTGTTATATCTTCCTTCAGAAAAATGTCCAGTTGTATGTTACCTATCTGTATTTAAGACAAATAGCAAAAAAACCTTAGTTAATCTTACCTTCTTGCTGTACAAACTACAAAATCAATAAAGCCAAGCAGAAGATATTTCAAACCATAGCAATTCCATATTACTCTGACCAACGAAGGATTTTTCTCCAATTTTTTCTCTTTCATCCATTCTTGTTCCAAGTAATCACCACAAGTTTTTGACTTGCAGTTTGTGATGACTTCGAAAATGTCTTCCTCGGTGAGGTCAGCTTTACCTGCTTTTCGAAACAAGCCTCCAACATATCTGCAAATTAATAATTTATTGGTTAAGGAGAGAAAAGTATATCCGTAGAACTAAGTATTAAGAATGTAATCCTGTCAAAAAACAAAATCTCAAATTTAACTGTTCGCAAGAGCATGAATATGCGCAAGAGAAATGAAAAAGCGCAGAAAAACATAAGGCGCATGAATGGCATAATACAACATGTAACTAAATATCCGTACAAGAATTGGAGTCCTTAGCTGTGTTTTCCATACCATTATATTCGTTGGAGGCATGGATTCATAATCAGATCGTATGTATATGTGTATATAAATAAAAATACAACCTTCCCCAACAATTTTTTCTATTTTCTCACAATTAAAGGTTAAAGTACGTTCTCAAAATATAAACATTAGTAAATTAAATAAATAAATAGTAATTACTTTAATATGCCACAAGAAAATAGCTTCAGAACTTCCTCAACAAGTAATGCAATGAAAGATCGATGATAAATGAGTACCTGTTGGGAGAATTTTTGGCATTGGACCAGACGGCCATCTAATTTCCCAATTAAGTCAAATAAATCAAACAAATACAACTACCGTACTTCTCTTTATTTTCAACTTTCCCTTGTCTGCTTTATTTATTTTTCTTCTTTCATTCTTTTATTTTTACTCCTCCACATATTTTTCTTGTGTCTATCTTAGTAGACATTTCGAATACATACAATTATATTTTGTAATCATCTAATATACTAATTGCTACCTCATGGTATTACAGAGAAGGCCTGGACCTGACCAACTCAACTCTCTGTCTACAATCAAATGTTTGGTATTTTGGGACTTCCAGAGAAAGACATTTCACAGAATGGTTGGTAGAAAAATAGTAGAGGAAGAATGGAGAAGACGAACTAATGTAGAAGTTTCCGAAATGTATGTTTACCCTCCAATAACCTCATAATAATATAGTGAAAAATGTATACTAGAATAGCTCGGACATCTAGTAAGAATGCAAGGTAATAGACAAGTCAACAATATTGGTTGGAGAGTACCTAAAAGCAAAAAAGAGAGGAAGATCGAAAAAGAAATGAAGAGATTTAGTGATGGAAGATGTCAGATAGATTGGAAGCTGACAGCTAGGAACAGAAAACGATGGAAATGATCCATCCAGCAATAGGCCTAAAAGGTCTGTTAATGCTATAAATACATACATACTTAAAAGAGTAAATATAAAAGACAATTGTGGAAGATATGAATATGATATACAAATTACTATAGTACTAGTTCTGGTCCAGGAGTTGAAGATGGTGATAAATTTTATATGAGAATGACATTGCATCAGGTCTAAATGTTAAGTCCTTATTTATTTGCATTACGACTGGATTAGATAACAGGAAATTTCCATTGTTGTAATTTTAAAAATTCCATTAGTTGAAAATATGTTAAGTTGTTTTGGTGTTATTATTTATATTCATTGTTTAATAATCTCTATGACCTCTAACAATATAACTAAAAAGGGGTTTTAACCATATGTGTTATTTTAGCAAATCTCTGGTTTTAGCAAAGATATACAGTGAGCGAGAATACTTAACTCCTGTGTAAATTTTATAATTTGTCATTTTAAAAAATATTTTTTTTTTATTTATTTTGCTCGTTTTGTGTAAATATTTCAAAATATATATTTAAAATAAATACTGCAGATTACCAGTTTATCTTCAAATGTTACCTTAACATTTTTTTACATTTTAATTCATTTCTTACTTCATCTGGGATTGGTTGTGGTCGAGAGTTGGTTGTGGTGGAGCATTCGATTTTTGTAAAAATGTATTTTTTTATCCGTTTTTCGAGTTATGCAAAAATTCCTTTTGGCTTAGTTAATACTATTTACTCAAACTAAGCGTGTGTGCTAGTTGTAGTATTGGTATCTTTCAGGTTCTTTTAACATTAAAAACACAAATCGGTTGAGTTCATCCCAAGATAGCTTAAACCGACATATTCGAAAATCATTGATTTATGCAAGGCAGGTCAACAATAGCCAGAAATTTTCTAAGAAGACAGCTGATGGAAAAATATAGACATAAAGAAATACACACTATATAATACTCATTGATCTTGAACAATTGTATAACAGAAATTATGTGGTTTCCTTAATAAAAAAAAGTCCCCAGTGGGGATTGCAATTGAGACAGGGTTGCGCAGTGGCTCCAACGTCCTTTAAAATTTATTTAAATTTCGCACTACGATGATGGAGACTCACCTCTTTTAACATGGGTATCTCTATAGATGATAGCAAACTTGTCACCTTTGCACTTTGCTAACGAATAAGTTATATTAGCTGAGCATGAGGATGATGTAAGATATATGATTAGAAAAATGAATAAAGAGTACAAAGCTTGGGGTTTGATAATATGGAATATGGAAAACACTGAGTGTCTAGTTGTTGAAAAAGCAGATCGAAAGAATACAGTGCTAGAACACAATGAAATTAGGAATATTGAGTTATACAGGTAATTTGGAGTTAGAATTACTAAAGAAGGCTCTAGTGAGACTAAAATTAACTTGATGATAACGTTATGTCTCTCGCACCGACTGGTTCAAATTTTCGCAGTTTGAGCCCCGCTAGTTTTTATTTCAATCTGCATTTCAGTAGGTACCTTTCGAACGCGTCTGTATACAGTTCATTCGTAGTTTAGCAAGTGGCCAGTGTGTATCATTAATAGGAATTTTGAATGTTATACACGATTCGGTCTCACAAACCGTTATAATGGCCGTTACATTTTGAGGTAAGAATAATTTGTCTGATTTTTTGTTTGCAGTACTGATTTATATTATATTTTAAGGCATATATTTATAATAGCATCTGGAACCAGCAACTGCACTAACTGCATTCTGTAATCCATTCAGCCAGCATTAGAAGTCGTTAACAAGTAATCCTGTCCAACTACTTGAAGCCAACAATTTTTGCCATAAGTATTATTTGCACACTTTTGTAGATCTATAGGTAGGATTTGCTTTGTTTTTTTATTAATATTAAAATAAAATTTTTTTTTGTACAATAAATATAACTAGTTGATATCTTGGTTTATTTGTTCCAGCCAAGCTTATTTTTCAGATTTAAATTTTAAGATAAGACGTTCTCGCACCTGAGAGACTGCGGTAAAAGAAGCCTAACAATTGACTACCAAAGAAAGTTTTGACTTTTATTGTTATACATTGGCTCCCAACTTTCAGAGGTAGTTATGTTGTTACACATTGGCGCCCACCGATTCAGATAGTTCGTTCGATGGTTACACATTGGCGCTTAACGTGGAGAGCTTGGTCCTTGGTCGGAAATATTTCCTTTATTCTCTCTTTGTACGTCTGTTTTTCTTGTTTTAGTTTTTCCATGTCTAATTTCTGATTATTTTCCATTTTCTTTCTTGTTTCAAATCTACTACCAATGATCAGCTTGGCTCGGACTAGTCTATGGTTGCTACCAGTTGAGAAGCGATTTAGGGCTGTTACGTCTTTAACCATGGATTTTTGCGTTGAAAGAATATAATCAATTTCGTTTTTAGTTTCACCATTGGGACTAATCCAGGTCCATTTTTCTGATTTTAGCTGTATTTTTTGTTCTTCTTTTCTTCTTACTTCGGATATGCCGATATTATCCCACTGTATTTTAGTCAGTTCTTCCTTATGTTAGATCTGATATTATACGTTCCTACATTTATTTTTGTCAAATATTTGCCTCCTCCAAAATCCTTGAGGCGGACCGGTTTCCCGGTGTGGGATTCCGAGTTAGTAACTCTACCCACCTAGGGTCCTATTCCGTTTGTTTCATAATTCGACATGTTGCCTGAAGAGGCCTTTTGGCATTAAAACACCTCGCTTGCCAGACGGGTTGGTGAGCTCTGTATCAGCCGCCCACTCTGGGCCAGACGCTGTTCGTAGCCGTCCAATCTGGATCAGACGCTACTGTTTTGCTAGTTTTTGGTCCACGCCGGGTATTTTATTTCCCCGGTACCACCCATATCTGGGAGGCATTCCCCTATCCGCCACCCGGGGACATGCCCGATGGGTGACTATACCCACACGGGATATATATATATATATATATATATATATATATATATATATATATATATATATATATATAGATATGCTTAAATTTACATTATAGTAATTTCTCACATCCTAGTTTTCACATCTTTCTATCTCGGTCTGTACAGATCACCATCCTGTAGAATTATTTCGGTGATAGCTTATGTGATGCCCTCCTACTATGTTCGTCTCGGGTATCCTCCTCTTTTTTTCTGCATTGTGTTCCACTCCATAACTTTTTTGGCCACCTGCCTCCAGTCATATCGCTTGTATGTCCGTAACATCTCAAATTGCTTGGATCCTCACGTTAAGCGCCAATGTGTAACCATCGAACGAACTATTAGAAGCGGTGGGCACCAATGTGTAACAACTTAACTACCTCTGAAAGTTGGGAGAAAATTTATAACAATAAAACTCACAACTTTCTTTGGTAGTCAAATGTTAGGCTTCGTCTATCGCAGTCTCTCAGATGTGAAAACGTTTTATCTTAAAATGTAAATCTGAAAAATGAGCTTGGCTGGATAAAATAAACCAAGATATTAACTAATTATTTTTATTGTACAAAAAAAAATAATTTTAATATTAATAAAAAAACAAAGCAAATCCTACCTATAGATCTAGAAAAGTGTGCAAATAATTCTTATGGCAAAAATTGTTGGCTTCAAGTAGTTGGTCAGGATTACTTGTTAACGACTTCTAATGCTGGTTGGATGGATTACAGAATGCAGTTAGTGCGGTTGCTGGTTCCAGATGCTATTATAAATATATGCCCTAAAATATAATATAAATCAGTACTGCAAACAAAAAATCAGACAAATTATTCTTACCTCAAGATGTAACGGCCATTATAACGGTTTGTGAGACCGAATTGTGTATAACATTCAAAATTCCTATTAATGATACACACTGGCCACTTGCTAAACTACGACTGAACTGTATACAGGCGCGTTCGAAAGGTACCTACTAAAATGCAGATTGAAATAAAAATTAGCGGGGCTCAAACACCGAAAATTTGAAACAGTCGGTGCGAGAGACATAACGTTATCATCAGGTTAAATTTAGTCTCACTAGAGCCTTCTTTAGTAATTATAACTCAAAATTACCTGTATAACTCAACATTCCTAATTTCATTGTGTTCTAGCACTTTATTCTTTCGATCTGCTTTTTCAACAACTAGACATTCAGTGTTTTCCATATTCCAAATCATCAAACCCCAAGCTTTGTACTCTTCATCCATTTTTCTAATCATATATCTTACATCATCTTCATCCTCAGCTAATATAACTTATTCGTTAGCAAAGTGCAAAGGTGACAAGTTTGCTATCATCTATAGAGATACCCATGTTAAAAGAGGTAAGTCTCCATCATCGTAGTACAAAATTTAAATAAACTTTAAAGAAGGTTGGAGCCACTGAGCAACCCTGTCTTACTCGAAATCTTCACAAGTCCACTGGGGACATACGATTTCTCAAAATCAATTAGTATTATATAGTGTGTGTTTCGTTATGTCTATATTTTTCCATCAGCTATCTTACTATGAAAGTTCTGGCTATTGTTGATCTGCCTTGCATAAATCAATGATTTTCGGATATATCGGTTTAAGCTATCTTGGGATGAACTCGACCGATGTGTGTTTTTAATGTTAAAAGAACGTGAAAGATACCAAAACTACAACTAGCACACACGGTTAGTTTGAGTAAATACTATTAACTAAGCCAAAAGGAATTTTTGCATAGCTCGAAAAATGGATAAAAAAATACATTTTTACAAAAATCGAATGGTCCACCACAACCAACTCCATGCCACAACCAATCCCAGATGAAGTAAGAAATGAATTAAAATGTAAAAAAATGTTAAGGTAAAATTTAAAGATAAACTGGTAATCTGCAGTATTTATTTTAAATATATATTTTGAAATATTTACACAAAACGAGCAAAATAAATAAAAAAAAAATATTTTTTAAAATGACAAATTATAAAATTTACACAGGAGTTAAGTATTCTCGCTCACTGTATATCTTTGCTAAAACCAGAGATTTTTGCTATATATATATATATATATATATATATATATATATATATATATATATATATATAAGAATGTACATAAATATTGATTTTTTAATATTTGTTTAAAAATCCCATAATTTAGTCAGTAACTATTAAATGTTAGTCCAACGTTAGATAAATAGTAGCATTTTTATTTTATCTTGTTGCAGCTGAAAGAAGCTATTGTTTCTTATCATTTGTCAATAATCACTTGTTTAAAATTTCCGTTTTATGACGCATCTGTTTTTTTACGATTTAGTTATTGTAATTTTCACAATCCTATTTTTATGAATATTAAATAAACAATCAAAAAAACTTGAAAACAATGATATACAAAAAAATCCAAGTAGCAACTGAAGATGCGCGGGAAAATTTAAACATTAAATATAAAACATTTGAATAAAATAATCAAATAATTAAAAACAGCGAAAGATATAATATAAAGAGGTCGCAGGAGTGTAAACACACATACATACACACACTGCTTAACAACAATCAGTATCGTTTTCGACAAGGACACTCAACACTACATGCGATTGATTTTGTCGTAAGACAGCTAAGGAGGTGATCGCAGGGGCTGTGGTGATCCTCTTCGAGAGAATCTCCCAGTAAATGAACACAGTTAATTTAAAACTAGCAAAGCGGAGGCAGTGCTTATTACTAGTCCTAAACAGGTGGAAACCATAACACTGAGCATTGGGGAAAATGATATCACATCACAATCATTTTCGTTCTGTACTTGGGAGTACGAATTGATGCCAGACTCAGCTTTAAGCAGTAAGTAGAGTATATCACTGCTAAAGCGTCAGTAGTAAGAGCATCCTTCTCACGGTTAATGCCGAATGTAGTTGGTCCAAAGTAAAAGAGGACGTTATTGTCATCAGAAATTAAGGAGGAAAGTCGCATTAGTATATCGTCTGAGCGCTTTAAGAATTGCCAGCGCCTTCCGCACAGTATCTGAGGATACAATATTTGCCATAGCAGGGTTGCTACCCATTGTACTTCTAGCTAAAAAAAGGAAAACCCTTTATTGACAAAAAGAGTCAACTACATTTACATTGTGCCGAGTGCAACCAATTGTCTGGTTCTTCTTGATCAGTTTCATTATCTCGTTAATATCTCTGTACAATTGTTTTACTTTATTTTCAGGCTTGTAAAAGGTTGGTGCATATATTTGTATATTGTTAAGGTCAACAGGATCGGCTTGGACTTGTAGTAGTGCTGTCCAATCTGAGTATGCCATGAAGTTCCTTACTGATTTGTTTGAGGCTGTGTTAACTAGAAATCCAACTCCGTTATAATGATGTGGTAGGTCATTTTCTTGAGTAATATAGTGTCGTTTTTTTCTTTAGTACATTTACCACTGTTAGGCCATCTGATTTCGCCAAGTCCTATGATGTCTAGGTCGCATCGTTCCATTTCTTGTATTATGTTGTCTAGTTTACCGGCGGTGTAAAGACTTTTAACGTTCCAAGTACCCAGTTTTAGCTTTGGGGTTTTTCCCACTTTCGGGTGGTTCCTAGCATTGTTTTTCTTCGTGGAGATTCTTAGCATCCCTTGGCCACTTAAGGTCTGCCACGGACTAGGAGCCGTTGCTTGCAATGTCTTTTCCATTCTTGTCTTTTTTGGGATATCCTTGGGAACCTTTAATACGGTAGTTTCCCATTGCCTTCCATATTCTTATGCCGTTGACAGCCTTTGTTCATCCGCTTTTAAAGACAGTTTCCTACCCTAAGGACAAAAGAGTGCCCTGTCTCACGTATGGTCATCAGCCCTCTATCCAGAGACCGTTGGCAAGGTGAGTGACATCGCTTATACCGGCGATCGTTCGGTCAAAATTGACTTTATACTAGCCCTAAAATCTGGGGTCGCCACTTCCGCCATCCTCGTCGTACCGAAGGTATCCTTCTCCGCCGAGATTGCCGTTGTGGTCTTCATCCGTAACCCTGTACAAGGGACCCTAAACAGGTACTAGTTCCCCGGGTCAGGGACCACCTGGAATCTGTGGAGCAGATCAGGAAAATATAAATCAAGGAACATTTATTATAGAGAATCTTTTAATATAGTAATTATCAAAGAATGAATATTGTCTTCTAGAGAAGATTTTTTTACGTATAATTTTGATAATACCTCATTTTATTGTTAACACTTTATAATTAAAACATGAATTTAAGATCGTTCAAGATAACACGCTTTTGGAAACTCCGTCAGATATCTGGTTTATTCAATAAGTATATCTTAATACATTCAAATACATATAAATCAAACTGACTCGTATGTCACAATAGGATTTTATTCAGCTTAACAAAATTAATACTGACAATATGTAAAAGACAAATATTTAATACATTGCAAATATTTTTAGAAATAGAACTGCAAATTCATTCCTAAATTTATATTAAACGTGTTTTTAGGTTAATTCAGCCATTCACTAAATTAGCAAATTGAACTGTAGAAGAATGTATATAGAGCTTTGAGCTGGTTATAGAATGCAATTCTTCCGTAACTATTTTTGCTAAAATAGAACACTTCCCATGACCAACATTAGGTTTGACAGATCCTTTTCGAAATCTCGTATTATTTTGATATCTGTTTATCTATCTATGCGGTAATCCTTGTAGGTAAACTTCTAGAGTCTTGAGAGTTGGTACACAGGTCCCTCTTGGTCCAAGAAAAAACTTGGTGTACATATGTCAAAGCTCATTAAAGTTACAGATAACTTCGGATAGAAAGAATTAATAGTCTTGGTACTTGGGTTAGACGTTTGGTAAAGGCTTTTCCTATGTTCAACAATTCTGTGGAATTCTTTGAAACTCTCTTGTATCTTTTTAGGTAGTCTCAATAATTTAGTTAAGTTAAAATTTTGTGTATACTGTAATTTTTAATACGTGCTTTGTATTATATCTTACGTACTTTTCCTCCATGATCGACCAACACTGATTTATCATTTATGCTTATGCGCTTAACTTGGTCTACCCAGCTTGAACCATTAAAAACCAAGTAAATTTTATTAGTATTAAATTTAGCTTTGGTTTGAAACATAGAAACATATAGAAAAATACATAAAAACCATTTATTCATTCATAAGAGACTACACAAACAAAAATTATAGATTGATCTCCTACTATATATGGGAGTAGGAGATCATACCCATATGTAGTGGGAGATCAATCAATCTACAATTTTTGTTTATGTAGTGTTTTGTGTATGAATGGTTTTTTGTGTATTTTTCTATTTCCGTTAGCTAATAAATTGCAAAATAAATACGGAACAATGGACATACTCAACAAGAGAATATATTACATTCACTACTTTTCACAGATGGCCATGTCATTTTTGCACAAGACAGGGAGGATATAGAATATATGATATGGAAATTAAAGGAAGATTATGAGCTATGGGGACTCAAGCTGAATATATGTAAGACCGAATACTTACGTATTGGATCCGAGCTGCAGATTTGAACTTAAGTTTAAAAGAAGAGACTATTAAGAGTTGCAAGATTTTAAGTATTTAGGGTCAATGATAAGCCGAGATGGTACTTGTATGAAAGATATAGAAATGAGAATAGCAAGGGCAAAACAAGCTACAAAAACTCTCTATGGAATGATATGAAACAATACGCTAACCAAAAAAAAACAAAAAAAAGGATCTTTCAAAGCATAGTAATAAATATTACCCTATATGGAGCGGAAGTATGGCCAATGACATCATCAATACGAAATAAAATAAAAACAGTTGAAAGAAACTTAATGAGAAGGTGTCTACAAATCACTAGTGTGGATAGAATAAGAATAGAGGAAATATGGAACAGACAGGAAAGAATGCTCACTTACGAAAAAATTGAAAAGCAGAGCCCTGCAATGGTAAGGACATGTGCAAAGGATTCCAGAGCACAGGTGGCCAAAAAGAATATTGGACTGAAGAGGAAGACCTGCTACAAAATAGAATACATACATAAGAAATGCTATAATAGAGACCTCAGAGAAGGTGAAGGAAAATAGAGTGCTGTGGAGGATGAAAGTGTCAATTTTGCAGAATGAACAATTACAAGAATTTCAAGATCCTTTGAACAAATTACAGGTTTAAAGTCGTTGTTAGATTGAAAAAAAAAGTAACAAAAGAAGTAAATCTCCTAAGAATCACAGTTAAACAGGACGAAAATCATAATCAGACTTCCATTGGAAACCTTAAAAAGAGCTAAAAGAATGACAATGACTTATAAGTCATACGAGAATGGCTTTAAAATGGAGTAAGACCTATTTGACAGGAAATAACGAAATACAGTACTAACCAAGAAAAGCCAAGGCCAGGCTCGACATACATGCTACAGGTACAACTTTCAAAAGAGGTGAGCCAGTATGGTTATACAATTCCACACGTAAGAAAGGACTTTGTTCGAAACTTGTCCCGCACACCATCCTGCAGAAAATGAACGATCTAATCTACCGCATCCAGTTTTCACCTAGAAGCAAACCCAAGGTAGTTAATATCGAGTTATTAGCTCCCGACCATTGAACTGATTCACCCTGTTGGCTTCAACCGTTGCCTGGTAGAGCAGTTATTCGAGACAAATAACTATAAAGAATAGAGCAGAGTTACGACAGTTCTGTAACATTTATCCCATTTAGAAAATAAAATTCGGTTTGAAGAAGAAGAATAAGTATTAAAATTCTAGAATATTCAAGAAGCCCTCGAAAAATCCTGAAATGCCTAGTGAAGTCTGGAACGACAGAAAATATATGCGAAATTAGCCGAAATTGTACCACAGCTGTATTTATCCTTTATGAGGAATCCAGAGCGCTTTTATGTCGTTTAGTGGAATTGTTACTATCTAGAGTTGAGTGATGAAGTTTTACAACGTTCACATTTGTTGATTTTGTTTTATCAAATTGTGTGTATTTCATGGTATTTCAGTATATTTTTCTAGTTCCATATGTCAGGTTACAGCATCTGAAAGATATGTGCAAACTATTTTGATTCATACATACAAGAAAAGCGTGTATTTAGGGTAATAAAACTGAGTTGTTTCCCTTTGCCGGACCATTTTAAGGTTAGGAATCGTAGTTTATTTACATAAAGTGTAAGTTTCCCATATTTTCCACGCCTAGTTGCGGTTATTGTACTGGTAAAATTTTAGATACCATAATAAATACAAATGTACCATTTAGATACCAAATAAATAACACACACCGTTCTTGTGTGTTTTAAGTGGCCAAAGGAAAATATGGGACTTTGAATGTGGACGACATGAGCCAGGCTCAAATAAAGAAACGAAGGCCTTTGGCCGAGACGGTGTATTACTAACAGCAGTGGAGAAGGAACTAGTTGATTATTTTAATACTGGAGACGTTGGCCTCTTCATTAATATTGTTCGACAGCTTGCATTTCAAATCGTCGAGAGAAATCAAATACCACCTAATTTTAATAAAGAATCGGAAGTGGCAAGAAAGAAGTGGTTTTATGCTTTCAAACCTCGTTATAAGGACATTATCTCACAGAGAGAACCTCAAGCAATGTCCATTTAATAAAAGAAATGTTTATGTCTTTTTCGACATTCTGGAAAAAATTGTTGATGAGAATAATATTCATGCAACTTGAGTATCAGCACCGTGCAGAACAAATGCCAAAAAGTTCTTCCACAAAAAGGTAAGTTGGGTCAGTGTAAAGTGGAGAAAGTGGAGTCAACAGGACAGTTATTTGATGTGCAAGTGCTTCAGAAATTTACGTTCCACTTATGCTTATATTTAAGCGTATGAAAATGAACAATGATTTGAGGGTTGGTGCTCCACCAGGGAGTATGGTTGAGATATCAGATCAGGCTACATGACTAGTGATCTCTTTGTAAAATGGCTCCAGCATTTTATTGACTTTGTAAACCCAACGGTAGAAAAAAAGTTCTTTTGGTACTGGATGATCATATAACGCACTCCACGAGTCTTGAAGCAATTTGACGTGCTAGAAAGCACGGTGTAATAATGCTACAATTGCCTAGGCATACGACTCATCGCGTGCAGCCTTTGAATAGATCATTCTTTAAGCCTTTCAAAGGCTACTACAGTCAATCAGTTGAAAAGCTGCTTTGTTCTAACCCCGAATTATGTGTTACACAACTTTACGTAGCTCGTGTTATTTCTGAAGCTTATGGGAGAGCTGCAAGCATTGAAATTGCAGCCAATGGTTTCCTAACTAGTGGAGTACGGCCTCTTGATCGCATGCTCTTCAAAGATCATGACTTTTGGGCGGCTGAAAATTTAAATGACCATAAAGGCAGTGAAACTTGGTAAGATAGTTAAAATGAAGGGTCTAATGAGACCAACAAGAAACCACATAGGTCTACAACAGGAGCAAATGTAGAGTACAAAATAATCTGACCAGAACTACGTAGTCCTAAAGAGAGTTTAGCTACGACTACAACACCCACTAGGCCTATCAAAAAAACTCGTGAAGTAAGTCCAAAACTTAACATTTCAATTGATTCAATTTCCCCGATACTGAAGCCTCATCCAAAATCAAACAAGGGAACAGCATAAAAGGGAAGTCCCTATAAAAATGAATTATAATTAACTAAACAGATACAGTTAGCGCAAGAACAGATAAAAGAAATAAAATGGAATTGGGAAAGGTTAAACTGAAATCGTCCAGTGTAAGTGCAATTATAAGTGCTCCAAAAATAAAACTAGTCTTACAAGGAACAAAGAATCTGTCAGGAAAAACAGCAAAAAAGAAATGTGAAAATCCTACAGAGTCTGTTCTTCTGAATGCCGCGTCAAGTTCAAATCAACCTGACGTTGTTATAGATATGTTTGTTGATGAGTGGTTCTGTTCAATTTGCGAGGAAAAAAGAATGGAAGACATGATCCAATGCACAAATGCCGTTCATGGAGCCACGAACTTTGCGCAGGAGTCCAACCTAAAACCCAAACTTTTTCTTGCTTTGAATTTAAATAAAAATATGTATGTTCAAACTAAATAATTTCTGATATTGGAAAATAAACTGTATTAAACAAAACATGCTTAATGGCATTTACACTAAAATTTATTTTACTATACACTAACCCCTCTATAAAGGTTACTACGGGTACAATTAAGAAAACTCATGGTACAACTCGGAGCGGTCTGTGAGAACGGAATATGGAGGCGTAGATATAACTTTGAACTGCAGAATATCTACAAGCATACGTTTGGTGGTAAAGATATTACCACTATAATTAAGCGAAACCGCCTGCAGTGAGCAGGACATGTAGCCCGGGCCCCTGAGTCAAACATGATAAAAAAGATTCTAACAGCGCAACCCGTGGGAATGAGAAGACGGGGTAGACCAAAGCTGAGGTGGATGGACGGGGTAACACAAGATGCCGAGAAGATCGGAGTCGGCAACTGGAAAATGCAAGCGAGGGACAGAATAGAATGGCGTAGAAAGCTTGAGAAGGTCGAGGCCCTCTAAGGGCTGTAGCACCATGATGATAATGATGATGATCATGGTACAATAAATACAACTAGTTTTCTAAATTGTACCGCTTGAAATAACAGTAAAATCAATGATACCAAGTTACAAAAATTATCATGTATGTGTTAATGTTTATTATTTATCCTAATAAGTATATTATTCTGTTAAATATGACGTATATTGTTCAAATTAACATTTGAGATATGTTAAGTGATACAATATTGGCAACCATCTGCTATAGAAACAGAGGAAGTTGACAGTTAAATTAAAAAAGTATTTTGAAGTTTATAGTTGTCATTGTATTGAGTATTGTAATATTGTTGGTGTTGAATAATGTTATTTTAAAGTAAAAACTCCAAACGTTATGAACAGTTGAAAAATAAAAAAACTGTAGGTGTATCATAAATATATCTATCTTCTATAAGATGTGCTGCGGCGCCTACAAAATTCTAAAATCTAAAGAAAATACTAGCTTCGATAGAACAAAAGGATCAACGAAATTTTAATAACAACACAACAGTCTGTCTGCTAGATTTACGACTAAGAGCACTAGACCCTTTAAAATATTACAAGATAGCCGACATTCAACATCACGAATACAACCACAGCCTTCACAACCGACCAGAACAGGTCACAGAGATAATATAAGACAGAGAAAGTAATAATAATATACTAACTGTGGAAGTATTAATAAAAAATACTAATGAATATTATTAATATTTATAGTGCTCGTTTACTCTAGTTGGTCAGTCTGTAACTCAGTCAGTTCAGAAATCACTACCTGACAAGTACATGAACGATACAATGTAGAAAGACTCGAAAAAGAAGAACTCGAAACAAAGATACAAACAAACATAGAGAATATAAATAAAATATAAACATAAAAGTAGAAAACGGACTAAAACATAAATAAGGAGTGGGAAAAGTGCAGGAAAATTATAACAGAAGCAGCTGAAGAAGTACTAGGCACGAAAGGTAAACAAAGTAGAACAGGAATGAATACCTGGTTTGATGAAAAACGTCAGATGATAATAGAAAAAAAAAAGAAAGCATATTTACTGACTCAACAGGGGTACAGATTCCAACAAGCAAAGGAGGAATATATATAACTACGTAAAGAAGAAATTGAAGTACACCAAAGAAAGACGGGAAAAAATACGAACAAAGAACTTCAAAAACTATAAGAACTAAGTAAGCCAACACAGGCAAGACCTGTCAGTAACCAAATCGACTATACAAAGCTTATTCAGAACATATGCAAGTGCATAAGCTGACATAAAAGTATGCTAAGGAAGAGAACCAGTTAAATTAAGACGAGAAGTTAATCATAGAGAAACAATTACTCAAAAACCGTTAAATTTAGTTTACACTGTAGGATGTATACAAAAAACTGAATTGAAAAAAATCTTCGGTCTGCTGGCGATTTTATCAAAACTAGTACATCAATACTTGTATGATGTATTAACACCAAAGGAGAACTTTATAGCCTATGCGAAAGAGAATTTAGAGGTAATGTTTTTAAATTTGGAAAAGCGAAACCGAAATGGTTTTAAAAGTTTCTCTGAACGTCAAGAATTAAGAAAAAATTCAATGGAAGAGATGTTAGGAAGAAAAATTAATTGAAAACTGTATTGATCTATCAAATATGAATTTTAAACTGATACAAATATTATAATAACATTAAGATGAACAATATAAAAGCATTTTTTCCGTGCAGTTTACCTTCAAAGTGTTTTAGATTAGTTAGAACAATGGTTTGAAAATCGTCATCTACTTACGCAAAAGTTAAAAAAGAAAAGATGTTAGCTGTCTCTCTAGGATTAGGTTTTCTCCTATCTCTTTGACAATGATCCATTGTTCACAGATACTTAACATTGAATGACTAGACACCAATGAAACTGAATATCTTATCACGAAGAAGTAAATATCAGCCAGTTCTTTATTTTTGTAATAGATCAACGTTGTTTGATTTAGTCTGATTAATTTTTTTAACGTACAAAGTAACATTTGTTTTAGAAGATAATATAGTATTTGTCCTTTTACTGGGTGTTGGAAACAGAACTTTTTATAACTTCCTCTCACTGATTAACAAAAAATATTGGTCCCTTATGTTTTATCACTCTCCTTAGAATTTCTACGTAATGCTCAATATGCCAGACATTAGAGTACCTATTTATCTTTTTAGGCATACATTTTGAAGACGTGGCTAGCTTTTAAGCTTGCTTCCATATTATACCATACTTATAATAAGAACAATTTAGTCAAAACCACTTAGGCACCAACTACTAACTTAAATAATGAATTTAACTTTGATCGAAACTTTTATACTTCACTACAATCCATTCTTGTTCGACGAAAAAGCAGGCACTTGATGATTACTTCCGGCAAAGCTCTGCATACCAAAAGAAGGTTAATGAAACCTATTTATAACCTGTATCATCCTATTGTAATACAAAACTTTGTTCTTCTAACCAAAAACGAAGGGAATTTAACCTTGAGACGCAAATTATTTTATAGATTTTAAAATTGGAGCAGCGGTGCTAAGAATCTCCCGATCAGCTAGAAGCATAAATACATTTTTTGTTGAAAGAAAAATAGGTACCTACATCGAATGTAAGAAGCATGTACGAAACAGGAAAGGTTCACAACACCATAAAAGAAATGAAGCGCATAAGGTTAAGTATACTTGGAATAAGTAAAATGAAATGGCCAATGTCTGGCAAAGTAACTACAGACGATCACATTGTATATTGACAGTTCAAAACAAAAAAAAAGGTGTAGCTATAATTGTAACGATGGAAACAGATAAAGCTGTACAAAACGTCGTCTTATTCTCAGACAGGATACTTATGTTACAAATAAAAACAATAAATGTGATTATATTTTGCTCTGTTCGGCATATTTTATTGGCCCTCCGACTTTCATCTTGGTAACTTGCCCTTCTTTCTCTGGTTCTTCTTTCCATATATTTCTTGTGTTCTTTATTTCTTTTCTGTATGGCCTTATTACACTCGTCATTAAACCATTCCCTTTTTGTATTTTTTTTTCTTGTTTATGATTTTTCTTGCTGCGTCAATAACTTTTGTTTTGATTTCTTCCCAATGTTCTTCGGTGCCTAGACTGCCTGTGTCTGTCAGTGTTTTTGTTATTTCTCTCTCATAGTTCTGTTTGACATCTTGTTGTTTAAATTTTTGTATATCTAGCTGTTCTGTTCTTTGTTCCTGTCTTTCCCTCCTGTTTCTCTGAATTCTGCATCTGTATTTTATCTGCACTAGGATATGGTCAGATCCACAGCATGCTCCTCTTCAGCTCTTCACATCATGTATGCTTGTTGCGGCCCGTTTGTCTATTAAGACATGATCAATTTCGTTGGCGGTTGTTCCTCCAGGCATAATCCATGTCGCTTTGTGTATGTCGGGGTGTGGAAAAAAAGTCGAACTTATGATCATGTTTTTTCTACTGGCAAAGTTGAAAGTAATTCTCCATTTTCATTGGTATTTTGATGGAGTGAATGTTTACCAATGGTTCCTAAGAAAAGTGCTTCTTTGTCTATTTTAGCATTCATATCTCCTAGTAGGATCTTAATGTCGTTTCTTGGTGAGCTGTCGTATACTTCTTCTAGCAGTTCGTAGAAATCTTCTTTTATTTTCATGCTATGTTCTTCTGTTGGGCAATGTGTGTTAATGATTGAGAGATTAAAGAATTTTGTTTTTATTCTTAGTTTACATATTCTCTCATTCACTGCTTTGAAATCTAATATGGCTTGTTTTAACTTATTGTCAACTATGAAAGCTACTCCGAACTCTTTCTTTCCGCTCTATTTTTCGCTATACAGTATTGTATGCATTTTTGTGTCTTCGATATAAGTATATCTTTGGCAATTTGTGTGTTTTAATTTCGAGAAATCTCTTATCGTTTCCTTGTTATGATGTTCATCAGTTCCATGGATTCCTACTTTGGTTCAGAACTAGTCCTAGGATGCAGTTCATCCACTTATTCCTTATTAGGGGGATCCGCATAGATTGCAGTCAAAAGGATTTACTAAACAAACCCAAAATTTATTGAAGTTTTTATTTTACTTTCAGTATTGTTGCTAAAGAAGATTATAAAAAATTGTATTTTACAAATACAAATTTTTTAATGTGCTGTTTACTTTTAAAATAATACAGTGGTTAATAAAGTCTTAAGAGATAGATATAGAGATAGGAATATTTTTTTAATTTTTATTTTTTTTTCTTGTATTTATAGTGATGCTTAAATAAATGCATTTAATCAATGTAATAATAATAATGAATATGACCAAGATAAATTTGGTATTTTGTTCTGATTTATTTTCATTTTTTTATTCATAAAGAGCATTTGTGTTTGTGTAAAATGTAATTTAATGTCCAGTAATGTAAGTGTAATTATTTCTTTTTACTTTGTACATTTTAGGAAATATTTAACCTATTTGTTCTATTATCGTTATAATTTTTTTGTGTATAAATTCTCCAAAATATAGGATCCATGAGTTTTCCTTGTCACTCAAAAAAAAAATTGGGTAGCGCCCTTTTTCTTTTTTATTTAGTTCAATTTTTAGTTGTACAATTCACTTATTTAATTTCTTTCCGACTTCAGTTTCCCCCGTCTAGAAATCTGCTGACCGACTTCTCAAAGTTCACCGTTGTGTCTTTCAAAACACCTGAGAGACGGTTTACACAGTCTTCTTCTTCTGATGACGCTACAACTCTTTGTTGGCCTGCTTAACAACGTCCTTCCATTCTGATCTGTTGGATACTTTCCTTAGCCACTGCCTGATGCTCATTTTTTAAGATCTTCCTCTACATTGTCTATCTACCTTTTACAGGGCCTTCCTCTTGTTCTATTTTCTTGGGGTTTCCATCTCTCGATTACTTTTACAGCTTGATTATCTTACTTTCTTTCTAGGTGGCCAAGCCAGTTTAGTTTAACGATATCTGCGCTCTGCATTAAGTCGTCTAGTTCATAGTTCATTTTTTTAGTCTTCACAAACTATCGCTTCAATAGGTTGGACCAAATATCTTTCCCAATATTTTGCGCCCAAATAACCTCAATTGATTTTCATCAGTGGTTGAAAGAGTCCACAATTCATATCCATATGTGACCAGTGGTCTAATTACTGTTTTGTAGATTTTACTTAGACTCACGATTCAGTAACGAACTTTATTAAGTCTTTGTATGCATAAAAGCACTTATTACCGCTAAAAATCCGTGCTTATATTTCTTGACTGACGTTGCCGTCATTTATTATTGAGACTAGGTGGAGAAATATGGAGGCATATTCGTAGGTCTGATTGTCTACCTGCAGATTCTCATGTCGATTCGAGTTTTTGCACTCCATATATTTTGTTTTCCTTTTATTTATATTAAGCCAAATGCAGCGGCTTTCCGTTTTAAATCTATAGCTTTTTCACTTAATATAAAATATAAATATAATAATAAATATAAAATTTAATTAACTTTTTTGGTATTCCTACAATAAATAGTTATTTTAACATTTTTTGTCTATCTACTCCAACAAATGCCTGTTTGAAATCAATATAGAAGTTGTAAATTGGTATGTTATATTCAGCACATTTTTCATGTATACCTCTTAATATATGTATTAGGTCTATAGTTGGCCTCTTTGGTCTGAAACCACTTTGGTATTCACCAATTAATTCTTTCGAAAATAATATGAGGCGGCTGTATATACAGGGTGGTCCTTAAGTAATTGTACAAAAAGAAACAGTAGATTCTGCACTTTAAAATATTACGATTTAAGCCAAATTGTTTTAATAAAATGTTGATATTAAGAAAGATACAGGGTGTTAAAGTGCAAAATTAAAATTTTATTTTTCGCTATAACTTTCATGTTTGTAAACATTTATGCATAAAAATTTACAACTCGGTGCTTTTAAATATAAAAAATTATAATTTGATGCACAATTTGATGTAACTAATAGAGGGCGCCACTTATGCCACATATGTGGTATAAATTTGCACTTAACTTTTTTGCTCTTTAAGTTACCTGTATTTGGGATAAAAAATATTAAAGATACATCATTTTAACAAATAAAAGGTATACTAGTTATTAACCTCAAAACGCAACAGTTTTCGAGATAATCGCATTTTAAAAATCAGCTACATAATTCTGATCTAAGGCAATTACTCCAGGCAACAAAGAAAAAATAGACAAAAACATTAATACTTCTGAATTTTGGTATAAAATACCTTTAACTAAAGTTAATAATTAACAAAATATTAAATAGAATAAATATATCAGCAGGATAATTAATAATAGGATTTGACAAAATAACACAATAATAGAATTTTACATCAAACATTTTACGTTTTATGTTAAATTAAAGTCATAATCAAAAAAATTTGTTTACAAACCAAATTAAGAAATAGTTAAACTAAAGAACATATCTTTTTGTCAAAGTAAGTGTTCGATATGTCCACCATTTTCTTTAATTCATTTGTCAATATATTCCATAAAAGATCGTCTCATATTAAATAGCATCATTGGTTCTAAAGAAGCTGCTGCAGTATTTATTTCTTTCCATAGTTGGTTGCGAATGTTTATGGGATTCTTATAGACACGTTGTTTTATTGCGCCCCATACACCAAAATCAAGCGGATTAAATTCGGGGCTACGTGGTGGCTATAATGTATAATGGATGAATATATTATTTTGGATACATGTCCAAATCTTATGCTATATTATGGAACCATATCTTATTTGTCGCAGAAGTTAAATAATGTATTAAACTGTGATGTATCTCGTTCATTGGTTACTTATATACACACGGAATAACCTATCGATGACATTA
The DNA here is from genome assembly GCF_040954645.1 of Diabrotica undecimpunctata. Lineage (NCBI taxonomy): Eukaryota > Metazoa > Arthropoda > Insecta > Coleoptera > Chrysomelidae > Diabrotica > Diabrotica undecimpunctata. Next base: position 186,683,503 of record NC_092803.1, read on the forward strand.
TTTATTTATATGATTATGTTACAGCTTACGAAGTAACTATAATTACATCTCGAACAAATGGACTATTATGATTTACTAACGAACTAATATTATGCTGAAATAAATTGCCTGTGTGTTTACTATATTTATAACAATATCGGTTATTAGAACAACGATGATGTTTTTGTAAAAATGCTGAGTCTCTCAGGTTAGATTTGTAGCAAAAGTATTATGAAACAGGACACATATGTGTTATTCAACACCTGTGCTCTAGTTTATATTTGTCCTAATAACAATGGGTAAACAATTTATGTAATGAACAATAAGTATTCTATTCGGATTTTTTTATGAATTAAATAATTATGTCAATATCTTACCACATTACCAAGGAATATGACTACCACGACCAATCCAACGATCAGAAAAATTTTATTTAAGTATGATCTAACTACCTTCTCTCTAGAATGTGGTGGTGTACCATCTTGCATAAACCACATATTTTGGGTTTTTAGCATTTTACAATAGAGAAAAAGTAATACAACGCCATTATAGGAACTTAAGAGCGATAGCAAAGGATATGGATACGGACACGGCACCTAAAGAAGAAGATGAAATATCTTTTCTCCAATAAGACATTTAACACCCATAACAAAGCATTTTGTGATGTTACATTATTATCTTTAAGTTGTTTTAACAAGAATACTATGAATTATGCGTATCTACAGGTATTCAGTGCTTTACCGCACAAATATCAAACTAAGAATTATTGTGCAGCTGACTTATAAAATGCATTTATCTCGAAAACGGTTGAATTTTCAGGTTACTAACAAGTATACCTTTGCTTTGTAAAAATAATGTATCTTTAATATTTTTTAACACAAATAGAGCTAACTTAAAAAGCAAAAAAGTTAAGCGCAAATTTATGTCACCCATGTGGCATATGTGGCGCCCTCTATTAGTTACATTAAAGTAAGTATAAAATTATAATTTATCCTACTTAAAAGCATCCAACTGTAAATTTTTGTCCAAAAATATTTACAATCGTAAAAAATATAGCGAAAAATAAAATTTTAAATTTCCACTTTAACACCCTATATCTTGCTTAATATCAACATTTTATTAAAGCAAGTTGGCTTAAATCGTAATATTTTAAAGTGCAGAATCTACGGTTTCTGTTTGTACAATTACTTAAGGACCACCCTGTATATATATGTAGGAATATTTCTTAGTATAAGTATTTAGCATAGTTTTATTCATTAGTTACGCCACTGCAAGATACCACTTAAACAATATGCTTAAGTCGCTATAAAAGAGACGGGATTCAGGGGCGAAGGGGACAGGAGATATGTAGACGAGATCACACATTCCTCTCCTCCTGAGCTAAACAGGATTCGATTTTTGTCGCCCGAACTGAGTAGACTTAAATTATCGTGCACGCCGAAAAAGACGAAAGACGGAACCACGGAAAGACGGTGTTCGATATTTTAATTCGCAGACAATTATCCGTAATTTTGTGTACATGTAAATAACATCATTACAGTTTATTTTATGTAATAAAGACTTCTCGCATAGATCGCGGACTTTTACTATAACGTTAATTCCTCTTCAAATAATAAAAAAAATTGTTTAGACCTACATATATATATATATATATATATATATATATATATATATATATATATATATATATATATATATATATATATGTATATATATATATATATACCCGGTATTTTTAGGCGCCTCGCCCTTCCGGTAGGGATCTATGGAGGAGTATCACTGAGCCGCAAGCCCTTATCTCTTGCCGTACTGCTCCACCATAGGCCGATCAGACACCAGCCTATTCTAGTCTAAGCCGCAGATTCATTTAGAATTTTAAACTGCTGCGTTAGACTTTTTGTTTTCTGTACACCGAAATATATAATAAGTACAGGCGGCTGTATATAATTTCTGATAATACCTTGTAGGCGACATTTACCACTGTTATGTCTCTATAATTTTCACGCAGAGTCGTTTGTCTCCCTTTTGTACAAAGGAAATATGATTCCTATTTTTCAATCCTCTGGAAAGACTTCTAGTATCAATATGAGGCAGATTAATTTATGGATACACTTCCCCAGCACATGTCTACCATTATTTATTAGTTCTACAGTTATTCCATGTGTGTCAAGCGCTTTGTTACTTTTCAGATATTTTACGATGTATAGTTTCCTTCAATGTCGGTCACTTAAATAGTTGTTCTACTGTGTGATAAATTATTTCTTCTTCTTGGTTTTGTTCTTTTTCTGGGTTTAAAGCTATTGTAAATGCTCCTTCCACCTTTTCATTAGTTCCTCTTTCTCGCTAATAATGGCCTCGTTTTTGTTCATGCACACTGTTGTTCTTGTCATGTGTCCATGAGTGTATTGCTTGGTTTCCTTGTCTCCCTTTTGTTATTATAGCCTGTAATTTGTTGTACTTTTATATTTAACATTTCTCTCTTTTTCTTTCTACATATTCTCCTTACATTCCTTCTTAGTTCTTCATATGCCCTTCTATTCAATTGGGAATTTCTTTGTAGACATTTCTGCCTGGCTGTATTTTTGCTACTTATTACTTGTTGGCAATATCGGTCAAACCATTCCTCATTTCTTTTGCTTGAGAGTTGGCCTAATGTTTACCTTGCTCTATTGGTAATTGATGTTTGGACGATATTCCGTTCATTTTTGATGTTATTTTCTTTTCCTCTTTTATTAAATATTAGGTTTATTTTCTGCTGGTACTGTTTCTTCTTCTTATGATTTTTAAACATATCTGTTCCATTTTCTTTGTTTGGCACCCTTCTCTTTTTTTATTATTGATACTCTTTGTTTTATCTACGATTTGACCAAGAAATATTTCAAATCGTAATTTGCGCCTCTATAAGATCTAACATCTTTAACGGAGGTTGCCCTTTAATTTAAATTAAATAGAAATATTTTTTAGGGGAAAACTCGTACTAACTACTCTACGGTTTGCATAGTGAGGGTCTTGAAACCTAAAATATTTCGTTTCACTTAAATTCCAAGACAAAACTTCCCCTTGGATTAATTTTTAGGTTACCCAAAGTAGAGCCCAACTTCTGGAAATACTTTCTTCCCAACCAGATTTATTTTACGTTACACTTTGATAGTTGAAATGAAATTGAATCCTCCTCGAATTATAACTATGCACCAAGATCTGTTTGGTGATGTTCTATTATTACTTCAAAAAGCATGTCAAAATCGAATTAAAAACTCCAGATCAAAAGTCTTGCTATTTTAATGGCTGCACTTGCAAAATTTTTATTTTTAAGATAAGAAATCTTTTATAAAAAAATACTAACATTAAAACAACAATCTATATAAAAAATATTTATTGCTAACTTAGAGATAAATAATTTAATAATCCAGCATGTTTAACCATACTATAAAAAGCTCCATTTGTGTTTTGCAACAAAACCCTCGGACTGTCAAACTCTTTAATTTGTCCTTTATCCATAACCATAACCCTGTCACAGTCTAAAACTGAATGCAGTCTATGTGCTATAATAAACATGGTACTCTCCACAAAATTACTCTTAACGGTTCTATGAAGGAGTTCGTCAGTCTCATGGTCCATATTCGCAGTGGCTTCATCCAAAAACACTACTTTAGACTGTCGCAAGATAGCTCTAGCTAGACAAATCAGCTGCTTTTGTCCAGAACTTATATCTAAACCACCTTTACTGATTGGCTGGCTCAAATTAGTAACCCAATGTTTAATATTGGCTTTCTCCAAAGCCTCCCATAATTCAGTGTCTTTATATTCATTTAGAGGGTCGAGATTAGTTCTAATAGTACCAGTGAATAGTATTGGATCTTGTGGAATTATAGCTAACTTCTTTCTTAGAAATGTTAAGTCTAAAAGTTTAATATTTACTCCATCTATTAATATTTTTCCATCAATATCGTATAGTCTGAATAGTGTAGAAATTATTGAAGATTTTCCTGCACCAGTTCTTCCAACTATACCAATCTTTTCCTGACTATTGACGCTGAAGTTTAAGTCTTTTAACACCCTAACATTTTCAGTGTAACTAAGGGAGACCTTTTCATATGTTACTGTTCCTTTGCTCGGCCAGTGTTCCAGCGTAGATCCAGATTTTGCTTCAGTTTTAATTTCGGTATACTCCAAAGCTCTTTCTACAGATGTCATAAGATTTTCCAGCTCTGACCATTCCCGCACTCCCCACTGAACCGAGTTGCCCAGTAGCATTACTTGAGTTAGAGCTAACCCAACGTTTCCTGCGCTGGTATCTAAAACCAAAATTAAATATTATGAACTGTTATAATGTAATAGTGTACTTTTCTAATAAAAGTTTTTCTATTTTCTGAAGCATCAAACTTAAATTCATAAATGTTTTAGTTGCTGAACTAACAAATGATCAGGCTCTTGACGTTGATATAATGAATATCAGTCAAATGAAATGGATTGGTTTAGGATAGTTTCAAATAAAAAACATAAGAGGTATTTTACTCTGAAAATAACTAATACTATAAACCTGGACTTATTTGGTCAACAAAAAAATCAATAAATATGTAACGAATTTCTCATTTATATCAGAAAGGATCATAACAATGTTAAGATGGTTCAGATATACGGTACCATAATAGATGCAAGTGACGAAGAAATTGAAATTTTCGATTATCATCAACGGTTATCACAATTTAAATATGAAAACATGGTCATAGTTATAGGAGATTTTAATTTAAAGACTGGCAGAGAAAAACAAGGAGAATTAATCGGTGATTGTGAATTAGGAATTAGAATGCAGTAAGTCATTTGGCTGCAATGTACAGTTTTAAAGAAGAAAATGTCACTGGTCAAAAAAAAAGGTTTAGATAAAGAACACTTTTTCTGCTCATGTATTACTAAAAATTCCATAATGGAATTGAGATAATAGAATATACTCTTTACAAAAAACCAAATTACCTGTGTCGACAAAAATAAATCTCGTTATAACTATAATCATGAACGTTGAGCACAAAAAGTCCATGAGGAAGCCAAAAGCTCTGATGGTGCATGCGGACATGTAGTGCGCAGACGTGTGCAGATCTTGATGCTTGTCGAACTCATCTATGAGTCTTTTTTGTACGCCGTAAGCTCTTACAGTAGTCAAGCCTTCCAGAGAAGCATTCAGGTGGCCAATCATCGGGCTTCTTGCTAAAACAGTTGATAAAAGTGTAATATTCCAATATATTCAATAGAAGATTCAAAAGGCTTTGTTTGTGTCAGTATATATTTTTTTTCTAAATATTTTTAAGCAGAATCGCATAAATGATGAAGTTAATAAGTTACAAAAGACTGCGAGAAAGCTGTAAAATTGACAATATACAGGGTGAGTTTTTTAGTGCACATCGATCGATAATTTCATTGTGGTACAAGATATTCAACTAAAATGTAGGCAATGATATTCTCCATACTTGAAAAATATGTGGAAATCTACAGAGTGATTAATAACTGTAGACGTAGTCGTAGTAGGAAGACGTATAGGAAGACGTAGTAGGAAGACGTATACTCCGTTATTGAAGACACAATAAGAAATATTTCATCTAAAGAACCACTCATAATCATGGGCGATTTTAACGCTAAGGTAGGAGAAACAAGAAATGATAACATCCAAAATGTAGGAAACTATGGGTTAGGTAGTAGAAACAGCCGAGGCGAAAGTTTAATAGATTTTGCAACCGAAAACAGTTTGGCCATTGTAAACACAATGACTGAGCTAGACCAAAAGCTGAATGTGGATCCGATCATAAATTGTTATGGGCTTGCTTTAAGATGAAGCTAAAAAGAACAGCGCAGCACCAAAATCAAAACAGACTGGGGATTTCAAACCCGAAAACATTTAGAGATGCATTAAAGGAAACTAGTATGTTGAACACACAAGACAACCCAAGAAGAAATGTGGAAAGGTTTCAGAACTGTCATAGAAACCTCTGTAGAAAGAACCAGAACCGAAAAAAAAAAGATTATCAAGAGAAAACACTGAATGGCAGACAGAACGCTGCAACTTCTCGAAGAGCGAAGGCGAATGAAATCTCTCATATATCAAAACGACAGCAACAAAAACGAATTAGCAAGGTTAAATAGAGAAATTAAAAGAGCATGTAGGGATGATAAAAATAAACATATAAATGAAGAATGCGAAGAACTAGAGAGACATGCAAACCGGTATAAATCCCATGAGCTATATAACAAAGTCCGATATCTATCCAGGGAATTTAAACCAATCACATAAACAATAATGGATCAAAACCAACATATTATAAATGACGAGAAAGTAATTGCGGGGGTATGAAGAAAATACTGTCAAAGTCTATATGCAGATGATCACCAGAATGCAAATCACGACGAGTTCACTACAGAGAGAGAACCAAACATTCTAAAGTCAGAGGTAGAAAAAGCAATCAAAAATTTAAAAAATAGAAAATCTCCTGGCGCAGACCAGATCACCGTAAAAGTTTTAAAAGAGACTGGAGATGTTGGAGTAAATGTTATGCATATGATCTGCAAAAAGATTTGGAATCCGGAGAGTGGCCCAACGACTGGACAACATCCACTTTCATCCCTATATTTAAAAAAGAAACTCCTCTAGATTGCAGCAACTACAGAACGGTAACCCTAATATCCCATGCAAGCAGGGTTCTACTTCATGTAATACATAAAAGACTAAAAGCTTTTCTATTACCTAAGATATCAGAAGAACAAGCGGGATTTGTCGCTATTTCTCCTATTTTTGTTTCTTTTTGGCACCATCTCCATTCCTTGCCGTCTAATCTGATTTTGTTGTATCCAATGTTGACTATTTTTCCATTTTTCCTCATCTCCCTTGCTTTATCTCTCAAATCTTTATTTTTTCTCTCTTTCTCTCTCTGTTTTCTTTTGTTAAATCCTCGATAATCCATATTTTCTCGGACGTCACATTCTTAAGTTTATATTTGTTTCTTAAGACTGTTGTTTTTTCCTCTTCAGTTTCTAGTTCAATTAAGCATGTTGTTGTGCCTATTTTTTGTGATCTTTTAATGTTAGTTTTGACTTCTAGATGATTTCTTAACATAGTAGTCATTCCCTCTTTCAACGTTTTTGGGTCTTCGGAGTCTATTATTAATACGCTAATCATTATTAGCTCAGTCATTTGAGATTTACAGATGACATCATATATCACGCTTCCTTGGAGGTCGGAATAAAGATTAATATGAACAAAACGCAAATAATGACTAATCCAGTGCTAAATCGAAATATTGCTGTTGGTGGAACAACTGCAGGAACAACTAATGCAACGACTACATCGTATAAGTACTTAGGACATGAAATTCGGTTGGGCAGAGATAACCAGACATGTGAGCTCCCACGTCGCATAGGATTTGCCTGGACAGTGTTTGGTAAATTAAACTATGTATTTAAATTGGACCTAGGTACTCATATGCCTTAGAAGAAAAATCTTTGACCAATGTATGTTACCTGTACTCACTTATGGAGCTAAAAAATTAACAATCACAAAACAGGTAGTCAATAGATTCGCGTGACTCAGAGGGCTATGGGGCGTTAGATGTTGGGATCTCCTGAGAGCCGAATCCCAAACGAAGAAATACGTCGTAGAACAAAAACGAACAGACGCCATAAAAAAACCGCGTCGCTAAAATAGAATTGGGAAGGAGACGTCGCCAAATTATCAGACAACCGATGGACAAAACGTATTATCGAGTGGAGACCAAGACAAGAAACACTACGGAGCAGAGGACGCCCACCAACTAGATGGACTGAATAATTGGATGCAACTCGCATAAGATAGAGACAGATAAAAAGAACTAAGAGAGACCTATGTCCAGCAGTGAACGCATATAGGTTAATGATTGAATGACTATTATCCACTAAAAATATTATCTTTTCATTTAATTTTAATCCTCTCTTCCTCCGTCTCTTTGTCCCAAAAATATATACAGTTGAACTCCAATTATCCGAACTCCAATTATCCGGATCGTCAATTATCCGGATCAGATTGAAAAAAGAAAAAATCAAGTTTGTATAGGCATCACGTCCTAGGCACCACGTACTAAGAGAAATAAATATGTATGCAGGAACCGCGCGCGTAGTTGACCCTTCTAACTGCGAACGCACTGTACATAGTGTAGCGATAGCAACGGGCTATAGGGAGGGGGAGCGATGACCCACGCTCGTGGCACCTGCTACATAGTCATTGGTTCAGTGTTCAGTGCTTCTTCAACCTTCAGTAGAGTGAATTGATGTGTTGACTTGTCCATGTTCCTTAGTGTTTTGATTGTGTTCAGTGAACTACGATGAGTTCTAAGAGGAAACGTGTGGTATTATCGTTGGCCGATAAAATTACAATTATCAGATAGTTGGATAAAGGTGTGTCCCGTAAACATTTAGCCGAGGTGTACAAAGTGGGAACGTCAACAGTATCTGACATTAAAAAAAATAAATTCTCTATTGTAAACTTTGTATCCGTCCTCGAGAATGAAGATGAAAGTTCATCGAGAAAGAGTATGAAAACAGCTAAAAATAAAGAACTGGAAGAAGTGGTGTTCAAGTGGTTCTTGCAGCAGCGAATATTGAGGAACCCCCTATTCAGGCCCTATTATTTGTGAAAAAGCTATGCTTTTTGCCGAGAAAATGGACAGTGTGGTTCACTTAAAGCGAGTAATGGGTGGCTACGAAATTTTAAAGCCAGGCACGGGAGTTGGACTTAAGTGGAGAGAAGCTTTCAGCTGACCCTAAAGCTGCTGAAAACTTCATTGAAACTTTTAAAGTTGAATCAGATTCTTATGACCCTGAGTTTGTATACAATGCTGATGAAACGGGCCTAAACTGGAAAGCCTTGCCAAAAACAACATTGGCTTCCAAAAGAGAATCAAGTGCTCCTAGTCACAAAGTAAGCAAAGAGCGCGTGACTACCCTTAATTGTGCTAACGCAACCGGAAATCATAGATTACCCCTACTCATGATAGAAAAATCCAAAAATCCCAGGGCATTCAAGAATGTAAAAATACTTCTCGTGGTCTATAAAAACCAAAAAAAGGCTTAGATGACTGCTACTTTATTTACAGAGTAGTTTGATGAAGTTTTCATACCTGATGTCAAAAAACATCAAAAGACTTTGGGAAAAGAAGGAAGCAAGGTGCTGTTACTTTTTGATAATGCACCCACCCGCCCACCACACTGGTAACCTGCTAGAAAGAGAAGATGGAAAATTTCGAGCAATGTTTTTGCCACCAAACGTAACGAGTTTGTTGCAGCCGATGGATCAGTCGGTTATTGAAACAATGAAGAATCATTACAGGAGGCAATTAATTAGGAAACTGTTGATAGAAAATGAAAATGAAAAAGGCATTGTCACTCATAATAAAAAAATCAATTTAAAAGATTGAAGAGAAAAAAAAAGAAGAGGAAGAGAGAGAGGAGAAAAATGACGAGGTAAAGGTTAAAGAAATCAGAGATATCAAATAAACATTCCCGGATGTTCCGAGTGCAGTGTAGAGGAGTGGTTATTAAGTGATTCTACGGATCCCGGATTCCAGATTCTCGATGATAATGAACTCGTCCAAAGTGTGACAGCAGGAACTGATGACCCGAGACCGGAAGACGAGGACTTCGCTACCGAGCTAGACGAGGGGCCGACTGCGAGTGAGGCATTTGTAGAAATAGACACCGCGTTTAAATGGATGGAGGAAAAGGTCTTTTTCGAGAAAAATTCAATTATCCGGATTGTTGATTATCCGGATCGGGTCCGGTCCCAATAGTTCTACTGTATTACCTTATAGCTCGTTTTTCATTGATGAAATAATTACAATGTTGTCTACAAAGGTATATTCTGAGATAGAAACCATTTGTGAAAGTTTGTTCTCTTTTTGAATTAATTGGTTACATATTACATATCATGCTTATACGGGATTATGCAACAATTCATTGTAACGAAAATTACATTAACTGTTGTTTGTTGTTTCGAAATATTTCAAAAAATAGTAAGATGGTTTTATAAAGAAAAGTACTTTCCGTTATAAAATTTCGCTTGATCGTATTTCGAAAAGGAACCACTAATCAAATCAAAACTGATAAAAAAAATTTAAAGACCTTACAAAACAAAGATTTACTTACTTGAGGCATCTAATCGTTTTAAGCTTCTTCCCGCTGGGAGGTACAGGTATCTTAGTATCAACAATAGTGTGAATATTATGGCACTGTACAGCAGGAAGGTGCGATCGATAGATGCTATTAGGATTATTATTCCACCAACGGAAAATACGAACTAAAAGATAATATGGATATTTCAGTATCAATGAAAGTGTAAACATTAAAACGCTATATAGCAAAAAAGTATGATCAGTAAAAGGTATTAAGATTGTATTTCCTTCGACGGAAAGCAACAACTAACAAATAATAAAGCAATAAAGTGGTTTGAATAGAAGCATTATACGCTATTCAAGTATGGAAAGTATGGGAAAAATCATAATATAATAAATGAATGTCACATGTGTATGTTAAATTGGCTTTGATTAGTATAGCTGCTTAGGTTAGGTTATAATAAAGTTAAGTTATGTAAATTTATGGTAGTTTAAGTCTTTTTAGATGGATATAGGCGTCAAATACGGTTGTAAAAGGATACACGGAGAAAAGATTTACGTAATAGAAGAGATAAAAACCATAACCAATACAAAGAGTATAGGAAAACAGTGAAATAGGTAATACCTAACAGGTTATAAAAACAAAGTAACGTCGATGAAGAATGAGAACGGGGACCTATTGACAGAAGAAGAGACTGTAATAAAGAGATGAAGAGAATGTTTCCATATACTTTTACAGGCGGAAACAAAAAATCCTAGATATTGGCAGAAAGAAAAAACCGATAATGAAGAATATGGCATTGCAGAAAACATTTCATTAGAGAAATCAGGAATAGATGCAATAAGCAAACTAAAAAATGGAAAGACACCTGGATATAATAAAATTACGGCAGAAATGATTAAAAATATGAGTAAAAAAGGAAAACAAAAACTACTGGAATTATTCAATATAGCATTTAAAGAAGAAAAAGTGCCTACAGACTGGGAAAAAGGTTTGATTTTACCTGTCCTGTAGAAGGGCGATCAACATAATTATAAGAACTATAGAGAGATAAAATATTAGAAAACAATAACATCAAGGAAAGCTGGGAACATCTCAAAAATACCATAATTAATGCAGCAACAGAATCACTTGGAGCATAAGTGTCTGAAGGAATACTACGTAAGCGCAGGACAGTCCGGTATGTAATTTGGCGACCGAGCGAACCGAGCGATACGTGGTGGTTAGTTGTTAGTTTGAATCTAGCACGCAACCGATAACGTGCACAGATGTGTTGCACAAAATTCTAACGACGCGACCAATTACGTTTGAAAATTTTTTTTGCCCTTTGTTCCAATTTAGGTGATATTGGCAAGTTTAGTCACATATTTTTGCTGTTCTCGTTTACGGTATTCCTTCCGACCTTAGCTTGCATAATCCTGATATAGAACAATCTGACCAAAATGACATTGACGTGATTTTTGCCCAACATGTGGCTCAACAGCGAACGAGAAGGGAACCTATTTTCATAGAAACAGAGTGGCTAAAGCACAAACCTAACTTGTCGAAACAAAAAACACGTCCCTATAACCTTATTACTCAACTGCCTGGTATAAAAGCCGTTGCCAAAACAGCTGCAACCATTTTAGATTCCTGGAAATTATTTTTTTCTGACTTAGTCGTAGAACAAATTGTTAATTTTACGAACCAGAAATTAGAAAAACTAAGGGAATCTTATTCGCGACCTAGCGACTGTCCACCAGTTGATTTTGATGAAATATACGCATTCTTGGGACTTTTATGCATGGCTCTTTGCAGCTTTAATGTCAGAGCGAAGATTTTATGTTATTCTTCGGGCTTTACGATTCGACGACATAACTGACAGAAAAAAAAGTGCCGAAAATAATAATTTAGCTCAATTCGCAAAATATTCGATCAATTTGTAAAGGAATGCTCTTCATATTATAGCGTTGGAGAGTATGTAAGTGTATATAGATGAGATGCTTGATAGGTTACGTGGAAGGTGCCGCTTTAGGCAGTACATTGCTAACAAGCCTGTTAAATATGGCATAAAAATATATAACTTGGTTGGCGCCAAGACATTTTATAGGTACGTACAATATTGAAATTTATGCTGGAAACCAACCACAAGGTTCATATCGGTTGCCAAATGATACTTCTTGTGTAGTAAAGCTATTAATAAGTCTGGAAGGCACGTGATAATGGACAATAACTTTAGTTATGTGCCACTTGCTAACGACTTGCACGTAAATCATAAACTGACTATGGTTTGTACAATTCGCAAGAATAAGCGAAAAATATCAAATGGATTCCTTCAACTGAAAAGTCGACCTTTGTGCAGTAGCATATCTTACAAACCCGATATTATAATATTTTATAATTCCACAAAAGGCGGGGTGGATGTGTTAGATTGATTAAAATCGAAATATTCTGTTGCAAGAGTCAGCAATCGGTGGCCACTAGCAGTATTTTTTTTATTACTGACCATAGTTATAATAAATGCTCAGATAATTTATATATATGCAAGAAGAACATTTATTGCCGAACTTTCCAAATAGCTAACACGACCACATATGAACGGGCGTTCTTCAATTTTAAACCTGTCTGTTCCATTTCGAAAAAATAACCAATGTTATTGGCAAAAATACAAATAGGGTCACCGCATCACTGTCCAACCAGTAGCTTTAACAAAAAGTTAGGTGTTGTAAATATTGCCCAATTAGGAAAAACCGATTCACCAAACATCGATGTGCAAATTTGCAACGACATACACAAACAACCACATACTTGCATTGACTGTAACAATTCCAGTGAGGAGAATTCTTTGTAAATAAATATTTTGTGGTAAATAAATATGAATAGGTACTTTTTTTGCATCACTGTACCTAAAAACAGCAACATTTATCAAATAATACTGACCACGGAGTATTTGCTTAATGTTAGATATAATCTATCGCGCGATCGATCGCGTCCTAGCGAAGATAGCGAAAGATTCCGGGTTAAATATCTAGAAATCACACTATCTAGCTATGGAAAGCTCGAAACAGAAGTGGAAGATCAAACGAATAGAGCAAACAGAGCCGCAAGTTGCCTGAATGAAACAATAAGAAGAAATAAATATATCGGGAAAGAAATGATTAATATCTACAAAAAAGAAGAAGAAAAAAAAAAAGAAAAAAATAACATTCATTATAAAGTAATAAAAAAGACGTACTTGCGCTACGAGTCTCTGGACTTCGTCTACCGACGAAACGATCGAAAACTCTGTATTCATTCAATGGTTTATATATACAAATTATCATTTATTACTTTGCTTATCAGACGAACCTGTGCCTACACAGACACTGTATCATTGTCACGATTTACTTTACCAAATTGCTAAAATGGGTACTTTTAAAATCTTCGCGCCGAAACTTCACTTAATTGGCTTTTACTGTAGTTGTTAGCTTCTTACATAATTTACATTCTTACATAATATTTGTACCTACCCTGTAACACTCACTCAGCGTCTGTGGCAACTGCTCATCGATATTAACCAGATCTTGAGAAAATCTGTTGAGTATATTACCGATATAATTTCTATCGAAAAATAACATAACAGCATTCAAAATTTTGTTCACAATGGTATTGTGTAAGTTTACAGAAGCTCGTCTACAAAAATCGAACATCAGATATGTTTTAATGAGGTCCAAGATCGCTGATACGACGATCATTATTGTATAACTTCTAAAGGTGTGTTGTTCTTTTTCACGAGCAATCTCTAGGTAAGATGACGCATTGTTCATTGGCTGTGAATTTGGAGGAACGTGCCAAGATATGTTGGATTGGAGTATTAATACGTCTTGTTGGTTGTCTACCCTAAAATAAAATATTTTTTATGTAATATCATTTTTGATGATTAATTCTCTCCCACCCACCTGCCAAATCAATTTTAGTAGTAAAAAGTACATATAGAACCATGAAAAAACATCGTAATTTAAGTTGGTCATGAAATCGCGTATTTCTACAGCTGCGTAGTAGCATACTCACCACGGTGAATGAAGTGACATTTATAGTTTGATATTTCAATGTAAAGTTTGGTTAGGACTCTATTTTTAACAAACATTTTTAAGAAAGGAAAAAAGAATAATTGTATATATGTACTAGATATCTATATACAATAGCACATCGATATCCTCGGCACTAGAGGGTAGTCCGAAGGTTAAAAAAGTTGAATAATCAGGAGAGAATGAACTAAGCTATAAGTTAAAAATCAAAACGTGTTTAACTGAAGTTAAATAATTTTTTCAATAATTTCAAATAATTGGAAAGTCCTTTTTGTTTCAATTTTTTACTCCTAGACTTGGCTGCTGAGTCACGCGACTATTTGTTCACGTAACTTCCATGGCTGTATATGTACATTGTTGTTTTAAGTATTTTAGGGCAGTCTCGAAGGAATTATGTGCTGCAGAATGGTTGATGTTTTCGTCTTTCTTATTTTCTTCTTCGTCTGATTCCTCTTCTTCAGCACTAGCTTGTTGCACGACGATGTCAATGATATGCTCATCTGCAAGATCTTTATTTGTAACGCTGGTTATGTCCACAAGCTAGCCATTTCTCTACGTCAGAAAACTATTCACAAAAGTTGATCTGCTACAAAGTATAATTTCAGACACAAATTTTTCGAACTTTTCAACAAACTCTTTAGCAACATCATCGTCGGCGAAAGTTTTACACCTGTAATAACAATCTGACTAATGCAGTGATGATTTTTCCATCCCCAAAGCCAGCCCTCACTTGCTGTAAACTCAGTTTTTTTCATGTAAATCATGAATGTTGTATTTGCTTTTCAAAAACTGAAAATATTCTTTTTCATATATTTCTAGATATAAATTGAAGTGAGGTTATTTTGCCTATCTTAACGGGGATACCCTTTATGGTTGATAACGTTTTGTATAAGGTGATGTATAAAGTGATGATAGGAGCGCTACATTGATATTTTAAAGAATGTTTACTGCAGTATTGAACTTGAAAGAGAATATATTAAGAAATGTTAAAAGTACTTACCATCTTGTAAGCAATTTATCAGAATAACTTTCTGAATATTGCGTTAGTCCACCCATCATAAGGTTAAAAAGCGCCAATGCAAATCCGCCTCCATAGATAAAGTATTTTCCATATACATTAACACTTACAGAACCTTTCTTCTGAATTTCACTATATACGGGTCTAGCTGCTTCAACTTTCTCTTCTTCGAGAAGCTTGTGATACTCATTAACCTGATTATCACTCTCTGTTTTAACACATTCTTTTTCTAGATCATCATCTGTAGTAATAATGTAACCCACTTCTTTTATTATAAAGTCATTCGGTTTCCCAAACTCTTTTAATTCACCGTCCTTTATCAATATAACGTTATCGGCGTGTTGAATATGACTGTCTTTTTGACATACCAAGAAAACTATTTTGTCTTTGAGGTATTTTAAAATACACTCGTTAAAAATATAGTCCTGGACGCTTTGGTCTAACGCAGTTAATGCGTCGTCCAACAAGTATATCTCGCTCTGTTTGTAAACTGCTCGTGCTAGATTTATTCTGGCTTGTTGTCCTTTACTAAGATTAGATCCTCTATCAGATAATACTGTCTCGTCCCCGTTCTCGAAAAGAGAAAAGTCGTATTGAAGTGCACATACCCGAATCACTTCTTGGTATCTACAATTCAAAAAGAAGGTAAATATTGTATTATAATACATTTATTTAAAAAAATGATTTCAGATTATGTGTGCCCGAATAATCGCCAACGTCATAAGGTACGAGAAGAAAAAGTTTGATAGATAAACATGTATAAAGAACAAGTTACAATGTGTTTAGAATATGTGTAGAATGTATGGACCTTAAACAAAATATAAATAAATAATAAGTGAAAACACTTCCAATGGTTTATGGTGAATTGTAAAAGAATATTTATGGAAAATATGCCCAAATGAGAAAAAAAAATTCAAGACATAAAAAACATAAAAAATTATTCTAGCGAAATTCTCACAGAAGAAAATGACATAATGAATAGATAGAGAGAAGATTCTCAAGAAATGTTAAAAAAAATCACTACTATCAAGAAGAAAATAACCTGATGATCCAAAAAATAAAAGATGATAATGTAGATCCTATAACCATAAATTAGCTGCAAAAAGCTATTGCAGAAATGAAAAAAGGGAAGGCACCAGGGAACAAAATGCAGCAGAGTTATTAATAAAGATATTTAATGCCGTATGAAAAAAAGAACAGATAGAGATACAGATAAAAAGGTTAATAGAACGGATTGCAACAAGTACAGAGAAATAACAAAGTTAGTAGCTATCGGCTCTGTTGTTGTTGCTCTGGAATCCTCAGTCTTCTAACATTATTGTCACAATTTGGTCGCATTGCCTCTGTAATAATCCTTTCTCAAGTTAACATGCTCCTTTTTTAACTTGGCTGCATCGTAATGTAGACGACCAATAGTCAGAAATACGTATATACGGTTGCTTTTCATCTTATATACATATTTCATTATATTTTCTTCCTTTGTTGCGAGCTATGCCGATACCTACTAACTTTATTTTGGTATTAACCTATATTAACCTTGTTTTGTTGTTTGAAACGTTCTAAACGTGTGGCATTGCTTTTCTAAGATAGCTGTGCTTCCTCCGTGAATGTGTTAGTTGTTACTTTGAAACTCTCAGAGTCTTCTAACATTATTGCCACAAATTGGTCGCATTGCTCCTGTAGTAATCATTTCCCAAGTTAATATGCTCCTTTTCTAACTTGGCTGCCTTCCATCTTATACACATATTTTTTCCTTTGTTGCGAGCTATGCCTATACCTACTAACTTTGTTTTGCTATTAACTCGCATTATCCTTTTTGTTATATATATATATATATATATATATATATATTTGTTATATATAGAAACTTCCATTTTTTATTGCAGGTTCTGATTCTACAAAACATTCGTAAAAATGTATTCAGTACCATAAAAATTAGTTTGCGGACTTCTGATCTGTATATTATGTTTATCTGTGATTACAGCGCTATCTATCGCGAATCTAAAAAAATTTAGATAAAACTTGTTTACTTTTTCACGTAGAATCCCAAATTTGCAATAAAAAATACGGTTTTCCATTTAAGATTTTAAAGTTGCCCCCGGCACCATTACCAGGGGGTAGGGGAGCAGGGTCGTGTTTGGTACCATTCGATAGATTTTTAAAAAATATTATACAAGTGCTTTTTGGTTTTTCATCTGTAATTATATTTCTCGAGATATTAGACGTTTCCATAATTTTTCGATAGTATCACAATAAATAGTTTTTTCCAATTTTAGCGCCATCTATCAACAATTTTCCCTATAAACATTACTTAGTTTTTATCAGTAATCCCAGTCTGCAATAAGAAATGAGGGTTCTCATTTAAGATTTCAAAGAAGTCCCCCACCACAAATGAACAAATTTACACAAAGAACTAAGAATAGATAAAACATACGACAAGTCTATTCTAATCATTGTACCATAAGACGGAATTGAAGTATCACGGCCAATTAAACAAATAGCAATTAAAACACAAGACAAATAAAAATATAGACAAAAAACAAATTACTGACAACCAGCTACACAAGATGTCAGACATTGAGCAAGAAATAATTTGAAAAGTTATGCAAACTAGAGAAAAAATAGACATGGCTGTAAGTTTATTATACTTTAAAAAAGTTATGTAAACGATAATACTTACCTTTTTTCATTATACTGTTGTCCAAAAACGATGTTCTGTTTAATAGTCGAAGGAAACAGCCAAGGATCTTGAGAGGCATAAGAAATCCTACCTTTAGTAACAAAATCTCCACTCGTAATAGGATAGTCCTGAACTAAAACTTTTAGCAAAGAACTCTTTCCTGATCCAACTTTTCCAGTTACCAAGGTCAATCCAGAGTTAACTTTAAAACTAACACTCTTCAAAATTTCTTTGTCTCTAATTGATACTGAAACTTTATCCATCTCCACATAAGGACTACCCGTTGGTTCTGACTTTTGTGGTTTGATATTGATTTCCTCAGAGTTCATTACCTTGCTGATTCTCTTAAACGACGAGATGAATTCTCCGGCTTTTCCCATGCGATTTGGTATAACATTTCCTAGAGTTTGTTTCAAGTCCTTAAAATTTGACAGGATGTAAAAGATTAATGTTGTATCTGAAGAATATCCCAGCCAGATATAAGCAGTTAGGAGAACGTAGAAGCCAGCTTTGGAAAAGATTAATCCAGTCAAGATGATCAGCATTTTAAAGTAGAATACCAATAGAAGTTTAGACAGTTCTTTGCTAAAATGAAATTAATACATATATTATTATATGTTATTTGTAATTCTACGCTTAAATAGGCATAAAGTAGGTATGAGAAGAAAAAGTATGATTGTAGAAGATGTGACAAAGGTCATAAAAAGCGAATAAAGAGCTGAAAGACTTGTTGTATTTTGAGAACGATTTCCGAAGTGGAAATTGAAACGTCAATAAACGTACTTTAACCTTTAATTGTGGCTTATTCCCATTTAAATAGTAATTACTTTAAAATGCCACAAGAAAATAGCTTCAGAACAATATTCAATATGATGATTATAGAGTGAAAACGACGGACTATTAGCGAACAAGAAGGAAAATACGGATGAGAATATGACAGACGAATTGAGAATCCACGCCAGTTAGAGATGGATGCACATGATTTAAGATAAAGAAAATTGAAGATAAGGGGAAAAAATGGAAGGTATTAGACCAAATCAGCTCAGACCAACAAAGCGGATAGATAGATAAACAGATAGACACATAGATATATAAATGGTAGATATATAGATAGATTCATTAATTAGATGTTGTTAGTTTTTAAAAAAATTAAGACTTACCATCTTGTTACATTAATTTTTTTATTAAAATATTCTTCCCATGTGTACATCTTTATGATTCTTATAGAATTCAGTGCTTCTTGTGTGACTTGTAGCCGTTCGTCTGTTTTTTCTCCAGTTTTTAATTTGAGATCCGTTACAATCTTTCCCAGGTAAACTAAAAGATAATTTCTGTTACATATTAAACAAAAATATATTAACTATAGAAAGACAACATATTAAACAAATACCAAGAGGACTTTCAAAGTGAAGCGAATTAATAATATATGCACAGATAGTTTAGCGGCAATGGACTTTTAGGAGCGCTAAGATAGATTCTAGGTTAGTGTAAAAGTGCCACGAAGAATTCGATAGACTTTCGGAGAATGTAACAGTGTCACAGAATACATTACAATGAAAGAGTTAATGAACTTGCGAGAAAAGAATGAGCTACAAGATACTTAGGTTTAGAGCCTAGAGCTTAGAAAGGTCTTAAAATGGAACCCTGTGGAAACTGTAGTTTCACATTCACAAATAAATAAACAATGTTGATTGAAGCTATATGGTAGATACCACTGTATATTATTCTCTCTTGAGGAGTGTTAAAAATTATGATATCGTATGTCCCTTTAAGATCTATAAAAAGAAACAAGTCTTAATATCTAGAACCAGCTAAGCTACTGTATCGATTGTAGTATGTCCACATCGAAATCCATATTAAGTATGAGGTAGTAGTGATTATCGTTCAATAAAAGAAGAGATGTTACGTGAATACCTACTTTAAAGCTAGATCAAATTCCGAATAACAGAGGTTTGAGTAATTTTGCAGACTGAATGTGCATATCTATAATAATAATAATAATAGTAATAATAATAATTTATTCTTCAACAGTCATACAAAATTTGTTTCAATAATTAAAAATATGTGAATAAATTAACCCGAAGTTCTCCGAGAGGTGTGGGAACACCTGTTTCGGTAAATGTAACATACAATAAATAAAAATACAACATACTATACTAAACTATAAATATATATAAGATAAATTTAACCATAAGAAACAAGCAGATTGAAAATTTAGATACAACAATCAAAGATGTATAATAAAATTAAACTTAGATACTAATAAGTTTTTAACGAGATCTGCAAATACACAAATTATGTTCTGGTAAATATGCTAAATAAAATAAACAATAAAATGTATACAATACAATAATATATATTGCTTTTTGAATCATAAAATAACCATAATTAAAATTTTAGTAGAAACCCTTGGTATGAATACAGTACTTATGTATTAATCAATTAGTTAACAAGATTTTTGAAAGGACAAAAGTGTAAACACAGATGCTTCAGTAGTAAATATGATAAACACATTAAATAAAACAATAAAATGAGATATGATCTTAATTTATTTTTAAAGAGAAAGACATTCTTCGTATTTTTAATAACAAGGGGAATATGATTGTATATTTTAGGGGCTAAAAATAAGAAAGATCGTTGACAGAAAGATTTCGTCATTTTTGGAGCCATATAGAGGTGCTTGCCTCTAGTATGATATCCATGTGAAGGTAAGTTGCTTTTAACTTTCATGGTGTGATATTTTACAGATATACAAAGAACGTATGACTGCTTTAAGTCAAATATTTTGCTCTCCTTATATAGTCTATCTGTAGAACAAGTGTAGGGTTTAGCCATAATGATCCTATGTTTCGTGGTCCGAAAGAAGGCATTTTAGAGGGTGGAAGTATACCGTGGTTTCAACGTGTGTATTTCTACATTTCGACATTTATTCTAAGAGCTTCTGCAGTATTTGACTGTATAATCGTAAGGTTTAACTGTAAAATACTTTTTCAGTCTATTTTAATAATCTTTGATACACTTTTGCCTAAATATGTTAATACGATTATTTGTACAAACTTGAGTCATTTAAAAAAGAATTTTAGTTAGAGAATCCAAGTAATTCTTTAAAATACTTAAAAATTTATATACACATACAATTTTTTAGGAAATTTATTATTGAATAAAAACTCACCTTGTATTGGTATAGCTAGAACCAAAATTCCAATTCCAGCAAAAGATACCAGTCCAATTTTGGAATATAACAAATAACAAACAACTATAACTTGTACCACTCCGGTCCAAATTTCGTTAATGATCCAAATCGACAGTCTAAACGTGTACACATCTTTCGTTATCAACGTAACAATATTTCCCAAGCTTATATCTGCCAGGGCAGCTGGACTTAGCTTCAAAGCCTTTCTGTATATCAACGAAGAAAACGCAGCTTTAATTTCGATCGCTAGTCCTTGGACCCACATGATATAGTTGTGAAGAAATATGCAGTGCGTTACGTGTAGAAAGAGGACTAAAGCTGCATAATAGTATGCGTCATTTTTGGTAACTTTAGTTTGGCCTGGCTTAAAATATGAGATCAGGTTGCTGACAGCTGATGGTTCCATTATACTAAAACATAATTAGAAACAAATGAAGTAGGTTTTGTGAAATATATAAAAACTAAAACCTGAATAAAGAATCACATTGATGGTTTTTTTAGTGTAAAAGAGAATCAATCCATCTGAGTAACTATAAACATACATAATCTAAACTAGGACGTCCATTATTTTCTAAATTCTACTCTAAATATATTTCGCTAGATGTCACAAACACCAATATTATTAATACGAGGTCCTCAATTAATTTTTTTACTTAACGTCCCATATTACAAAACAATTTCGATCATGTAAACATACAGACAATCTTAAACATTTTTGAATACAATATCTAAACTAAAAAACGTAAATTAGCATGCCTAATTGCTTAACAATCTTGCAATCCTAAGGCATTAGAATAACCAGTGCAGTTTAAACTTTTTCTGATATTCTACCACTACCACTTAAGCTTTAGCAAAAGATTTCAGTTAGTCGGTTACCCAAAACTCACTTTTTAATTAAGAAAATCATCTGTCAAACTAAAGAAGCTATCTCCAACTTACGTTCTGATGATTGTGAATTAAGCAGAAAAGACAACGACAGGGTTCTTAGAAACTCAAAGCATCCTATTCCAAACATTAGACAATCAAACTCAAATCTAATCATTCTTTTTGTCGATAAATGGAACCCACGGTCCTTTTAAATACTTTTTATATTCATAAACTGGTAAATCTCATCATTTTTCACGACTTTTAACCAATTCCTAATAATCCGTGAACTTACCTGGAGAAAACAACCAGAGCGATTATCAATAAAACGCTCCTTTCAAAGCAAACTTTTATTCCCCGTAAAAAGTCTTTTAGAATACCTGGAATATACAGTCTATCTAAAATTCATAAAGTCGATATTCCACTGCATCACGCCCATTATCAGTGCATATTAGTATCCCATAACATTCCTTAAACAATATCCTATCTAATCCATAGACATATTAGTAAGCTTTGACTTCATTTTAGTTTTCAAAAACATTGATATAATATGTATATTCAGGGATTCTACAGTATTCACTGCCTTCCCTCGCTCAACTGTTTCCATCTCTCTCTGTTTTCCCATTCTCCATCGTTTAGGCCTCTCTTACTCATGGCGTCGTCTACTTCGTTCCAGGATTTTCGGGGTCGTCCTCTTTTCCTCCTTCCTATGGGGCTCCATTCGGTTATTCTCTTTATCCATCTGCTGTCGCTAGTTCTTCTTACATGTCCATACCATTTTAGTCTTTTTTGTTCTATATATGTTAATATGTCTGTTTCTATTGATGTTCTTTGCTTTATTTCGTTATTACTTCTCCTATCCATTCTTGTTACTCTGCAGCATCTTCGCAGGCATTCCATCCCTGTTGCTACTATCTTACTGCTGTTTTTCTTGTTTATGATCCAATTTTCAGCCCCATATGTCATAATACTTCACACTAATGTTTTATAAATCTGTGTTTTTGTCTTCATATTTAGGTGTCTATCCCACCATACTGAGTTAAGTTGTCGGATTGCTGTTCTTGTTTGTCCTAATCTTTGTGTAATTTCTTCCTCTGTTGTTGCCTTTCTCGTGATTATAAACCCCAAATATTTGAATTTATCCTTTCCATTGATTGTTACGTTGTCATCAATCTGTAGATCTTCTATGTCTTCTTCACTGGTAGATAGTTACTCTGTTTTCGCGAGGTTAATATCTAGGCCAGCCTTGGAATGTTCTTCTTGTAGTTTCTTCATCATATAGCTGAGGTCGTCTTGGTCTTGTGCAATCACTACTTGATCGTCTGCAAAGCTTAACGTATATAGGTATTCCAGTACTCCCATGCGTTCGCATTTTCTTTTCCATATAGTCAAGGCTTTCTCTAAGTATATTTTGAATAGGGTTGGAGATGTGGAACAACCCTGCAGGATCCCTTTTGTTGTGGTGAAGTCTCCTATGATTCTTGTTCATTCATATTCATATAAACGTATACATTCATATAAACGAAACCTAAATATTCTGGAAACTGAACACAATATCCATCAAGATGACTTATTTCTCATTAAACCTTGCATGTCCCTGCTCACCAATAAATCGATCTAATACATCAGTGTGTTCTAGTCTAAGTACCAGATCCATTTAGAATTTTAAACTACTACAATAACCTTTTTGTTTTCTGGTCAGGGCCAATATATTCGAACAAACATTTATTTCTTACCTTCTGAAAGTCCTCCAAGTTAGATCAATACATCCTATAAAAATATACTTCCATCCCCACCGTTTCCACATAAGCCGAGCCATGGAAGGTCTGGCTCTTTTGCTTTCCTCCGCCCATTGTTCTTCCAGAAGATCTCCAGATGTTTTAGATTTCAAGTTCTTGAGAACATCGTAGACATTAGACTCCTCCAAGTCGTTTTTTAGTGCTTGACGGAATAAACTTCCAGTGTATCTAAAAGAATGGATAAAAAATAAGGATTAAAAAGTTAAATCTTTGTCTTCATATCGAAAATTATAAAAAGGCATTGGAAAAAAATTTATAATTTTTATTCCATACCTAAATAAAAGTTGTAACATAAACATAGGCGTTATAAGTGAAACACAAAATGAAACTTCGACTAATTGAAAATTTGGGCGATTACACCAATGATAGAGTACAAGTATTTCAGTTTTTTTTTTATTTTTAGCCATATTTTGATGATTTTTTTAGCACACTATGTAAAAATTTGTTGAACAATGCAGCGATCATCACACCATCAGTCTAATGAGCCATGAATTGAAAAATTTCTTAACAATACTACACTCGAGAATTCAAAATAAAATGGAAGAATAATTAGGCGAAAGACACTTTAATTTCAGAAGTAACTTTGGCACCAAAAAAAGATTATTCAGTTTGCAGCTTATGGTTCAAAGATGTAAGGATGTAGGACAACTGGTCTTCATACGGTCTATTAGCTAGAGCATCTGTATTTAATAGCAAAATAATGATATTAAATAAAAATATTAAATTACAACTAAATTTCAGATTAATACAATGTTTTATATTCTCAACATTGCTGTAAGAAGTGGAGACCTGAACTCTTCATACAGACTAAACGAGACACTTATGAAAAAAATGGAAACCTTTAAGATGTAGCACTATCGAAGAATATTACGAATAAGTTGGGTAAACCGAATAAAAATGAAGTAATATTATTCTGAATATAAAAGATAGAAAGAAACAAAAATAACGTAAAACAGTTAGGATGCGAAATCTGAAATATTTCGGCTAGCTTATATCCAGAGAAGTTTAACCTTAGACATCTCTTAATATAGAGCAATTTCGTCAGAAGAAGGGGACCAGTTCAAAGAAGAACATCCTAGCCTAGCTTTAAAATCTCCGAAACTAGCCAACGTTCGATAACCGAAGACGGTACTAAAAAAAAGGAGAATAAGACACGAAAGTGAATAAATAAGTATTCTTGATATCTATCAGAAATTGCGGAAACCATACATTAATCGGTAAAAAGTACAAGTAGGATTACAATTACAAAGCAGACAAAAGAATTGGCTTTTCTACTAGCCCGATTGAACAATAGTGATTATGACACACACATCGCAAATATTAAGAATTTTGGCAAATATGTCAATTGGAATTATCCTTCATAAAAAATTTAATATGACAACTAACACTAATAGCAATGAGCTTATTATACGCTTATCATCCAAGATCCAGGATTTACAAAACAGTAACCAAGAGACGTAGATAAGCCAAAACCAAGATACCGATGAACCGGTTCTGATCAGCAGCAGCTCCAACGAATTTATCAGTTTAACTTAGATAATACTCCTTTGTATGTATAGAGCAGATTACAAACAGGTGTCATTAAAAAAAATAGTCCAACGATATGGTAGTACATGTACTTACGCGAAACTCAGAAGAGAAAAAATATTAGCAGTTTCTCTGGGATTTCTTTGTCTTCGAATTTTATCACCGGTATCCATCTTTAGAAACACGTCAAATGTTATCGTCCACAGACAAGAAGTATATTATATTATAACTCGCTTTATCTTATCAACAAATGAATTGAATTCTTATATTGTTTGTAAGATGTTAAATATTTGACGCATTTATTCTTTAGACCATAAAATAAAAAAGTAAATACGGACAAAACTATACAATACTGTTATTCGGCTTCTGGATTTTGTTAAACGAAGTTGAAGCGTTTACAACAAATGTATTTTATTGTAGGTAGGATAAATTTTCCTGCAATAAAAATATTCTCAATTATTCATTTATTTACTTACTATTGGATTCGTGTGAAAGTCGAAGAAGCACCAATATTATACAATGTTTATTAAGTCAATACGAATGAAATACGCAACTGGTGTCACGTCTTCTAGAAATTCAATGCATAAAGTTTTTCCTGTTGTTTTTCTATCATTAGATTTGCTTAACTGCTTGCTCTTCTTCGATTCCTTGTTTTATTTTCTTCTCTTGACTGTTGGTTTGAAAATTCTTATGGTTTAATTTTTATTTCATGTATGAACTACATTGCTCTCAAATCTTACAGTTTAAGTTAAAACAAATTCAAATAAAAATAAAATACAGCACAGTGAAAGATTAAAACATTCAAATAGATGTAATTCTATATAAAAATTAAATTAAAATAATAAAAATTTTTAAGTAAAATTTCGTTTAAGGAGTTACATAGGTCTTAAAGAAACAAAAAACTGTTTCAAATAATTGTAGTTTAAAAAACAAAAATATATGTCATTTAAAATTTATACACAGAAAATTTTAGCATTTACATAAGTTGTAAAAATATTTTCAGCTAAAAATATTGAAAATTGTAAAATTTTTCCTGCAGCTTTATTCGTCCAGCCTTTTTTTGCGGTAGGCAGAATATTTCGGAGCAGGTTCATCTGAATTCAAAAATTCGATAATTTTTTTTATAGTTTATGACCTTAACTCGTGATAAAAAAAAATAAAGCCAAAAGTTTTGAAATAAGTTTGAATGAATGTTTGTCCCAAACTTTTAAACAATTTTCCGATTCCCATCGTCTTTAAAACATTTTTTTTTTCGTATAAAACAAGAACGAGTCCACCGCCCTTGGTTCAATCATCAAACAATATGAAAAACAAGATGAACTGTGCAAAATTTTAGCAAAATCAGTCAATTAGTTTACGAGAAATCTTGCCTATCGCACGGAAAAACAAAGAAAAACGGCTTTTAAACCGACCGTGCGGTATTGAAATCTCTATAACTCCGGTAATATTGCTCGAATTAACTTGAACATACTCTTGAAGTACTAGACTTTCATATGAAATAATTTTATATTTTTTGAAATTACAAGACCTATGTAACCCCTTATCCAGGGGTTGATATAAGCTATATTAGGTTTCTATATTAAAAATTATCCATTTCATTACTATTAAATTAATTATAAAGGCCAATAGACTCAGATTGGCAGTGCATGTGAAACGCAGTAACGACAATCGCCTTATAAACAATGTGTTCTGGGAAAGGCCAGAGGGAAGAAGGTCTGTAGGGCGGCCTAGAAAAAGGTGGAAAGATGCAGTCAAAGAAGATCTAAAGACGACGATTTATCAAGTTGCTGAACATAGGCATTTTCCTACCTATGCAGCAGTGTTATTATATAATTGTGTTTCAGTTTCGATAATTCTCCGAGCGAATTGGTTTTTATGTGGAATTAGCTAAAAAGTATATCTGGAATATTTTTTGCCTATATTCGTGTAAATTTTTTACTTTTTACCGCCTTTTTTCATATTATGTTCGTATATATACTCCTCTCATCCTTTGTTCTCAATTATTTTCTTCGTCTAATGTTGGTTTTAGATCTTGCCATGAATTTTTATCTGGAAGTCATTCCTTTCTTTTCCACTGTTTTTTCCTTGTGGTATTGACGTGGTATAAACGGCTAATAGTTTTGTTCCTAATTTAGGGATTTTCCAAAATCTCCCAGTTTATTGAATTAGGTACCTAAACATTTCTAATTTGATGCTCAGATTTGTAAATCATTTTTGTTTTGATATTCAAAGCGTAAACACTCGTTGTGCGTAACAAAAAGGAAGATTGTGATTTTATAATGCCTAAAACAACCAGTGCTTCAACTTGGATTAAACCTTATAAAGAGCTGTCTATGGATATGGGAAAAATCTACTGTTCAGTATGTGGCAAAATTGTAAGTATCTATTATTTTCTATTAAATATCTAATATTTCATACATACAGGGTGTTTCCAAATGACACTTACAACGTTTGACTGTAGATACTTCTCGAAAAATTGAACAAAACGATATAGTTAATGAGGGGTCAAACTTATTTACTTTTCGAGATACAGGGTGTTAAAATTAAAAAAAATTAAATTCTTTTAGTTAATAACAACAATAACTTTAAAAGCAATAAACGTATTTACTTGAAATTTAGTACTCGTAGGTTGTTTTTAAATGAAAAATAGCTTCCTTTAGTGAGAAAAAATTGTCCATGGTACAATACAATGGTGTGTATTTAGAAAAATTTTTCACCTTTACTTTTTTTATGAAGTCAGCTATTCTAAAACACAATTATTTTTATTGTAATTGAATTAACAAAAAAAAAACTTTTGTTGAATTTTAAAATAAGTTATATGATGTACTAATGGTTAGTAACAAAAACTAATTTGTGGATTAATACTGCATTTAAAACACTTAGCGAGTGTTTTTTTTCCAAACCAGTTATTTGATTAACCAAAAACACCTTGTATATTTTTATATTTTAAAGGTTGGGTTAAAATAAAGGTTTTTATTTTTATTTATAGATAGCATGTGAGAAGAAATTTCAGATAGACCAACATGTGAGAACTGCTTCACACATTGCAAAAAAAGGAAAAATAGGAGGAAAACATCAAACTTCAATGGCTAAATGTTTCCAATCTACTTCAAAAAAATTAGATGAGCAAGAAACTTTTAATGAAGACTTGTGTCGCGCATTAGTGTCTGCAAACATACCGCTTTCAAAATTAGCAAAAAATGTAAATTTTAGTTCGTTTCTAAAAAAATATTGCAAACTTAATGTTCCAAGTGATCGGTCTCTAAGAAGAAATAATGTGAACGGGCTATACTCGTCGGTGTTAATTAATATTAAGGAAGAAATTGCAGATAATTATTTTTACATATCTGTAGACGAAACCACTGATTCCTCAGGAAAGTATATTGCTCATTTATTGATTGGTGTTCTTAAAGAAGATACCTTACCAAAATCTCATCTTATTTTATGCCAGCAACTTGAGAAAACAAATGCTTTAACAATTTCGCGTTTTATACAAGAAACATTAGCAACTTTTTTTCTTCCGACAACTATTCCTTCTAATAAATTACTGCTTATTTTATCGGATGCTGCTTCTTATATGGTGAAAGCAGGACAAAATTTAAAAATATTTTTCCCAGATTTAATACATGTTACTTATGTAGCGCATGGATTAAACAGAGTTGCAGAGGAAATACGAAAAAAGTTTCCTCTTGTAAATACCATGATATCCAGTGTCAAAAAAGTATTTCTTAAATCTCCTATAAGAATTCAACTTTATAAAGAAATGCTACCTAACATTCCTCTTCCACCACAACCTATTTTAACGCGATGGGGAACATGGTTAGAAGCAGCTAATTTTTATGCAGATCATTTTGTTAAAATAAAGAACATAATTGATACGTTAACAGATGAAAGTTCCCAATCTCTTTTGGATTCTAAACAAACTTTTCAGAGTAACTTGCTTCAACAAGAACTTTCATTTATAAAATCAAATTTTAGTTTTGTTCAAAAAACAATTACTTAGTTAGAATCACCAAAACTGTCATTGTTCGAAAGTACAGCATTAATAAAAGAATTTGCGTCATGTTGTCGGAACGTTAGAGGTAATATTGGAAAAGATATTTTAAAAAAATTTGAAGCTACTATGGAAAAAAATAAAGGTTACCATATTCTTTCTGAAGTAGTCAGTGTTCTAGCTGGAAATATTTCGGAAACAATTAATTTAGAACCAAATGTTTTGGTTAGTTTGAAAAATGCTCCCGTTACATCAGTTGATGTTGAACGAAGTTTTTCCATATATAAATATATGTACTCAGACAGAAGCCACAAGTTTTTGTTAGAAAATTTTGAACACCACTTGGTCATTTATTGTTACCATAATTCTAAATAAGTTTATTCATACTTAAAAATGATGTAGTTACTTAAAATAAATGTAAATCTTAATGAATAGTAGGAAATGTTTAGTTATGTACACTTTTTTTTTTAAATAAAATTGTTACTATTTTACGATTTTTTTATTTATTTGTATGCATATTTTGTAAAATATTTGCATATTTTCGGGTAAACACGTGCATATTTATGCGCATATTTTCTACATTTTTATTTGCATATTTGCCGAAGTCTAGTTATTAGTATTGTGTATTATGGTATGTGTTATATATGAGTCCGGCAGCGGAATAAGAGACACTGTGGAAAAGACTAGGGGTCGATAGTGAGGTTAGGTGATGGAAGGCCGTGGCTACGGATCTATCCATAATGTATGTTTGTAACCACTGTATCTTTTAATAAATAGTTTTGTACAATAGTCGGTGCCTCATTAAATACATAACAGTATGGATTGATAAACTATAATTATAGTTAATTGGTCTTCAGCAAATAATTGTATAAAATAATATTCATGATTTGTCTATAAACAAACAGATAGGATCACTTTGAAAAGTAGTATCTCCGAAGACACATTGCCAGTTAAGCAAAAATTTAGTTAGTATCCTGGGGTACCTATACATTGGCAGGTACTGACGAAAATAGAATAAGTATCTTTTTGGATACATTACCCGGTATACGGACAAATACCTACTAATTGTATAGATACTTTGCCCATTAGAGGATTAACAGAAAAGGGATAAAAACATTTGGTATATTATGCTTGTAATGATTTAAATGTGGTGTATCTGGAATAGTATACGATTTTTTACCTTACGTAGGGGATGATACATTCAGAGATAGATATTTCGCTGATGACTAGGAATCTTTTGGTTTGGGAGCCAAGACGGTATTAGCTCTCTGCTAAACAATAAAAAACCCTGAATGTTGCATGGTTTATTTTGATAATTTTTTCTGCTCCCCTAGTTTAGTACACTACTTAAGACACGAAAAAGGAATTCTATCTCTTGGAACATTGAGAGCAGATCGTCTACAAGGTTGTGGTTTTCAAACAGATGCGGAATTAAATAAAAGGAAGAGGATCTTTTCAGCAGAAAGTGGATAACGAAAAAAGAACTTGCATTATAAAGTGGTTTGATAACAAGGCCGTTCATGTGTGCAGTTCGTATGTAAGTGCTTATCCTATGACTTCTATTAAAAGATTCTCTAAAGAAGCTAAAAAGAAAATTGAAATACCCCGTCCATTAATTATCAAGCATTACAATGCACATATGGGTGGCGTAGATTTGGCAGATATGTTAGTTGCGCTTTATCGAACACCTTTTAAAAGCCACAGGTAATACCTTTCAATTTTTTCCCAAATATTGGATATATGTGTCAATAACGCTTGGCTTTTATATCGCAGAGATAATAATTTACTCGAGGACAAAGAAAATGGTATGGTCTAAAGGAATT
The DNA here is from genome assembly GCF_040954645.1 of Diabrotica undecimpunctata. Classification (NCBI taxonomy): domain Eukaryota; kingdom Metazoa; phylum Arthropoda; class Insecta; order Coleoptera; family Chrysomelidae; genus Diabrotica; species Diabrotica undecimpunctata. The sequence continues at coordinate 186,714,551 of NC_092803.1, forward strand.
TAGATTCCCTTCTATTGAAAAATAGAAAAAGGAGATCCGACGGAATTAATACACTAAAAAAGAAGATTCGTACTCACGTCCAGAATATACCTGGAGAAGATGTTAGAAAAGATCTTTTTGGACACTTTCCAACTTTTACAACCAAAGGATGATGTCGAAACTGTGGCAAAGGACAAACAACTATGAGTTGTTCAAAATGTAGAGCGAGGTTATGTTCAGTGGAATCCCGTAATTGTTTTTATGATTTTCATAACTAAATTTTTTAATTTTTTAACAACTTATAATTATTACTTTTTACTTTTATTTTTTGAGTGTTCCAAGTTTTATTTGAAGTTTGGAATTTAAGCTGTAAAAATAAATGTTTGATCATCTTTGTAGTTTATTTATAATTTTTAAATGTAAATGATTGATATTAATTGATCCAATATTATGTTTATGGTTTAAACCCCTACTTTATGGTATCTGTCATCTGTTCATAATAATTGAAGTAAAACACAGTACCATAAAATGTAATGAAAACATTTAACAAATCTACAATTATTTTGCTTAAAGTCTTGAAAATGCTAAAGACCTTTAGCGAAACAATTGTAGATTTGTTTAATGTTTTTATTGTATTTTGTGAAAATTTGATAATTTTCATTTAATTCAATGACCCAATATTATTTAATATATTGGTCCAAACGACAAATATACATCTTTGCAATGTATCTTTATAGATAAGGAGGTGTTTTTCTAATAACCTGGCAATGTATCTATTGGTCATCAGTACTTGTTTTATAGGATTCCTGGCAATGCGTCTTGCTAGATACATTGTAATGTATGGTATGCCTAGTAGTGTATCTTAGGAGATACAATGTCAAAAAAATTAAAATAGAAACAAAAATGTAATTAACTCTGAAAATGCAGCCCTCTAAAGATAATATTCAGTAAGCAATAACATTTTTCTTACAGCGGTTATGTGCACGCCAAGTTAAGGGTTAAATCCTCTTATTATGAAATATGATAAAAATAGTCCTACAGGAATTATTTGGATTGTTTTAGCAATATCAAACAAATATTTTATACAGTATAATAAATACAGTTTATTTATTTGTTTTATGTACTTAGACATTTTTCAGCTTAGATAAATTTTGGAGTCAAAATCACAAATGTACATAAAAATTTTATTTATTTTTAATTTATTCTGGTGCTCTTCCAATCAACAACATCTTAAATAATAGCTCTCCAACAATCATTCTACATCTTATGTCCAAACGCACTAATAAAATATCAAATTCATTTTTCTTAAACACATCACTTTAATACAAATTAAATCAAATTTTCCTCTGTTGATGGTTTTGCAAACTTTTTCTTTTTCTTCTTGTCTTTATTAAATTTCTTTCCTATCGTTTTAACTAGAGTTGAATATCCCTTTGCCATATCAGCATCTGAAACATCTTTTTCCTTTTTCTGTTCCTGTTCTTCAAGTAGCTTTGTGTAGTTACTGGCCATTAACTTCTCAATATCAGGATTCTTTCCTCCAAATGATAATCTACCGTCAATTAGGTTCTTACAATTTACTATACTAGTCGACACAAATACAAGGTTTCCCGACTTTCTCATCTCATCTGTTATTTCATTGGAATACATACTTCTACCTTCTTCATCATCAATTTCTTTCTCGACCTTTTCTTTGGTTTTCTTCATGAATTTCATTTCAAGGATAGCTCGAGATAGTCTAACATCATTTTCGCTGCTTTCCATTTTCCTGCTTTATTGAAAATTTTCCAAAAAAAAGCTTTCAAAACTCAATTTTTTTCAAATGTGTTTATCAAAATATAACCTAAATTTCTAACCACGTTTCTTCTTCTATTCTACTAAATCAATGTCATAAAGGTACAGTGTAAAGCTATCTTCACATTTATTTATTTTTATAAAGTTTAAAACCTATAAGAAAATATTTTCAATTTTCATTGTTAAGGTTCAAAGGTTGATTTTCAAGAAAAGTAATTGTTCATAATGATCAAAACTATGAATAGATATTTAAAGTCCTTTTTGACCCTCGAAAATAAGCTGATAAACCTTAGACATATTTCTTACATACAAGGACAAAGCCCTGAACCGAAAGTGAGAGAATATTTTTATTACATAGACCATCAAGGAATGGTAAGAGACTTTTCAAAGACACATTAAAGAGTTACGATAATTTCAGTTGTTTTTAGATGATGCCCGAATGAAGAACTTTACGTCATGCTTCAAGGAAAAGAAATTTTTACGATTCTTTTTTAATCAGCTCAGAATAAACACCACTGCTCGTTATCAGGAATTTCCCTACATTTCACTTTGTGGTAAAGAGAGGAACTTCGTTAGATGTGATGACTATCCAATTGTATATACACATATTGTCCATAAAACAGATCCAGACGAAATACATTTGGGATATAATCATGCAGGAGATTTGTTAACAACAAAATTCCTCCCAGATAAAGTTATCATGTTACCTGAAACAGGGAGAGTTTACCATCCTTGTAGTGATAAGATAGGTGGAGTGGGACTAGTCGCTTCAAAATTGGCTATAGAATTTAGTAAATCATTTACATTTGAAAATGGAGATTTGAATCCTCCTACTCATTTTACATTTGAAAATATTACTTATGATTTAGATTCCTCATGGTATCAAAAGGCAAATAAAGTTGAAAGATAGTTAATAGTGTTGTAGTTTTATGCTTATGGTTAATAAAAATTATATTAATATTAGTAATTCATCATTTATTTACTGTACACTGTAATTAGTTTCATATCATTGTTGTACATAGTATGAGTATGATTACTGAAGCGTAGAATTGAAGAATAGACTGGTTTTTAGTCATGATTTGATAAACTTGATCGATATCCTATGTAAGTATCCATAGAAAAATTATTTCATACTCTCAAACAACAATTTACATCAATATTCTGAGATGGCTTTACAAAACATTTAAGGAACAGATAGGAAATAATATATAATTGGTTAAAAAAAATAACTAATAGTGGAAGACTTCTACACTGTGCTGTACAAAAAACATGCCACTCACAAATATGTAGTCCAAGAGTTTTCAATGAGTAAATTCAGTTATACATGGAAATTACATCATTATAAATTGCAATAACTTTAAGAGAAATGAAAAACAATAGTCCCAGATAAAGATGGCAAAGAGATTGCAAGTACCTATTAAAGGAGGAAAAATTATGCCTTCATATTACCATTCTAATAGATATTTGGAAATTGGAAAATACCAACGTCATATAGGTATTATAGTTTATTCGTCTTCCGGGTTTGGACCGTGTCATTTGTGAGTGACCCAAAAGTGGGTTCATCTCGACGTTTCGCTACAATTGTATGTAGCTTCTTCAGGAGAACAAAAAAGAAAAAAAAGACAGGAAGATGGGTAGTTAGCAACGGTAACTCAGTTACTCAACGCAACCAGAGGCGAATACTAACTACCAAGATGGGCATTTGGTCACAGTAACTCAACTACTCAACGCAGCCAGAGGTGAAAACCAAATGCCAGGACAGGGATTCACGTCCAACAGCTCAGAACACTAACGCGTCGAGAGGCAGGGAGTGAATCCTGCCTCTCGACGCGTTAGTGTTCTGAGCTGTTGGACGTGAATCCCTGTCCTGGCATTTGGTTTTCACCTCTGGCTGCGTTGAGTAGTTGAGTTACTGTGACCAAATGCCCATCTTGGTAGTTAGTATTCGCCTCTGGTTGCGTTGAGTAACTGAGTTACCGTTGCTAACTACCCATCTTCCTGTCTTTTTTTTCTTTTTTGTTCTCCTGAAGAAGCTACATACAATTGTAGCGAAACGTCGAGATGAACCCACTTTTGGGTCACTCACAAATGACACGGTCCAAACCCGGAAGACGAATAAACTATAATTCTGACTCTGGCCGTGGAAGCCTACGATTTCGTCATATAGGTATTTTAATGGGCAGTTAAGAAGTTATCAGGATCAAGAATACATTTATACACATCAAAAAAAGAGTGCTGCATAATTGTCTAAGTAACAGCCAATGTTGGACACATAAATTACAAGAGACCAAGGCTAAGTTTGTGCTGTAGCAACATAGAAAGAAATGGAGAGCTCCCATTGTATTTCAATATTTGTTTAAACTTATACAGAATTGGCATTTCTAGACCATAATAAATATCTTCTTAAAACATACTATCAGATCTACTCTTTGCATACTTATGTAATATAAATAGGTAATGTCTTCTTAATTGACATAATATAAGCTATCATTTAAAAGATGTTCTCTATCTAAAATCAGCTTCACTATTAATTAAAATTAATTAAAAAAAAGAACACACAAACTAAAATTTATCCTCCAAGAGTATTATTAAGATGATAACGCCCGGAGAGCAACATAATTCAGCCAGAGGGCCTCTGGCCCGAGGGATGGATATTGAGACGTTTCTACTTTTTATTTTACTACACCTTCAAAAAATATGTGCATATTTTTAGTAGGCTATGACAAAATAAAATATTTAAAATTATCTATGTCAGTTATTGATATTTTGACGTTTGTTGATTACATTATGTAGTTGTCAGTTGGATTTATATTTAGTTATGTATTTACCAGAAAATATTCGAGAAAATGCAATAAATACAACAGAAAATTTATTGCCGCTTCAATCCAGACCATTGCACTACAAAGAATTTTTTTAAGCACTTCTCTCTATTCGGATTGCCGAATATAGGTCTCTCCTAATTCTCGCCATTCATCTCTGTTGTTTGTAAGACGTTTCCACATTGGTCCTGCAGTTCTTTTAATATCGTCACTCCAGCGCATTTGTGTTTTTCCTCGTGGTCTTTTGGCTTCATATGGCCGCGAAATTCCAATTTCTTTATTCCATCGGCCATCCTTAAGACGTTCGTTATGTTCAGCCCATTTCCATTTTAGTTTAGCTGCATGTTCGACAGCATCTTATCGGTTTTATGGTCTTTGAGTGAGATACTCAGCATCTGTCGTTCCATAGCTCTGAGTTTTTCTGATCTTCTCCATGTTTATTTTAGTGAATGTCCAGGTTTGAGTTTCATATGTAAGTACAGGTAGGATATAGGAATTAAACACTTTGGTTCGCAGTCTTTGAGGTATATTTTTATTATTAAGTACGTATGAGAGTCTTCCGAATGCTGCCCATCCCATTTTTACACGTCTGTTTATTTCGGTAGTCTGATTTTCTTTGCTTACCTTGACATTTTGACCCAGATATTTATTGTGGCATAATAAAATTAATTTCTTTTACTAATTGGGATTTTACCATATGGAATGCGGGATTTTGGCTCTTCTTTTATTGGTATAAAATTTTTCATCTTACCTAATGTTGCACCCATCGAGATATATTCTTAAATAGTTTTGATTTGAAGTTTATTAAAATAAAAAAAAAACTTTCAATGAAGTAAATACATCTGATGTATATGGTACCTATATATTTATTAAAAAATTTAAATTATTCAAAAGGATTAAAAATTTCATAACGTTTTCGGTCCTATATCAGAACATCATTAGTGAAAACATCTGTAAAGTAGTTGAAACTACCCACATAGTATAATCTTTAGATTACGTGTTGAAAATATTAGATAAATTTTAAAAATGTGCTACGAGGTCATTGTTATAAGATTTCACTTTAACCAGCCAATTGCAGTTGTATGTGTCCTATCCATCTTATCTTCTTCTTATGGTGCCTATCCGTTACGGATGTTGGACACTAACATGGCTATTCTGACTTTGTTGACTGCTGCCCTGAAAAGTCCGGTAGTGGTTAAGTTAAACCATTTTCGCAGGTTATGCAGCCAGGATATTCTTCTTCGTCCTCATCGAGTTTCTAGATTCTAACTCGATGTTCGTCCTGAACCTCTTTTCTCATATACTTTACCTTGAAGTATGGTCCGAAGTAGGTTGTATCGTTGTTCATTACGCATTATATGGCCCAGGTATTATAGTTTGCGACGTTTTATGGTTATGACTAGTTCGCGCTCTTTACCCATTCTATGTAGTACTTCTTCGTTGGTAACTCTGTCTATCCAAGAAATCCTTAACATGCGTCTATAGCACCGCATCTCAAATGCTTCGAGTCTCTTCAGTGATGCTTCAGTTAAGGTCCATGACTCCACGCAATATAAAAGAACGGAGAATACGTAGCATTATAGTAAACGAACTTTTATTTCCAATTTTATATCGTGGCTGTTAAAGATTTTTTTTATTTTGACGAAAGCTGATCTTGCCTTCTCGATCCTTATCTTAATTTCCGTCGATTGGTCCCACTGTTCATTTAAGTTTGCACCCAGATAACAAAAGTTGGTGATTTGTGTTATAGGTTGTTGATTAACTAGTATTTGACCAGGTGGTATCCCATTTTTGCTTATAACCATGTATTTGGTTTTTTTGATGTTAAAATCAAGCCCAAACCTGCTACTTATTTCTGCCACCCTGGAGACAAGTGTCTGCAGATCTTTAAGACTGTCTGCAAAAATGACAGTATCATCAGCGTATCTTATGTTGTTCAATCGTTCTCCGTTTATAAGTATTCCCTCGTCTATGTCCGTTAGCGCTAGGTTCATAATGTGCTCTGAATATGCATTGAACAATAATGGGGACAGTATACATCCCTGTCGCACACCTCTTTTCCATCCATCTTATAGCCATTGCATTCTTATTACTTCTAGTATGCTGGACTCTCCATATACCTCTCTCAGATCTTCATTTGTCTTTCTGATCAAAACGCCGTTCTCCATTTTTCCTTAGTACTTTTCGTTCCCTTATTTGCACCACTTCTTGTTGTTTTTTATTTAGTGTCCTTGTCTCTGATGCCTAGGTTACTATAGACCTAATAGCCGTTCTGTATTTTCTTAATTTTTCACCTCTTGACTTGCATTTATTTCTTAGTAACCTATTTAATGCATAAACACACTTGTTCGCTTTCATTGGTCTATTTTGTTTTTCTATATTTGGGTTTCGTGTTATATTTGTTCCTAGATAGTCGAATCTCTCAACGTCCTCAAATCCTACATATATGTATTATTTGTTTGCACTGTTAAATACTTTCCTCGTACATATTGGTGGTCTGTGCATTCCATGTATTTTGTTTTTATGTCATTAATATACTTAGAGTCCTTTTTTAAGCCTTTTCTTCTTATTCTTTAATTATCCGTATCTCTTCCTGTTTGCTTCTCACTACTATTGCTATATGATCACCGAACGCCAGGCATTGATGCTGCGAAGTAGAAAAAGGTATCAAGGTTAGTGTGTGCGGAATAATAGAATTGAAAATTTAAACCATTTTTATTTAAAAATCTTTGTAAATCTATACAACGCTTTATAGTAATTTAAAAATGTGTTAAGCAGTTTTTTGCAAATTGCACATGATGATAAAAAATATATTTTACAGTTAAGTATGTATACATATATTTACTACTGGTGTTTCCAGCATAAGTAACCGATTTCGATTTTTTTCTTATTTAGAAATATTATTGTTTCATTGAAAATTAATTTTTAAAAACGTTTTTGAGAAAAATTTAGGAATAGAATAATTTAAACTAGATTGGCTATGTCTTATGCGTAGCCAGTTTCGACGGGCGAATATGTTGCAGTAGTCTGGAAAGCATTCGTACGTACTAGACATGTAGATGTGGCTATCAAAGAGTCAGCAAGAATTATTGCTGGAAATATAAAGCTGCACCCAAGACTACTATTACTAGTATTGCTTCAACTGACATCAGACGAAAAGTTGCTAGAGCGATGAAACAAAAGAAACAATTTGTAGACTCGACATTTACTTCATGATCAGCAGCCAACACACCACGAAGACTCAAATCAAGGAAAAGCTTTCTGGCCATATCAATCCATCCAAAAGAACTCGTCCTACCAGTCGAAATAAAAAACTATTCCTCAACATCTCGAGTCTCGAAAAGAACTCACCTGGTAGCAATCTTTCGAATCCTGTGCAGACATCTCTCAATCATTTGCGAGTCGAAGTGCTCAAATGCAAACCACCCTGGAGAAATTAAGACTATTACCTGCTCAGATACTCAATGTGAACGTGGCGCGCAACAAGACCCAGCACTTCTACTTATCTGCTGTTTGTTGAAGAAACTCTCTAAATCTAAACATTTTGCATAGGCTAGTACCTACATAACTATTTTGTAGCTTGAGAAAAAATTCGTCTTAGATCTTTTTCTTCGAAGATTCTATTAGAACAGGACTTTCAGGTGTTAAAAATTTCTTATGTTTGACTGAAAGCTTACATACTGAGGCCATTTATAAAACTTTTTAATTAATTTCAACAACTTCACTACCCTCGTTTGAACTTAACCTAAAAAATTAAAGAATTACTTCTTTCCTAAGTGAAAGAATCCCAATTTTTCTTGAAAAAAATCGCAATCGTACAGTATTTTTTGTGTAATTTGTATACATTAAATATTTACGTATTAATAACAAAAACTTAAATTAACTTAAACTACTAAAACAGTGTTATAATATTAATATTAACAAAATATTCTAAAATTGTGAGCCATCCTTGAAATATGTACAAATAACATAAAAGTATTTAACAATTAATAAAAAAATTATTTAATAATATATTGCTCAAATATACGTGTTGTTTGCTTCTTCGATAGTATTGGCATAAAGTGATAGAATTCCTGGACTCGTTTTGGTGATGTGAATATATCAGTAAAAAACGTTTATTAACATATTTGAGTCAGTATTAGTTGTTAATAATAATAAATTCAGAAACGCATGAAGCATTCTAGAAGGATTAAGAGAGAATGATTAAAGTATATATCTCTACCATGCCTTAATTTTTCATTTTCTATTTTCTACCTATCTCTATCCAGTGCCGTTGTCGTCCACCATTATGTCTTCCTCTCCTCCATCCATTTTAGTCGAGTCGAGATCTGTACAACAATAGCTTAAATGTTTGTAGTAAGACATGCCTCAGATTTTTGTAGAAATATCTCCAGATGATCGTTTATAACTAGAATTTAAATATGATTCATTTAAGATAGTTGTGGAAAATTAAGTTTTAGGACGAAAAATCAACCTTACAAAAGAGGATACATGTAAAGTTGTTTACAATTAAACTTTCTATCAAAAGTAGTTTGTGAAATTAGTAAAAAAAAAATTTTCCAGCACGAGAAAATGAAAATTTGCAAGACAAAAGTTGTGAAACTATCGTTTTGGAAATTTGCTTTGCGTGTAAAGAAAAATGGGATATCTATTTTTGCACAAATATTTTTTATATATAAAAGAGTAAACTGGCCTTTAAATCTATTTTAAAATACTGAAATTAGTTAATCAGGTGAGCCTAGTAAAATATTTAAAAGGGTTATTTATAATAGTCGTATTTTTTCTTTATTAATATTTATTTTACGAAATATAAATACATATTTTTTGTCGCGCTGGAAAAATTCTACCTCTGTTCTATTTTATTCTGGTAAAATCGGTAAACCAGGCAATCGGAGCTTATTTCAATTTAGACCGTTGTTTTATAATTGTTCGATTGCGTCTACCCGAGTTTTAAACCGTCGTGCCGCACTATATGGTGCGTCTCTGTAGCACTTACACAAATTATACGTACTTACGCGTATTTTGTATTTTCTGTTCTTATGTATGGAGCAGAGGCATGGGCACTCACTAATGCGTCTTGCAGACGGTGGCAGTCTTTCGAGGTGTGGTGCTATCGTCGCATGCTCAGAATATCATATGTACATCATATAACTAATGACGCAGTAATGCAACGTTTACAAAAAGAACCTGAAGTCTTGAAATCTATTAAAGAAAGAAAGTTAGCATACTTCGGACATATTGTCAGAAATGAAAATAAACACAGAATCCTACTATTGATATTAGAAGGGAAAATAGAAGAAAATAGAGGACCAGGACGCCGCCGAATATCCTGGCTTAAGAATTTGAGACAGTGGACAGGTATGACCACCACAGACCTATTTCGAACAGCTGCTAATAAAATACGATGGGCCATTGTGGTAGCCAACATCCATAGGGGATAGGCACTAGCAGAAGAAGAGAAGACGCGTATTTTCCAACAATATTGACTTTTATTAAAATTTTGTAACAATAGTAAGTACACAATAAATTTCAAAATCAACTATGTTAATCATAAATTACAAAATTTGAATAAATGCCCATATTTGTTGGGACTTTTTCGTGTGAGTACATATAATACTCGTATACAATATTTAAAATTTAATTTAGGCACTTTAAACCTAAAAATTATACAAAAAACTTTAAAATTTTTGGTATTTACAAAAAAATTGAACAATTTCGCCCGGCACACTTCAGATTTGTTTGAGTGGACATTTTTGAACGAGAATTGGTAAAGAAACCGAATCAAAAACATTTTTCCTACGGGAGCGTTCTCACAACATGGATCGGTATACCACAAGAGGAGCTACAATAGCAGAATGCTTACGAGACTCTGATGAAAAAAACGCGAAATCCACTTCATTACTATTCCCAAGATAGTCTAGCGTGATGTCATCTATTACAAGGCGTCGGATGTTGTCATTCATTCCGAGTGTTGACCGATGCTATCTTGAGTGCGGGTTGAGGACTGAAAAATCAGCTACTGGCCAGGTCACTCTTAAGGACCAGCCATCGTGTGTGGATTCAACTACTGGTATAAAGAAGGCATAACTAAGACACATAACTAATGTAGGAGATATTTCTTAGTATAAGTATTTAGCATAGGTTTATTCGTTAGTTACGCCACTGCAAGATACCACTTAAACCATATGCTTAAGGCGCCAGAGACCTGACGCCATTAAGGGGCGACGGGAACAGGAAAAATGTAGACGAAATCACACATTCCTGAGTTAAGGGAGATTCGATTTTTGTCCCTCGGGCTGGAAACGTGAATTATTGTGCACAACAGAAAAGACGACGCCGCGTTTGATAGATAATGAGCATGGCAGATTGATTTTAAAAGACGAAAGACGAAAACAATTAACGACGGGGGTGTCCGATATTTTAATTCGCAGACAATTATCCAAAATTTTGTGTACCTGTAAATATCATCATTACAGTTTATTTTATGTAATAAAAACTTCTCGTATGGATCGCGGACTTTTATTTTAACGTTAGTGCCTTTTCAAATAATAAAAGAACTGAATAGACCTACACTAATATCGGTACATGAAACGTACAAGGGCTGAGAACATATACTGGCAAGCCAGCAGTAAGACCCAGGTGTAGCCAAGATTAACCAAAATCAGTCGACTTTCAAGCAGTAAACGATTGAATAATTCTCCTCAAGTTAGAAGGTAAACCACATAATCTCAAAACTATATAAGTTTATTATATGTCAACAACTTCAAAACACACAAAAGTAGTAGATTTTCGTCGAAGAGATAGAAAACCCTTTAATTATTAATAGTACATCCCAAGAAATATCACGCTAGGTTTACCGAAGGTAGAGGTACATGACAGCATCTTTTGAATATGAGACAAATAATAAAGAAATCTGAATTCAATATCCTCTTGTACATCTGCTTTATATTATTGCAAGCCGTTCCACAGTCATATAAAATCACTTATGGTCAATACCAAAAGAAGTTGGCCTACTGCTACCTGATTTCTCTTGTAACTGAGCTATACATACACACCGCTAGATCAGTAAAAGTGCTTGACACATTTTCAAACAAATTCCATTCAGAACAAGGTGGCAGACAAGAACGTATACTGTCTCCAGACGATAAAATCATTTTTGCGAGCAGCAACGAAAACTTGATTGGTATCACACGACTGATTGAAAATGGGAGTCAAATATTTAGTCTGGAGCTAAACATTATCAAAGACAAAATCATGATAGTGGTTAGACAACACAGCAGTCATCAGACAACCAAGATTGACAGGTTTGGTATAACCTTATACTTGTATGTGGAATCATTAATCACCAACACGACATCAGATTTTAAAATGAACTGTTTAATGAAATATGATGAATATGATGATATAATGAAATTAAAAAACTGTTTAATGTTCACAATATTAACATATAGATGCGAATCTTGGACACTGAGACAATAGGAAAGAAGAAAGATATTCGATACTGAAATGTTCTGCTATAGAAAAAAATGGCGAATTTCATGGACCAAATATAGAACAAATAATTAAATTTTTGGAGAAAATGAGTAAGCAACTTTCCTGCAAAGTCCAATGAGAACAATTATAATATTTTGAAAATGCCACGAGATCAGATGACAATATGAAGAGACTCGTCATTCAAGAAACGATAGACTTAACTGATGAAATTTTGATAGAATAAACAAATCTGATTAAATACAAATACATTTATAGCCCCATACCGAGCGACAAAAATTATTCACTTCAAAATATCGCATTTTTCTTTATGCCATTATTTTTGAAGATACCTTCAAATGTTTCATACCAGCTTTTTATAAACATAAAAGAAGGAATTTTTCAATTTTTTATCAGTAAACTTCCAAAACGTTCTTTTAATTTTTTCTCAAATCTTTTTTTCGCGGTAGAAATTCTTGCTTTTGATAGAAAATTTAATACAATTTGACTTTTATCTGTATCGTCGTATATATGCTTCCTGAGATATTCAAGATAAAAGATTGAAATATAGGTGCCTCGAACGTCAATTTTTTCTCATAATTTCCATAACTTTTTTAACTAGAGCATATTTAAATTCTATTTACAAAAAACCTTCCCGAGATATTATTAAAAGAGATCTAAGGCTCAACTCACTACAATTAACCTTAACAGATTCCGACTGTGACTATTTGCTCTGTAACGTACTTCAGTTTGTCACATCTTTTAATCCAATCCGTCTTTTTAATTTTGTTATCAAATGTTGTTTGTTCAACTTAACAAATTGCAGAAAGTATACAGGCTTGGAATCCGAAGAACTGAACATATACGACATATGACTTAACATTGGATTGAATATTTGGCTTTCAAATTGAATACACGGGGCACATTTTATATTGGCGTGTACTTTACGTTACTTCTCTAGGAAAGGGCGACATTTTCTATCACTCTGACTCGTCGAATTCGCCGGTTTATTCCGCTCTGACCGTTCAGGTAACAAATATTCTTGATTAAAAGTGGTATTATTTAATTATTTTTTGCTGTATATACGTGTTTTTTTTGATGTGATTGTACAAAAGAGCACTCCAAAGTACTGAGGTAGTTAAGATCGTATTGGGAAAAGAAACACGGCGAAAATTTTGGTGTTATTATGTGTATTCTGTGATTGTAATTTTGTTTATAAATAAAATTATTCAATTCTTATAATCTTTTTAGTGTTTAATATAGTACATAAAATAAAGATATTTTGGCAAGTATATTTTAAGCACTTAGCACCTCTTAAATTGGCAAGTTATTGTATTTGTACAAAGTAATGTCTTTTATTGTGTTAAACAATTAATAATATCATAAACTTAGATGTGTACGTATATATTAGTTTTCTGTGGTTCAAAAGTAAGTAAAAAATAATACTAAGGACACAATAATAGAAAATACACAGAGGAATTAGTCTATACAATCGTATTTGCCACAATTCAGGTAAATCCACAACATATTTCAAACTATAGGCAAACAAATCATTAAGAAATAGAGTTGAATATTATATTTCCAAGAATAATTAAAATATTATTAATATTTTGAATATTGTTAATAAACAAATTGTTAATTAATGTAACAAGATAAAGATCGTTTACACGTCAGCATTTTAATAATGTCATAAATAAATTATGTCAAAAAACAACCAAATTTACAAACTTAGAAATTAGCCATACAGGCTGTGGCCTAAGAGCTACTGCGCAATGCAAACGATATAATAATAAATTTGAATCGTGCGAATTTACATTCTTTGAAGAAAGTCTTGCATTTTGTATTGCATTATTAAAACAGATATATTAATAGTCCAAAGAAAATGTATTGGCTTTCAACGTCCAAGCCTATGTTTCAAGTAACAGGCTTAGATGTACTTCTTTACTACTGTCAGCAAAAACAATGTGAGGTTATGTGGGCGGACATAAGCCCTTTTTTGACACGACTACAGATGTAGTCAAAAAACTTGCTTACGAAGTAGCGGAGACAAAAAAGGATTCCCCACAAATTTTTGCATAAAACCAAAATGGCATTTGGTTTAAAGAAGTACTGGAGAGGGTTGGTACAGAAGCAGAACTAATCACCCCTATACAAACCAGAAAACTGGAATACCTAAACCACGTGATGAGTGGACCAAAATATGATATTTTGAAACTCTTGTTTTTGGAAAGCTTGTTGGTGTTTGTAAAAATACTAATTGATCAACTCCAGACCAAACCCATTGTTGTTGATTATTGAAGTTTTTAACTTTTTAGAAGACAGTGAAAAATAAACTTTATTTCTAATTGCTATTATATATTAAAAAAGTATTTGAAAACAAAATTAATGAAAGGCGTTGTGTATCGACTCTTCGTCGATGGTCGTCTTTTCTCCTCCCCGCTGGCAGATGCAAATCCACTAATGGATGTTAGCGATCACATTTTCCATTAATTCTCTATTTCTTGCAATATGTATCAGATATTGTATGTCGTTAATCCCTGTCCATTGCCTTATGTTTCGGAGCCAGGACATTTTCTTGCGTCCCATTCCTCTCTTGCCTTCAATTTTACCCTCGATTATAAGTTGGAGGAACTTTTTCATTTCGCATGATGTGACCTAGATACGCCGTTTTCCTTTTCTTGATGGTTTTGAAAAGTTGGCGTTCTTGGTTTATTCTTTTAAGGACATCTATATTTGTGATTTTCGCTGTCCATGGTATTTTTAGGATACGGCGATAGAGCCACATTTCGAAAGCTTCTAATCTGTTTATATCCCTCGTTTTGAGTGTCCAGCCCTCTACGCCATATAGCAGCACTGACCACACGTAGCACTTAGTAAACCTTAGTCTCAGTTGAAGATCGAATTCTGAACAAGTCAGTACCTTCTTGAATGTCCCTCTATTATGAGTCTCAAATTTAATAATTTGGTCCTCTCATCATGTGGACTAGGTATTCCAGTTTTCTGGTTTGTATAGTGGTAATTCTGTTTCTTTACCATCCCCTTCTGTACTCCACCGGGCCCTTGGTATTGACCAAAGGCCAACCGCTCCGGTAGTTTAAGCTGGAATACTGATCTAGTAAGAGCTTACAACTAGGGTCTTTAAGTATTGATTGGTCACTTTCCGTTCCTTGCGGAGCGAGTAGATGGGATTGGTGGGCAAGAATTAGATCTTGTAGATAAATATAAATACCTAGGACATGTAATTATGATTAGTAGCGATAATCAGACCTATGAATTGAAGAAAAGAATCGAGCTTGGGTGGGTACCATATGGAAAACTGAGAGAAACTTTTAAAAGTGAGCTGTCCACATGCTTGAAGAGAAAAGTATTTGATCAATGCATCCTTCCAGTGTTGACATACGGAGCATAAACCCTCGGCTACCAAACTGAGAGTCACACAGAGAAGAATAGAGCGATCCCTGTTAGGAATAACTCTGCGAGACAAAATAGAAAACGAATAGATCAGGAGAAGAACCAAAGTGATAGACGTCTCATCGAAAGGATGAGACGTACTCCAACGCCACGTGGAGTACGTCCAAAGTCTTCAAAACATGTTGCTGACGAAATTTGTTTGGATAATGTGGGTCATTTGGTGGACCAAATTAAAAAACAAAGAAGGTGTGGCAAGTGTACCAAATATCGATGCATTAAATGTAATGTAGGACTTCATCCCGGGCAATGTTTTGTCAAATATCAGGTTGTAAAAATTTTAAAATAAATAATGTTTAGCGTACGATATATCATACGTCAAAAAAAAGACAGTTACAAAGAACAAAAAAACGCAGATTTTGCACATTGCTATTAAAAACAAGCTCTCTTTATTTCATTCAAGTTTTGATTTCGTTTTGATAAAAATTTAATTTTTGGGCATTAATGGGTTACTAACACTTTAAAATACAACAAAATGTGGACTATAGGATCGCACCTGGTATATTCTGTTCATAACGTAGAAAAGTAACGAACAGGAGAACGTTTAGAATTTGCCATATGCACAACAGTTACCCAATTTGGGTATATTGGGTAAATGTTGCGAGAGCGCATATGTTGTGGATTAGGTTATTGCTTGTTATGAGATTGTTTCGCAGAACTTGCGGTAATTTTCTATCTGAATGTTTCCGTAATATAATAATATAATGCATTTTATATCTGTCAGGGCACATTAAGAAATAAACAAGAACTCATGTAAAACTACACTAGAAAAAAGTGTGACGATTTTTTTCATACATTTCCCTGTATACTAGGAACTAAAGAAAAATAATGTACAACTACATTTAACTAAAGAACCTACAATTTTAAACAGAGCCTTTCTAAAAACTAAAATCTTAATAAATCAGTGATATATACAAAAAATGAAAGTGTTCTTATTTAACTGCTACTTTTACTAAAAAAAAGTATCAAGATTATCCATTGAACTTTTAAAGACCGATGAACAAATTAATACTGAGAAAAATTACCAATTTATTAACGTGCTACAAAGATATCTGAAAACTTATTAAACTCTTGGACACAATTAACTATCTCTTAATTCTTTTTAGAATTATTATTTGTATAAATATACTGATAATTTTTAACACAGGCTATATAGGTTCAGACATGACGTACGGTAAATTTGAAATTAACTGCTTTTTTAAAACATATATGTGAAGTTGCTATTTACACAAAATTGGTACGAGCTTCAACTTAATAGCAACAAAAAGTTTCGTCATAATTTTAAAAAGTAATTTTCAAGTGAATGCTGAAACACGTTTTAACTGATCAATTTAAGTATAATCAATTTTGCTTTTTAGAGATTTACACTTTTATTTTACAAACTGTTTCAGTGTTGAACTATTCTACAGTGAACAATACACTTTTGTGCATGATTTAACTTTGACGGGAGATCAAATTATTAAGCACTTTTTGTATTTTGTTAAAAATTCTTTTTAAATTATCTAGTTTACTTCAATCAGCGAAATAGTTGGCTTCCAAAGTTAATTGTAGCTTATATATCGACATTTCGTTGATTATAGACTACACAATGGCGCTCAACGTGGGGCACGTAGATTTTCCAGCCTACAATAAATATTGGATCTCAAGTTGATATGTCTATCATGGATCTTATTATTGTTAATATGTTACCATAAGATATCGTTGACGAAGAAGATTTCCGGTGTTGGTGATCCAGATATCTGTCTAAATATAGGCAAAAAAAGGAAGAAAAGGTTTTAGAACTACTCTAACGCCAGCGACCTATGATAAGATTCGGGAAAAATTATTTAATTTAGTTTTGAAAGCCGAACGAATAAGCTTTTCCACAGATCTTGAAGCAATACTGCTACAACCTGCTTTTTTATAAGTATATTTATTCTATGTAGTTCAGAGACACATAGTGGTGTATATTTGTATTAATAGTACTACGTAGCTTTACCACTTTTAAGAGGGAAGTTTACATAAGGATTCTGTCTTCCTGTCTCGTGTCGTATTGTGAACAAAGACATACTTTTGCAATACTCAATTTCAAATTCTCTTGTGTTTTCGTTATTTTGGGGATCTATGGCCAATCACATTGTATATACATTGTACGGTTTGGAGTTTATGGACAGACCTAGGCTCACGCAGTCTTAGCATTTGGATAGTCGCGGTGATGATGTAGTAGGGAATATTTTTTGTGGACCAATACTTTCAAGACGGTTTCTGTTCTATTTCTGTAATTAATAATACATACTGAGAGGCAAAATTAATGTATCTATGTTTTTCTAAATCTATTTTTGTGAAAAATTAATAAACTGATACATGACACTAGAAATTGAGATTGAGAAGTAAAAACAAATTGATAATGCAGCTTATAACCATATCCATGCATCACAGTTGAAATAAATAAACTCTTGTCTATCTTAATTAGTCATAAATCCTCTTATAGACAAGAGTATTCAAGCTTTCTGGTGCATAATTGTTTATAGAGGGTGCCGCCCTCTATAAACAGATTCAAGAAATTTGTTTTTGAAAGATAGACGTCGTCAAGCAGTGGGAGATCGCAAACAGACCCGAAGAGAGAAAGACGGGATCCCTTAACAAATTTATCACTAAAGTCATGCGGTACATAGCACTAACTACATTCGATAGCATACAAAATAAATATTAATGTGTGTATTTATCTGAATTGCGTAAAAACCGATTAAACATTTCGAATATCTCTTTCTTAAAAAAATTTTACTATGTTTTTATAACCATCAATAAGGTAGTATTTCATCGAAATCTTTCTTTTAAATTACTAAAGTTTTTACTAAAATTTTATTAAATTTATTAAATTATTTAAAACTGGCAAAATTAGTTTAATTCTGCCCAAGAGTTCATCGCCTAATTCGTATTTGACATTCCTCTGATATTTACACACAAGTTAATAAATTCATTTCTGATTGCTATAAAAACTGATTGCTTATTGCGTTCTAATGTGCAGTCTTACTACAATTTTATTTTTAGAGATATGTATAAAGTGGCGAAGTAAAAAATTTCAATCGTTTTGAAAGGCCAAACAATGTAAATCGCGAAAGGCACATTGTTTCTACATTCTAATAGCAAAATATTGCACATAATTAGTATTAGGACAGAATTTATCCAAAAATATAAACCGCACCTCTAAAATAAAATAGTAAACATCCATAAAAATAATCAAAACCAAACAAAAATACTTCGTTAGATTCAAGAAGATCGCAATTCATATACGCCACGTTAGTGGCAAGATCATCTCTTCATTTTTGTAAAATTTTAGAGCTTGAGTTTTCATATTAGTGAACAAATTCTTGCATAAACTGGCAGATTATTAAAAATGTCATAAGAATATAAGATATTTACATAAGAAGGCCAATATATATAGTGGGCGTCTAAAATCCACCTTAATTATTTTCTTTTGTAAACCATAATACTTTAATTATTAATAAATTTTGGAGTAACTGAACTAAGGCAATCTGTAATAATTTAAAATGACAGATGAGCGCCATTTTGTAAAATCATTTTAAATGGGATGACACAGCACGAAGTAATACTTTCTTTTGAAGCTACCGTTTCACTCACTAAGATTGTTGTGCGATCATATGGCCAATGTTCAATGACCCCTGTATAAAACAAATGTGGAATAACATTAAAAATATGGTTGTTTTCGGTTATACGGAAAACGCTCAAACAGGTAATACATTATTCATGTAGAAAGTATGAAAGAAGCTGAAATACCGATCAAAATAAGCAAACAAGTGCCAGTAGGATATAGAACAAAATAAGGGGAAGACCGAAGCTGAGATGAAAATGGAACAAGATATGGCAATGTTAAAAATAAAAATTTGGAAAAGCAATAAATCAAAATGAATATGCTAAAAACCATAAAGGGTTGTTGAGACAATGATCATGATAATATCATTTGAAAGCTCTTGTGTCATTCATTCTCCCGAAAACAACAAAAAAAAATTGTTTTCCCTGAGAGTGGGTGAGATGTAAATTGGAGCTGGAAGGTTAGATAATAGATCAAGTGATGGAGTTAATATACCAGGTATCACATTATCTAGCTACGGAAAGCTCGAAACAGAAGTGGAAGATCAAACAGAGCCGCAGGATGCCTGAATGAAACACTCTTCTTATTAGGGTGCCTGTACCTTCTGAACGTTGGCGATCATTCTGGCTGTGATGACTTTGTTGTTTGCTATACGGAATAGCTGTGTTGAAGTCTTTCTATACCATGCTCTCAGGTTAGCAAGCCAGGATATTCTTCTTCGTCCTGGGGCCCTTTTTCCTCCAATTTTACCTTGCAAAATGCATGGGAGTAGCTCGTATGTGCCTTGATTTCTCATTATATGTCCCAAGTATGGGCCTACGGCCCTTCACGATGTTGACCAAATCCGCGGTTGTGTTCATCCTCCGCAGTACTTCTTCACTGGTGACTTTGTCTATCCATGGTATCTTCAGGATCCTTCTGTATAACCATAACTCAAAAACCTGAAGTTTTGATAGAGTTTCCGCCTTCAATGTCACAGAGAGGATATAAAGGATGTTAGAAACAGCAGAGATTAAAACACTTAATAAAATTGATGATAAAACACTATGGAATAGAGCTATAAGTACAGATATACGACATAGATGCAAAGTGGAGAACATTAAGGTCTGGGCAAAAAAGAGTAGAATCGAACGATCATATAAGCCGAATGACAACAAATAGAGTAGTAAAGACGGTACGAGACGGAAGGCCACGAAAACGATGAAACGACAACTTACTGGGCACATTGAAAAACAGACGAAGTCATGTCTACATAAAAAGAAGAAGAGAGTCGGTTTAAGATCATTTTCGCAATTCAATCTAAATCTAATCAGAAGCAGGGGAATATAAAATTTTTATAACCATACAAGAATTTTAAAAGAATGTATATCCTGTTCACCTAACTCAGTCTGCCTAGTAAAATTTAATTTTTTGTTACATTGCACAAATGTAGACTTCGAGTAGAAGTTATTTTACAACCAAGCACACGTGCTCGTATCCAATATTAATAGGTCAACTGTATTCCAGGGTGAAGATTTTGCTTTGGTGACCTGTATTGATGAAGTCCTAAATGGAGACCCCAAAGCAAAGAGAATTCATAAAATCCAAAGACTAATAAATTATTCAAAATTTTGATACTTTGTAGCCATTGAAAATTGAATATGGTCACCAGTTTGAAACTTCTTGGCTCGGGCGCACAAAACTCTAGAAACGCACTGACTGACACGAGAGCTTTAGACGAAAAGCTGAAGACTATCTTATTATTAAGAGTAGTCCCTACTTTCATTTTACACAGTCGTCTCTGCGCAGAGTCCACATATGTTTGAACAATCACCATGTTTTGAGAATCGCATAATAATTTAGGAATATATTGAGTGATACACGAGCTTTCGACTGATGTATTACTTTCCATAACATAATTTTATAAAATGACGCCTGTCTGCTATTTTTAATGATTAAACGACTAAAACTACATAAAAACAATGTACAGGTACAAGTGTCTTATTTCAGTTATCCAAAAATATATTTTTATTTAAGTTTTATAGTTCAGAAATTAATTCGAAAGGAGGGACAGACTCTAGACTCTTGGTACATACGAGAATTGTTTTAATATACGTAATTAAACTCTGAAATGGCCCTAATTCGAAGAAACCTGATTGCCACTCAGTAAAATCATTTATTATTCTGTATAAAGTATTTCCCCCTATAAAATACCAAAATTAAAGCACAGTTACTGCCCCGAATTTTCTCGAAAAAGTATATAGTATTGTACTGGATAAGCAGCGAATAAGAGAACGTGTGATAGCAGAAGTAATGTGAATCTAAAATAACAGCGACTACATAATTTTACTCGAAGAATAGGAAAAAACACTAAAAGCAGAATTCTCATATAATAAATCAAACAATGACAAATGAGGACTTAACATCATTAACAATTTATGTACAACAACTGAGCTATATTTAAAAAAACAATTCTCATATATCGCAAGAGCCAATAACCTGGTTATAATATATTAATTATTAACAAATAAACACTATATACAGGTCATCCAAAAAAACTCTGTAGATATTCTTAAAAATTAGCATTTTTTTATTAGGAATATCACATTAGTTTTAAATAGAAGTTTTGATAATACAGAAATTATACAAAAATATCTAAAGAGTTTTATGGATCATAAAATGTTGAACACTCACAACAAAAGTTTCTATTTTTTAATTTTTGTCATGATTTTTTTTTTGAAAAAAAGAACAACAAAGACACAATTTGTGAAACATATTCGTTTTGGAAAATATTTTAATTATTCATAAAATTGATGGTACTAATTCGTAAACGATAGATTTGGTTGTAAAGTGTGTCCAATTAAATCCGCACCGTATGGGAAACTTTTTTTTATTTTAGTTTTATGAAAAAAAAGTTATTCTTTATATAAAGTTCTGCATGTTCTAAAACCTAAAATACAATCATTAAATATTAAATTTTTTCAGTCATATACGAGGTTTGTCAAAAAATATGAACAAAAAAATCATATTTCTTGGCAAACCATTTATGACTTGAAAATGCTATCAAACCGATCTTGGGAAGCGGACACTATAAAAATTCTTAAATTTAAAATTTAAAATCTAATGATTGTATTCTAATACAGATCATTCATAACTTTTTATAAAGAATAACTTTTTTTCATAAAACTAAAAATAAAAAAAAGTTTCCCATATTGTGCGGACTTAATTGAATAGATTGTATAGAGGTCATGTCCACCCAATTTTTTCTAAGGTAACGAGGCACAGTTTTAAGATGACTATTTTGAAAATATAACTATAAAAAATTGGAACCCTGTGATTATAGAAAATTTTTTCGTGGTTCCATACTGATTTAAACCAGTATCTTCCAAAACTTTGAATTTTCTTTACAATTCATCGGCAAAGCTTTTCAGCAGCTCTCTATACTCTGTGGCATCCGCTTTTAGAAGTACAGCGAGTAGTTTATTTCTCACAATAATGCGCCAGCACATTCATAGAACCAGGTGCAACAGTTTTTGGTAAAACACAAGGTTTTATTACAGAGGCACTGATGAAAACATTTTATTAAATCGAATAAAGATTAATTTGGAGGATGCCACAAACTCTATGACGAAAACTAAAGTATCATGGAACGAAAATCAGATACATTTGGAATATACCTCGTATAACTGACACTTCCTATCTGCTGTTGGTAAATATTTAAAAGACATATTCAATATTTATAATAATTTTCTAACCTACTTTCTAGACTGAATTAAATTGTTCAAAATCATGTTAGCAAATGTGTCTTTGTTGATAAATAATTATATAATTTGTCAGTCTTGAAATACTTATATCAAACTATATAATTCTGTACGAAACGGACGAATCAATTTGTAGGACGTTTTGAATTCTAATGATTAAAAATATCTTAAGCGTGTGTCATAACTCGCATTCTGTAGGAATTGGAGTTGGCGGCCTTGTCAAAGGTTTCTTGCTTCCAGGTAGTACCCAAGATAATCCCAGCTTTGACGATTGTTCTTGGACTTGATTGTTGATCATCGTGGCTTTCACCTTAAAAGTATTAAGTACATAAAAAGAAATAAAATCAGGAAATTCCTTAAACTAAAATTTCATAAGGCACAATAGTTCAATACAAGACAAGGACTATTTAATCCGACCCTAATACTTTGTAGTTGTTGTAAATAAAAGAGACGATTCCCAAAGATTTCTAACTACATGGAAACCAATTCGAGTCCTAACTGCATTCGAAACCAATTTCATGCCACAGGACCGATCATAAGAAGCGCAACCAGGTATTTAAGCACATCACATGAGAGCCTAGAAATCAGTTCTTCTGAAACTGAAGTGGTTTCATCGCGAACATTTCAAAAGAGTCCGTTTCAGCAATATTATTTAAGTAAATTGTGGAAATGAATTAATGCCGAGCTACCGACTGTTCCGCCGGTCTGAAGAGCCAGTAACTCGAGTCGAAAATTTGCGCAAAAAATGCAACTCACCAAAAAAAAAAACGTTTGCTGTAATAAGGATAATAATAATAATGTAAAATAATAAATATCCTCTGCTATTTTCAACATTGCAGGGTAAAATCGAAGAAACGGGAGATGGAGGTCAGCAAATTTCATCATAGCTAAAGAAATCATGTACATTGTGCCGAAAGATCCATTGCACTAAAGCACTAGAAAAAGAAAAAAACAAAATATAGACATTCCTTACCTTGTCATGGACTTCAGGATCGTATGGTTCAAAAGTAATATAATGTTTATCATCTACAGCTGGCTCATCAAACAGATGCGATTTGCTCTCTTTAACCAATTCTGCAGCTTTTTCTTTGAATTCTTGGAGATTATTTCTATACCTGAAAATGTTATGAGCAAAAAATTATAAAGATATAGAACAAAAATTCCCCCACCCCCCACCGAAGAAGAAATTAGAGAAGCCATCGCAACACTGAAAAATAATAAAGCTCCCGGTTCGGATAATCTCCCTGCCGAACTTTTCAAAAATGGCGGCGACCCCCCCATGAAACACATGCATAAACTGATAACTGCAATCTGGCAATAGAAAGAAACATCCACAGACTGGAAGTTAGGTGTACTGTGTCCTAGACACAAAAAGGGAGACATGATGGTGTGTGATAATTATAGAGGCATCACTCTACTCAATATGGCATATAAAGTGTTGTCCAACGTATTGTACAAAAGACTCCTCCCCTACGCCGAACAAATAGTGGGAGGATATCAGTGCGGTTTCCGTCCTAATAAATCAACAACGGACCAGATATTTACAGTGAGGCAGATCCTTGAAAACACCCTAGAGTTCGGCATCGACACCCACCACATATTTGTTGACTTCAAAGCCGCATACGACTCCGTTAATAGAAATAAACTTCTACTTGCTATGGTAGAATTTCGCATTCCATTTGATCTTGTCCGGTTAACTGAACTTACACTCACAGGTGCAGAGAGCATGGTAAAAATCCAAAACGATCTCTCAAGACCCTTCCATTGCAAAAATGGACTAAGACAGGGTGATGGACTATCGTGTCTCTTATTTAACCTGGCATTAGAAAAAATAATTCGAGAGTCGCAGATTACTACGAATGGTACTATCTTTAACAAATCAGTACAAATTGTCGGATACGCAGATGACATAGACATCATAGGTAGGTCCACAGAATCTCTGATTGAAGCATTTCGGTCGTTAAGAGCATCTGCACACAGAATGGGACTAAATATAAATGTTCAAAAGACCAAATATATGTGTTGCACTAGGTCAAGCAACCCGACACCTACACGAATAATAATTGATGACCTAGAACTGGAAGGTGTTGACACCTTCATATACTTAGGGTCGCTGCTAACCAAATATAACAACGTCAGTGAAGAAATAAAAAGAAGAATAGTGCTCGCCAATAAGTGTTACTATGGCTTAAGAAGACAGATGGCCTCAAAAATGCCTAGAAAAATTAAAGTGACTGTATACAAAACACTAATAAGACCAGTGCCAACATATGGTTCAGAAACTTGGACACTAACACAGAATGACCAAGAATTGCTCAAACGTTTTGAGCAAAAAATACTAAGACGAATATATGGAGGCATAAAAGAACAAGGTTTGTGGCGCAGGTGTTACAATTTTGAGTTGTATAGAAGATTTGGAGAACCTGACGTTGTAAAATTCATTAAGGTAGCACGCCTCAGATGGATAGGTCATGTAATCAGACGAGAGAAAGATGCCATAGTCATAAAAGTTTTTGACTGAAGAGGGCCGATCGGACAACGAAGAAGAGGAAGACCGAGACTTAGGTACGAAGACAACCTAGAAAATGATTTGAAGTCTATCGGAATTAGAGCATGGAGAAGAGTTGCCAGAGACAGGGGCGAATGGAGGATTGTTCTGAAGAACGCTTTGGCTCATAAAGAGCTGTAACGCCACTGATGATGATGATGATGATGATAGAACAAAAATGCAAAAACGATCTAATCACTAATCTACTTACATTTCTGCAGCTTCTGTATTAACAGCATGTTCAACACTTCTGTCCATGTCTAGAAATATCCAATGTATATATTTAACAACTTGCCAAACATGTTCCTCTAACTTAGACCACTGTGGAAAAGCTTTTAACAAATTCAGTTCACCAGAATCAGCGTCTATCACAGGATGAAATATTTTTGTATGAAATATCACTTTCTAAAAAGCAAAACAAGTAAATGATTAATTTATTATTTTAAACACAACATTAATAACTTTCCAAAAACATTTCGGCATGTGATATCTTTTCACTGTTTTCTATATGCATACATGACTGTTCATTTTTCAGGCTAATCCTCGGTTTTCGATATTTGTCTGACCATCGTTTTTTCTTGATCATTTCTCACGTTTGCTGAAGTTAGTCAGCTCACGTCTAATCTTGTTTAGCTGTTTGTTACGATATACTGCTCTGTTAGTAAGGATATAATCTATCAACTTTATCATTTAACATTGTCTTCTTGTATTCTCAAATGTGTACTTATGTTGTAGTTCATGATTAAAAATTAATCATAACATTTCCAGTTTATTAGTTTAGCACAAAGCTATCATTAATACTGCATTAAAACTGTCGACATCTTTGATCTTTACCCCATTATTCACATTTTGTAGTTTATCATAAAACTTTTCTCTTTCTTTTCAAAAGAAGATTCTGCATTGCAATTCTCCCTTGCATATACAGCAATAAAATTTGCTTCTTTTTAACTGTTAATACCGTTTGAAGTGTGTGTTGGAGACAGTAGGAGTCGCGTCATTCGCAGGAAAAATAAAGCTTTCAATCCCAACTGTCTGAAGAGAAAAGTCAAAATTAATGCATCTGCCATGATCTGGAGCAGCATGTCGTCTAAAGGTGTGGGAAAGTTACATTTTATCGATGGGATTGTAAACATGGACAAATATTTGAATATTTTAGAAGAATCTCTTTTACCCGATTATGGAACACGGTTTAACATCAGCGGAAGATTTTGTCTTCCAATAGGACGACGCAGATTGTCATACCTCAAAAAAATTGAAGACCATGGCATACCACTTCTGAGTTGGGTTTCTAACAGTCCCGACTTGTCCCTGATAGAGACTTTGTGGCGTGAAATGAAAAAAGCTTTGAGAAAACATCCTGTCCGGTCTGTCAATGAATTGAAGGAAAAATTGCAAAAAATATGGAATTCGTTTACATTGTGTCAGAACTTAGTACAAACTATGCCTCGAAGAATGGTGGATGTCATTAATAATAAAGGGGATGTAACTCAGTGGTAAACTTTCACATTTTTTTTTAATGTTACATATTCTATGCGTTTTTCTTTAATTTATTATTATTCTCTTTAATCAATGGCTTTCATTAAGTTATAAAATATTTTCTATAATTAGGAAATTCAAAAATGTTGTTCAATGCATTAAAACTTCTAAAATTTACGCAGCACCTTTATTTTTGTTCTCTAAAATTTAATTTTCTTATCAATCTAATGTTGGGTCAACTGATATGGGAAAGGGCTAGTAGATATTGTTAGACACATTGAGTAAGATTATTAAAGAATATAGTATGGATATCAACAGATAAAATAGATTGCTTAACTATATCCAAGGTAACACTAAGATGCAAACTAGAGATCGAAGGCAAAACCATAAACCAGATACAGTTCAGATATTTACCAGTAGATATAACAAGTCACTGACACATCTACTGAGAAACAGATGCTCAAATAGAGTAAGTAAAAACTGTGTACAATAGAACATTATTGTTCCATTAAGAGGTACAATACAGAGAAACAAGCATTTAAGATTAAACCAAAACAAGAATAAAAAACAAGAGATGATAAAAACAAAACTGGATCTAAAAACAGCCAAAATAAAAATAATATCCAGAGTGGTTGGGATCTAAGACAATAAGGGGTTTTCAGGACATTATATTATGGAGGAAAGAATGAAGAAAGAACTGTTAAACTTCATTCGCTAAGCTCGGGCGTATTTTGACAGATTCATTGTTGTAAACCTACAACACAACAATTCCTACTTCTCAGTATTAATAGCTCAAGTATCCTACTAGTGCAGACTTCTTTCTTTACAAAAAGAAGAATTATTCTAAATAATGGAAGTGTATACTAAACCCATCAAATTTTGGATAATATATATTTAAATAATATATTTTAGTTGTTACAATTTATCATAACTATTTGTTATATGGTGTAAATAAATAAATATTGATTGTCGGTATTTCGCAAAGTTCTATTTTATTTACTATTTAGTTTGTTAACTATTAATATTGGCTATGAGTGCGTGTGCTTGGTTGTATAGTAATTTCCAGCCACTTTCAGTCTGTCAAAAAGTAACTAACTTCGCAAAAAAATAATTACTAAATTCACTAAACAGTTCAGACTGGGAATAGCGAACCGAGTTTACCAACATTTAACAGAAATGAAGGATGATAAAATTGTCAAGATTGTAAGAGACAGAGGATCAGCTGGAAGGGGATTACATGGATGATCACCAAAGAAAATCTGGCACAGCTCTTAATCGGAATTGCAAATATGATCAAACATAATCCAGTCAAAACACTAATAAAATAGAAATTCAGATTGGAATTGGTACTTGCTTGAGGTACTGTGGTTGTTAGGATATACCTAATTATCCTAATAATATATTTATATAATAATAATAAATATATTTGTTATACAGTTATAAAAGCTATTTAATACTTACAGGATGTCCAGAATCAGGAAATTCCTCATCCAAAAATATAGTAAACCTAAAAATACCCTCTTCATAACATCCACTTCTTACAAATATTACTCCGAACCATACTAAAAGAGAAATTTATGATTAGGAGATTCAAATATAATGGCCTTAGGTCATATGTGTAAGTTCAAATATCTACTACTGTTACTACTAATAAGAACGGCATCACTCTAATAGGAGCATATTTTAAACAGTTTGGATAATTCATGTAAGTAACATTTCGGTCTACCCTACTGATATAAGTTTCACCATACTAAGTAAATAAATATCTACAAAGACATAAACAAAAATCTTAAAAAAATAGATGGTTAATTTTATTTTTTACATATGCAGTAGAATTAATATTAAAATTTGCTTAAAGGTCGCAGCATATTATCGTGCACGTATAGTTTCCGGCACGTAGCGTTTCCACTCCAGCAATTGGGGATGAAAAATATTATGGATATTTTAGAATTAATAGGATTCAGTTTAAATATGTATTAAATTTAATTTCACCTTCAGTGTTAAAAAACAAAATACTACATTTAACGAAGCCATACATATCAAACCAAAAAGTATTTTTAAAAAGAAGAGGTATCACTTCCGTACAAAAGTCCTAATTGTTTATCACTTCCGTGATTAATTGTCACAAAGCAATAAAAACACATGCATAAATGACAAAATAGTCTCGAAAATTATTTTTTTAAATACTCTGTATCAAAATCAAAGAAATACCTAAATAAACAAGGGGAAAACGACGGACATCTAATTCACATTATCCTTACCAACCCGTTACGACTCGTTACGTAGCCGTCGGCATCAGTAAAATATTGTTTTCGAATATACTGAACGGAAATGTTAAGTGTCTGAAAAGCAATGTTCCGGACAGTGTGCGTTGTTCATATTTAAAACCATTTAAATTTTATTTTTCGGAAACTAAACGCTATGTGCTGGAAACACAACGTGTATGATAATATGCCACAACCTTAATAGTAAGGGATGTCAAAAGTTGTATAAAAATCTCACTCTGTTAAGAGTCTTGGTAAAATACTATTGACAAGAGACCAAATTTTGTTACATATGATTGTGTTTTCATTTGTAAATATCAAATAGCATATAAACCTTTCGTATATATTATTTCAAACAATATTATCTTTGATTTTAATTATTTGAACTTCTGATAGAAGATTTATTTAATTATTTATTTATCTATTACTTATCAGTTTAAAAATCAAAGTTGACAGTTTTTAATTATTTTGTTTTTTTCTAAGCAGAAAAGATTATATTATTATTTTTACTGTATTTCCTTATTATATCTCTCATAATTACATTCAGTGTAGAGAATTTCTTGTCCTCAGTTTAAAAACTGCTATTTTTGTGTCTAAAATGTTATTTTGGCGTGGGAAATGGGATTATGAAAAACTTTTATTGGTGTTTTCTATGTATTTCAAATAAGTGTTTATACCAATAATTGTCTTTGTTATTTTTGTAAAATTTATCAAACAAAGTTCACAGGTTTTTCTTGTTTCTGCATATTTTATAACTTATCCTACAAATGTAGTACTTCTCAGATATTTTGCCTGTCTTCTTGGTATTTGTATTTCATATTTACATCTATAATTTCTAGATTTTACACACAGTTTGAAATGTAGTTTTTCATTACTGTATATTTTTCATTTATCTAGTGTTTCACTTACAAGTTTCTTGATATATGATTATATTATAGTTTCCTTCATAATTTTTATTTTCTCAGACAATTCTGAACAAAATTATGTTAAGAATTATGCTTAGTTTCTATAATATATACCAGCATAATAAAAACAAAATATATAACCATAGTATTTTTACTGAAAGCAGTCAGCTTGAAAAAAAGAAATTGTGACCTACATAAACAAATTAATTTTTCTCACCGAATGAAGACTCCTTAGAAGGTATAACATAAACACCGGGTATATTTTCATTTTGTACCATTTTACTAAAAGCAAAAAAAGATAATGAATATTATATCTACTGGTCAACATGGTTTAACTTACTATTCTGCTAAAATAACATATTCTTGTTTATATATTTTGTACAACTTTTGCACATCTTCATTCTGTTTATCTCCCAAGGGATAAGAAATTGGTTCTGAAGGTATAACTCTTCTTGTCGATCCCTGTCTTTGAAAATTGCCATCCTAAAAATTTGTGTTGTTTTAAATTACCATAAATTTGGTTAAATCGTTTGTTACCTTGGAGTGTGATGCGTGCATAATGTTAAATAATTATAATAATACATGGAAAATGACTGTCAAACAACTATCATTACTTCTATTTGGTTATAATAGATAATAAAAGATTAGATAATTAAATCAGTTTTGAGATCCTGGTAAACAAATTTAGAAATGTCAGATTGTCACATGTGTATACGTCACTGGAACAACTGTCACTTGAGTCTCTTCTACTTTTTCTTGAATGGGACTTTTGCTCGATAATGCCATTGTAGAAAAAACTGGTTTCCTAAAACATGTATGAACCTTAATTTCAGAAATTTTACTGTTTTTTTGTAAACAGAAATTAATTATTTGTTACATATTACATATTGTTATGATTTAATTTGTTTCTGTGTTATGTATATTACTTAATGAAATATTTATCTCCGTCAATTCTAGTAATTTCGAAGTCGAAGTGGATCAATACAGTACAAGGATAATTGGCAACGCTGTTTGTTTAAGTTCAGCCTTTCATTTTTAACTTGTGACCCGAGTTCCGAGAGCCAAGCATCAGTGAGTATTTTTTTTAATATATAGTATTTACGCAATTTGTTTTTATTATTACAGTTCTTAAATTGTTGTTATATTACTTAGGTCAAGTTGTAGACGTACTTTATTAAATGTTTTAAGGTTATACGATCTACAACAAATTTGAATGCTATATTTAGCTTTCAAATTATACAATTAGAACACTCGTGCTTATATAAATTCCGCCTTTACTTCCTGATTCAGTTTATTGCGAACTATTAATCATCGGAGTTGTTTTTTTGTATCTCTACAGACCAAAATCATAAGGTGTGGTGTGATTAATTTTTTTTGCTTAATAAAAATGAATTTACCTTAAACAAATATTTCTCTTTAGGGCTTAAGAGTTGAGGATGTTATTGTCCCAAGCCCGTTGCCTCGCTTTACGTCTCACAGTGCCACATCAGGTAAGAATATTTAATTTTATATAAAATATTAAATATTTCAAATGTCAATTTTCATAGGAATCTAATGTGCACCTGACTTGAGTACAAAATATTTAAAAGATTACATAAGGGATTTGTCTTTGATTTAATTTTATTTAGATAGTTGTGAAAAGGTTTTATCCCTTTTGTGATTATTATATGATAATTAATGAAGTCTAAAGTCAGCTGAACTTTATTGTTTTCTTTGTATCTTTAAAATACTGACTGGAATACTGGAATTTCTGTTCATACATGAGATCCATTGTTCGGAGATGGGAAAAGAGCTTGCTTGCTTCTTTCCCCATAAATTTTATCATTATACATACTAGTAATAAGAGAAGTTTATTTCCATGAAAAAAATCAAAGTTTTGTATATAATGAAGGTTAAAAAAAATTGTTCACATGTATTGCCAGATTGTATATCAACAGTAAATCATATAGGTATTCAAGTGATTCTTAATAATGATAAAATTTGTTCCATTTTTGTCTGTTTCTTTTAAAAATTCAAAGGCTATTGATATTCTGCACAATAAAATATTGATGATATTGGAAAAGGACTTTATGAAAGATATGATTTTGAGAGGTTATCATTTGACGGAAATGTCTTCTAGCAATAAGAATTTCGTTATTAAATCTATTGCTATTGCCATAAGTCCAATTCTTTTAAAGTTAGTAGGGGAGTCCCCCAAGGATGTATTCTATCTCTAAGTCTCTTCTTAAGTAACTTCTAACGTTCTAAGTAACATCTTCTTAACATCCAAGTAACTTCTTTGGGGAATATATAATGAGAACATCACTTGACAAATCAAAGTTTCTCCTATATTCAGTTACATATCCGAAACATGGACAATTAAATGGCAAGATAGGAAAAGAATTGATGAACACATAATAAATTACTCAATCCTCCAAGACTTTAATGTTGAGATGGGACTCTCCTCTCACAAGTGCCTTCGGACATATTGTAAGAAGTAATGATACTCCTAAGAGACTTATTGAAGGTTGTAGAGGTAGAGGTCACTCACCCACTCGTTGGTCAGATCAAGTGCAGGAAGTCAGAGGCAAGATATTCTCTTACCCACGAATGCAGCTCTTTTGGATAGAAGCCGATGGAAAGAGACAGTTGTTTATATAATAAAAAATCACAACACTCAGTAATGAGGAAATGACTAGAGACAGAGTCGCTATTTAGAGTGCCAAAAGCTCTTATCTTCAAAAGAATACTAATACAAATTTCCTTCCTGTTTTCCGAGAGTGCATATTTCGGCATATGCAGATGACATAGACCTTGTTGCACATATGACCCATATGTCCAGGGAGATGTTCACTGCGTTTTCCAACGCAGTATAAAATATGGGTCTACTTATTAAATAAAATAAAACCAAGCTCATGATAGGGACAAACTACAGAATTATGAAGGTATGAAGTCCTTTAACAATTCTTTTATTGAAGAATATGAAGAGATACCTACATCAGAACAGATAAACTGAAAAGTAATGCTCCTAAATACAAGTTATTACTGTGACACTTTAGATGTCACTATCTAATAAGAAAAGCAAAGATGATAATATACAAAACCTTGATAATTCAATTTTTAAATATGTGTGTGAGACTAAATATTTGAGACAAAAGTCCTGAGAAACATTCTAGGATCAATAAACGAGGATGGAACCTGACATTGTCGATATAATGTTGAGCTATATAAGAACAAAGAAATATACATTGCAGTGATATATTGGCTGAAACCAAATAACTGCAACAAAAATTAGATACCTGCGTGGACAAAACATCTAACCAGAACAAGTCAAAGCTACCATGCACAACATATTCTAGTAGTAAAATTCAAGGAATCTAGACAAAGAGACGAGAGACCAACCCTTGAGATGGAGGAATGGTGTATGACCCCTTGAATGATGAATATCCCTTTTCGTCAGTTCACTCATCTATCTAAGTATTTTCATTTACTCTATATACATTTATTTTTCTTTTTAGATTGCCTTACTACAGTTTTATGAAATTTTCCTTTCAGTTTGATTGGAGAACACATCGCATATACTCGTTTGATTTCACCCATCCCGCTTTTACAGTACTGCATCCATATGTTTTCTTGTTATTCTATAATTCTTCTCCTAGACACTTAAAACTGTTATTTTTCACCATCCAAATATATCATTTTATCTATAGTAGTAATTCCATCCTTAATTGAACATTCTAAATATTCTGTTTTTGTCATACTAAGCTTCAAACCTTAGCGCATGTCTCCACTGTTCTAGTCTTTGTTCTAATTTTATTTTAATACAACTAAAATTAGAAATTGAAGTTTATAGAATCGTAATAAAGTGGATGCTATTAAAACTTCAAAACTTACGCCAGATTCAAATTGTATTTATATGTCATAGTTTTTATCAGCAAGAGTTTGTTTTAAAGGTATTTTCCGCATTAAAAATAACTTTATAAAGTTTTATATGGTAAAAACTAATTTGAATTTTCCCACTTAGTTTAAGTTTTTTCCATTGCAAATTGATTTCCAATTCACATAATTTTCTAGGAAATTTCTGATAAGATAAAAATGAGGACAGTTTGTTTTCTTGTCTGGTATGTATATTAGATGGGCTGACAAATTTTAACCATTGTATTAGTGGTTTTTGCATTATTTTCTTGTAAATATGTATGTATTTTCGGTACATTATGTGGTCAGTCAACTGTACTATTATATTAACTGCTATAACAATATTATTTTGAGAACAATTTCTGAAGTAAAAATCGAAGTGACAAAATATATATACTAATAATTATGATTTGCAAATTTGGACCTCTTATATGTTTAATTGAATTAATATGCTTTAGGCTTAATTTTACAAAAACAAATAAATTAATTGTAATTAAAATTTGATCTCAGGACTCCTTTTATCGTTAATTATAATAAGTAGTTTCAAAGTATTCTTTAAGCAGGTGCCTTTTAGGAGAGGATGGACAATAGGAAAATAAATTAAAATAATTTTGTGATACTAAACTTTTAAATAATTTATTAAAACAGAATCAAAAAAATATTAAAGTCAATTTACTGAAATATTAATCAAAATCATATGCGCTTATCCGCATAATTAAAATTACAAATTCATTTAAATTCCTATACAAATTATTGATAATTGTTTTGACTTTTATTCAAATACTTAAAAGATTTCTTCTCTGTTTTCTTTTTTAAATTACATCAAGGCAAAGAATTTTCTTTCACGTTATATTACTTCTTTTAATTTTTGTATATCTGAATTAAAAGATTATATTTATTCTGAAATGAAATCACTGTACTGGCTCCATTTCTTCTTACGACTTGTGATCTGCCCACCTTTTGCTTGTACTTTCAGTTGCTCTACACACTCCTGCTATTTCCTCTGCATGTCAGCGTCTCTCGCACACACTATCGCCACAATAGTTTCTCTAAAAGCTCCTGGATCAAACTCCTATCTCACAGGAACCCAATTTCTTTCTAGTCGAAAGAATTTTCACTTAGTCGACTAGTACCAAATATACTATACACCTGTATTTATTACAAGATGTACTTTCGATATTATGAAAGCAACATTTGAATCGCTGAATCCATTTATGTAG
This sequence comes from Diabrotica undecimpunctata, assembly GCF_040954645.1. Taxonomy (NCBI): domain Eukaryota; kingdom Metazoa; phylum Arthropoda; class Insecta; order Coleoptera; family Chrysomelidae; genus Diabrotica; species Diabrotica undecimpunctata. The sequence goes on from NC_092803.1 coordinate 186,749,720, forward strand.
AGTTGACAATCCTAGTTTGTAATGATCAGCATTTACGGCTGTTTTTAACATTGCATCAATATCGTTGAACTTAGTCTGTGTTGCTTCACATAAATAACAACGATACGAAGATTCTGTTCCAGTTATGTTCCAAAATTTGATTTCGATTCCTTAACTATGTTAGTAGTATAAAGAAACTCATAAATTTCAGAAATTGAACGTTAACTATACGCTTATATCAGTTTTTAAGTATTGCATAAATAGTGACCTTACATACATTAAGAAACATTGTCCATGTTTTATATCTGATGATCACTGTAGGACATATGATCAAAGTTTGAGAAGATTGAGACCCTCAAGGGCTGTATTACCGTGATAATGATGATGATTGAGGATAAATATTTAGGGAGGATTATATAACACACGGAGCATATTAAAAACATTTGTAGATTAATAAAGATAGCCTATGCTTAGTAATGCGAGTTAGATGAAGATTACTATGGTTATAATAAATATATGCGTTATATTCTGAAATTTTAGCAGCACCCTCGTATCGGTAATTGATCCCTGAAGGAAAAACCTTTTGTTTTTATTTAGTATATTTATCAGAAATTTAAATGTTGACAAATATTTGGAGAAACACAATGATAAATGTTTGTTTGGAAATCTTTTCTGTTTACGATATTTTTCCAGTAAAATGGTAAAAAAAAACAAAATCGCTTATTGATCAATGTTTTTTAAAGGTCACGAATGATATGTTTTGGGTAATTTAGGAATGTTTTAAAGTTTTTTGGCAAAAAAATGATTTGTTAATTTAGAATGTCTTTTCCTTCTTTTAGTTCAGTTTACTTTTAATGTGTTAAGCCGTTCATCCTCTTCGTCGTTGAATTAAGAATATGAAAGCGTTATTGGTAACCACTCTTACACTCTTCTTTCCCTCTTTTTTTACCTTCCAGTGTGATCTTAGGTATAGAATATCATGAATTTCTCAACGTTGCTTTAAATATGAAACTTTTCTGCGTTTTGTGGTATTTAGAAGATCTTTCTTTGTACATTCTCTAATTTTATTTCAAAGACTTTCTCAACTTTTTCGTTGAATGGTATCAGTTGCAACGATATCAATCCTTAGCGAACTCGTTTTAGAACGTCAAAGTCTCAGAAATATACTACTACTAACTAAGATCTATATCACTCTGCTTGAATACGATCTGGTAAAGATCATTAGGTTATTTCTATATAGACGCTTCTACGTTGTGTTAAATGGAAAGAAGAATAGGTGGCGAACTCAGAAAAATGACCTACCCAAGGTACGTTGTGCTAAATGGAAAGAAGAGCACAACTCAGAACAATGGCCTACCCCAAGGACGCGTTCTGGCCCCGTCCCTATTTAACATCTACACGAACGACCAGCCAATGTACTCCGAAGCTGAGAGCTTTGTTTACTCTGACGATCTTGGTATCGTTTTAAAAGGTAAAACTTTTGCACAAATATAGTCGACAATGGAAGACTCTTTAAACATGATGGATTTCAACCTATTACAAACAAAGTTCACTAAATCTTGGGTGGGACAACAATTGGAACATGGTGACAGACCCAAATATCTTGGAGTGGTACTAGACTCTTCTGAGTCTACAGTCTGAGTAACGATGTAAGGGGACCGAGTAGTAACGCGAGTTCGGTCGTAGACTTTGTTTCTGCCCTAAATAGGTCTCACTGACTGCAATTACAGTCCCGATTACTGTTATAATAAGCATTGGAGGCGCAATCAGCTAATGGATGAAATACGATGGTTTGTAAAAATTCGATGTTTTCTGATCGGAGTGCCCTATCGAGAAAAATTAAAATGCATTTTAAAGGTGAAGAGAGCCGCTTTCGTATGCAATTTGTGAATTATGGCGCAAATGAAGTCAGTTTCTGTAAAGCTGTTGAAAAAATAAACGTTGCGCGATATTTGCCATTTTTTATGATCCTCATGCTATCAATAAAATTAATCACTTCCATTGACCGGTTGCTGTGGAATTTTCATTGTTAGAGCCTAATCTTCAAAACCATAACATGAAATTTCGAATGAGTTTGGGCAAAAAATATGAGGCATTTGAAATGTGGGGAAATACACGTCAAGGGAAATGCTTCAACGAAGACTACATTGTTTAGTCAGGTTTACCACACGAAGTTTAAATTCAGCGTGTTTTAGGCCCATCTGAAATGCCTCATATTTATTGCCAAAACTCAAAATCGAATATTCATGCTATAGGTTTTGAAGATTAGGTTCTCTCAATGAAAATTCCATAGTGACCGGTCAATGGAAGTGATACATTTTATTGACTCATGAGAATCGTAAAAAATAAAAAAACGCGCAACGTTTATTTATTTAACAGCTTTTTACAAACTGACTTCATTTGCCGTAAAATACAAAAATTGTATACAAAAGCTTTATTCTTCTTCTTCTTTAAAAAGCATTTTGATTTTTGTTGATAGGACACTGATCAAAAGATATCGAATTTTTACCGTCGAGTTTTCGAGACGAATCGACATTCTCTCAGCAAAATTCAGCTTGTTCCTACAATTTTTAGAGGTTCAGTAGCATTTTTGTCTCTGACGCCTGGAGTATAGGTATATTAAAGGAACAAACAGAAAACTCAATAAAAGTTGTTGCCATTCTGCGTTTAGGCTAGAGATACGCTGATCTGCGATTTTTGGGTCGTTAGGTTTGAGAAAATTCTGATATCACTATTTTAACACCTACCAGGGATATACTTTTTTTGATACTCGCTAGGCGTGCACTGCTGAAGTGCCGAAGGACTCAGAAAAGATCCAAAGAAAATATGTAGAAGGAAAAAGAAAGAAATGTTGAATAGAAAAATACAACAAATTACAGAATATAATAACAGAAGAGAGACTAGAAAATTTTACAAGGAAACCAAGCAATACACCAAAGGATACATGACAAGATCAACAGTTTGCAAGGACAAAAATGGGGCAATTATCAGCGAGGAAGAGGAAATAATGAAAAGGTGGAAGGAGCATTTTCAAGAGCTGTTAAACCCAGAAAAAGAACAAAACGAAGATGAAGAAATAATTCACCATACAGCAGAACAACTATTTGAACAACCAACATTGGAAGAAACGATAAACGTCATAAAATATCTAAAAAATAACAAAGCACCTGGCACAGATGGGATAACTGCAGAACTGATAAAGAATGGTGGACATGCGCTATGGAGGCGTATACATAAACTTATCGACCGCATATGGACACTAGAAGTCATCCCAAAAGATTGGAAAGTAGGAATCATACTTCATACGTACAAAGGGGGAGACAAACGACTCTGCAAAAATTATAAGGGCATAAGAGTTTTAAATGTCGTCTACAAGATATTATCAGGAATTATATACAGCCGCCTGGAATCGTTTTTGGAGGAGATTATTGGTGAATACCAATGTGGTTTCAGACCAAAGAGGTCAACTATAGACCAAATACATGTTAGGAGGTATACATGAAAAATGTGTTGAATATAACATACCTAGTTACAACTTGTATATCGATTTCAAACAGGCGTTTGATGGAGTAGATCGACAAAAGATGTTAAAGCAACTATCTATGTTAGGGATACCCAATAAGTTGGTTAAACTTATACGAATAACTCTGGAGGGTTCCAAAGCTATGGTGAGAATAGATGGAGATATGACGCAGGTCTTTGATATTGAAAATGGAGTTAGACAAGGTGATGCCTTATCAACAACACTTTTTAATCTAACTTTAGAAGCTGTTGTTAGAAAACTGGATATAAACGGCTGTATTAATACAAGATCAATGCAAATATGCGCATATGCGGATGATGTTGCCATAATAAGCCGCAACAAAAGGGTATTAAGTGAAAAAGTTATAGAACTGAAGCGAGAAGCTGCTACGTTTGGTCTATATATAAATGAAAGCAAAACAAAATATATGGAGTGCACAAAATTGAATGAACATGAGAATCTGAAGGTAGACAACCATACCTACAAATATGCCCCCAATTTTCCCTACCTAGGCTCAATAATAAATAACAACAACATCAGTCAAGAAATACAAGCACGGATTCTTAGCGGTAATAAGTTTTTATGCATACAAAGACTTAATGAAAAGTAAGTTACTGAATCGTCAGTCTAAGCTTAGAATCTACAAAACAGTAATTAGACCAGTGGTCACATATGGATGTGAAACGTGGACCCTCTCAACCACTGATGAAAATCAACTGAGAATATTTGAGCGCAGAATACTAAGGAAGATATTTGGACCAACCCAATGCAGCGATGGTTCGTGAAGAATTAAAATGAACCACGAGCTGGATGAACTAATGCAGAGCGCAGATATTGTAAGATTTGTAAAGTCACAAAGACTAAACTGGCTTTGTCACCTAGTAATAATGCCAGATAATCGAGCTGTAAAAGTAGTCCAGAGATGGAAGCCCCAAGGAAAAATAGAACAAGAGGAAGGCCCCGTAAAAGATGGATAGACGACGTAGAGAGGGATCTTAAAACCATGGACATCAGGCAGTGGCGAAGGAAAGTATCCGACAGGGCAGAATGGAAGAACATTGTTAAGCAGGCCAAGACTCACAAAGGGTTGTAGCGCCATTAGAAGAAGAAGGAGGCGTGCACTGCTTAACTGTGTTTATTACAGCCCAGATAAAACTTGCATTATTTGTACTAAAAGCCATTTATCAAGTTAAGTTGCTAATTCTTCCCAATTTACCTACTCAAAGTTCCCTTTTTGGTCTTGGGAGTGACCTGATTTTGTGAAAATTCCGAAGAAACAGTTCTTGTAGCTACCAAAGGAACATTGTTTTAATCGATTGACACAGATTGTAGACCTCATAACTGGAGCTATACCGCGTCGTAAATTTCCTGAAGGTGGGAAAATAGCTGAAGAAAAGGTACGGAAAATCACAACAAAAATGTAGAAACATCTCCTATGACTCCCTATTACATATATTATAAATATTGATACAAACAAGTCAATATAAATGACAATTTTAACATAAGTACAGTACCGAGATATTCAGAAATTTTAGCTGCCGCCCTCGTATGTTTACAAAATTTTAATATAAATACAACGATTGTTGTTTTCCTAATCACAGTTTGTGATTCGAAGTCCGATAGGGAACAAGTTCTTATTGTCGTCCAGTACCAGTATTATTTTAATCCGGTTCTAGTGAATTTCGGAATTATTCGTAACCAAAGTAATTAAAATGTACTTTCTCTAATTTGTTAATACTTAGTAAGAGTTGAATAAAACTTTGGGTGTTAGACGTCGGTCGTTGCAAGTAGTTTCCAAGGATCCTTAATGCCGTCCAGTATCAGAATGAATGTTGTTTGTTCAGCAATCCACAGAACGCAGATCAATTTATTTGTGAAACTTAGCAAGGTATGCATGCAATACATTTTTGTTTTTAATTTTTAACTGATATTTTATCACTAGATTTACTTACTTTTGCTAATAAATTAAGCCAAATTAGTCTTGAACTCGTAACCGCCCTTTACAGGTGTAATTTGGTGGATAAACGATGGTTTTCCTTGTTTTTATCGATTTGAAATTTTAATTTTCTTGTTTCTTGTCTAGGTGATGTTGTTTTCCGACTTGCTAGTAATAAAAATCCGTTCATTTGTGGGATATTCAAGAAAGGGGCGTCATATTTGTATAATTTTTTAAAAGTTAATTTCTTGAATACCCTTTTTTGTAGTTTAGACAGCAAGTAAAAATATGAAAAATATAGTGGTAAAAACGTCCTTAAAACAGCTAACTTAAATTGAAACAATTAAATTATTAATAACAAATTGTCTGACGGATTTTTAGCCTAGTACCCTTGAAAAATCAAATCTACGTATCAAAAACAAAAAAAAAACGGCAAGGTACCGAGGAGACATATAAGTGCTTACCCAAACCCCCCTGGCTCCTAGAGTATTAATTCATTGGCAGTAATGGGAATATTCGTCTAGAATTTTTCATTTTGCCCGATTAGTTATCTTCTTCTTCTTCCTTCTTGTATGTAGGCTTTAAAGCCTGTTTTTTCTTCAATATGAGCCTCCTAAATTGTTTAAATTATCGCACCATCTTTTTCTTGGTCTGCCAATACTTCTTCGTCCATTTGGTGACTTATCTCGTGCTATTCGTACTATCCTACTCTCTGCCATTCTACTAACGTGTTCGTTTCACTCCTGTTTCCGTTTTGTCACCCCTCCATTTATGTCTTCTATATTGCATGCTATTCTTATGTTTTCGCTTCTCTCCCTATTCAAGACTTTTCCCTGATATTCGTCGAAGAATTTTCATTTCTGTTGTTTCTAGTAGTCGTCTCGTATTAGATGTGTCAGGTCTTGTCTCCGCCGTGTATGTTAATATAGGTCTAATTGCTGCTTTATAGATTCTTGTGTTTGTGTCTTGTCTATGGTGTTTGTTCTTCCAGATTGTGTCATTAACGAGATCCCGACGCTTTACTTGCTTTTAAGCTGTGTTGTTGTACTTCTTCTTCAACATCTCCGTAACCAGTTATATCTATTCTTAGATATATAAACCTTGATTCTTGCTTTATTATTTTTCCATCAATTTCGATTTTACATCGTAGTGGGTATTTAGATGTCATACATTTGGTTTGTCATATATTATATTTCTTGGCTGTTGTTATATATATATTATTTTTTATATACCCCAATATTGTTGTTTATCATGGATTTAATGTGGTCATGGGATTTTTAATTGCCAGTACTTGTTTTTTGTTGATCTGAAAACATTTTTGTTTTCTAAAAAATTGATCTTCTTCAAACCGGTTTTTGAGAAATAAGTTAATTTAAAGCTTTTTACTGAAGTACAATATTAACACTGTTTTTTGTAAGGCATCGTATAAATAATTAATATTAATTACTTCCATATGAGTCACGGAAAAACAAGAAAGTTCTATCATTAAATAAATATTATTAGAAAAGAATTCAAAGCGAGAATCAACTATTGTAATGATAAGGAAGGTAACTTATTTACCAACAAAGAGGATATCCTGTTACGATGGGTAGAGCACTTTCGAGAGTTGCTGGAAGGAGAACCTACTAACAGCTGGAATACCGAGATGAGGAACTCGTGGAACCCCCCTCGGTAGATGAAGTGAAAATATCTATAGAAAAACTAAGGAACCACAAATTCCCAGGCAGCGATGGCATCAGCAGCTCACCATGGTGATGCGAGAAATTGTTTGTAAAATTTGGTCAAATGCCTGAAGAATGGAGCTTAGGCTTAATTTGCACGTTACACAAAAAGGAAAACCAACTGGAATGCAATAATTACCGCGGAATAACTCTCCTAAATACAGCATACAAGATATTGTCAAACATTTTGACCATTTTTGAATTCAACCATTAACCAGATCTTCACACTACGACAGATCCTAGAAAAAGCGCAAGAGTTTAACATAGATATGTATCATATTTTTGTCGATTTTAAAGCGCTATGTGACAGTGTCTTAAGACCAAGTCTTTACAACGCTATGAATGAGTTAGGAATTCCAAAAAAACTCATATGTTTGATAAAAGTGACAATGGCGAAGATGCTATCAGCAGTAAAAATTCAAAACAGGGTCAAAACAGGTTAAGGCGGGGAGATGCGCTGGCGTGTCAGCTTTTTAATGTCGCCTTAGAACAAGTTGTACGAGACGCTAATTTAGATAGCAGGGGAACAATATTTAATAGATTAGTCCAAATTCTAGCATATTCAGACGACGTGGACATTATAACAAGAACCAGGGCGAGAACTGCGGAAATCCTAATCGAGCTAGTAGCAGCAGCAGAACGAATGGGGTTACATATAAATCAAAATAAAACCAAATTCATGGCGACTAACACAAACAGAAGAGCTGGAAATGTTGACGCAGATTTAATCATCAATGACCAAAACTTCGAAGCAGTCAAAGACTTCATATATCTAGGGACATCGTTTAACCCCAATAATAACACATCTGAGGAAATAAAAAGGCGAATAATAATTGCAAACAGGTGTTATCATGGTCTATCAAAGTACTTAGCTAACAAACGTCTGTCTCAAAAAACTCGTATAAGGCTGTATAGAACACTGATAGTCCCCCTTCTCACATATGGATTAGAGGCATGGACGCTAACTAAAACAGATGAATCCGCTCTATCGATTTTTGAAAGAAAGGTGCTACGCAATATATTCGGAGCGGCGTGTGAGAACGGAATATGGAGGCGTAGATATAACTTTGAACTGCAGAATATCTACAAGCATACGTTTGGTGGTAAAGATATTACCACTATAATTAAGCGAAACCGCCTGCAGTGGACAGGACACGTAGCCCGGGCCCCTGAATCGAACATGATAAAAAAGATTTTAACAGCGCAACCCGTGGGAATGAGAAGACGGGGTAGACCAAAGCTGAGGTGGATGGACGGGGGATAACACAAGATGCCGAGAAGATCAGAGTCGGCAACTGGAACATGCAAGCATGGGACAGAACAGAATGGCGTAGAAAGCTTGAGAAGGTCGAGGTCCTCTAAGGGCTGTAGCACCAAGATGATGATGATGAATTACTTCAAAAGTACAGATTTTTCAAAGTATTATGTTAACCTAAAATATCGGTTGTTATTATTAAATAGCAGAAGTAATGTTTTTTGTTTTGTATATTTTATTTTGACTGACTTTATGTTATAAAATTAGTCTTAAAAATACTGTAAAATTAAACTTAAACAAAAACAATTGTTTTTGTCCATAAAAACATTCCCTTGGATGACTACAATAGACGCCTGTCACAGGTTTACATACAATTTTCTATAACTCAAAAATAATGAAAAATGTGTGGGTTTTTAAAGATATAATAGATTTAATTTGCTTAGGACAGTTTTGTATAGAAAATTTCCAAATAGCAGAGAAAGAGCCATTTATATTAGTCAGTTTTTTCTGTATTATCACTTTTGTAATTCACGTGGTTAAGCATATTGGAGTAGTGAACAGTGAACCATTCAAAAATTGGCAACAACATTGCTCAACGTCAGTAGCTTTATTAGTACGATAAAGTTTATTTTATTTACAACTAGGAAAATGCGACCTTCACACTGACATTTTGTGTATTTTCGATACGTAATAGTGAAATTCAAACCGGAACGTTACGTCAAGGGTAAATTTTTTGCTATCAGTTTACTTTAATAACAATAATACATATCACGTTTTAACATAATACGTTGGGATAAGTAAAGTACTATGTATGTTCAGACCAAACAAATCTCTACTCGGAACAATAATAAAAACATGTATAATGTAATTACCAAATTTCTCTTCTACAATAATCAGATATTTACTCTCTAAAATAATCAGACATTTACTTTCTCGATTTCAATTGTTTTTTAGGCTATATTTTTCATATATAATTGTGGACTCATCAATTTTGATGTTATTCCACATTTATAACTTTTTCTCATGGATGAAAGGCGAAGAAATAAAACCAACAAGACAAAATACAAAGAAGTGAACCGTGAAATTAAGAGAAAAATTAGAGAAGCCAAAGAGAACTGGGTTCTGGACAACTGCAAGGAAATATGATAGAAAGTACGATAGCTTTAACATGCATAAAAAGATCAAGGCAATAACAGGTAAAAAAGTGAGGCAAGCATCCATAATAAAGGACAAAAAAGGTAAAATAATTACAGATTTAAATGAAAAACCGTCAAGATGGACAGAATACATTGAAGAACTTTTTGCAGACGAAAGACCAGAAAGAGCAGTGGCAGAACCTACAGACGACACAACAGGGCCTGAAATCCTAAAAAGCGAGGTAGAATATGCTATAAGGAACACAAAAGGAGGTAAAGCTGCAGGAACAGATGAAATTCCTGTAGAATTGTTGAAACTAATAGACGACGACGCACTCGAAATAATGGTGAACCTCTTTAACACAATTTATAGAACAGGCATCATAACAAAGAAATGGCTCTCCTCTACTTTTGTCACAATCTCGAAGACGAATAACGCCAGAGAGTGTTCAGACCACAGAACTATAGCATTGATGAGCCACACACTAAAAGTATTTTTAACAATAATTCACAAAAGAATATTTAATAAATTAGAAGAGGACATAGCGCCACACAATTTGTTTTCAGATGTGGACTGGGAACACGGGAAGCTTTGTTTGGTCTGAGTGTGTTAATGTAAAGATGTTTGGATGTAAACCAAGACCTCTACGTAGGTTTCATAGATTTTGAGAAGGCCTTTGATAAAGTCAGACACCAAAAGCTGTATGAAATCCTAAGAAGCAAAATTATCGACAGTCGCGACATTAACATTATATCCAGGTTGTACTGGGGACAAACAGCAAAAATCAAAGTTGATAATGAGTTAACCGAAGAAATTGAGATTCGTAGAGGTGTGCGTCAGGGTTGTGTGCTTTCTCCACTATTATTCAATATATATATAGCGAAACAATATGTCAGGAAGCGCTCCTAGAGCAAAACATTGGTATGAACATTAACGGAGAGTTAATTAACAATATACGATACGCTGATGACACGCCGATAGTAACAGATAACCTAGCAAATTTACAGTTTTTGATGGAAAACATAAACACCAATACCAATAAGTATGGTCTAAAACTGAACATCAAAAAGACTAAATTCATGATTGTAACAAAGAAGCTATACACCAATGTGAATTTAACCATTTAACCAAACGTTTGTCAAAATGAAAAAGTTCCTATGCAGCCGGGACATAAATATACACTTAAGAACGAGAATGTTAAGGTGCTATGTTTTCTCCGTTCTGCTGTACGGCATGGAAGCCTGGACACTGAAAAAGATAAACATCAAAAACATTGAGGCATTCGAGATGTGGTGTTACAGGAGAATGTGGAAAATACCATGGACAGAAAGAGTAACATATCAAGATGTTCTGCTGAAGATGGGGAAGGAATGCGAAGTCATAAAAACCATACAAACGAAAAAACTGGAATATCTGGGACACATAATGAGAGGAGAAAAGTACTCTCCGCTTAGACTCATAATCCAAGGAAAAATCTCGGGAAAGAGAAATGTGGGACGTAGGAGGATTTCCTGGTTGCGAAATTTAAGGGAGTGGTATGGGTGCAGTTCAATACAGTTGTTCAGAGCTGCAGCCAACAAAGTAAAGATTGCTGTGATGGTAGCCAACCTCCGATAGGAGACGGTACTGCAAGAAGAAGAACTTTTTCCTGGCAGGTTAATTTGTTTTTAATCACAGTACTATTTATTCTCTTTTTTTAAATGTTGATTATCATACTGGACTTATAAAACTGACACATAGAATAATCCAACGGATATAAATGAGTAACCTGAGAAGTTTAGAGTAACAACCCCCAAAGGAATACACACCCATATACAGTGCTAGTCAAAAGTCCGTTCCTCTGTGACAGATGACGTTACAGCGCCACTGTGACAGTATTTTAAATGGGACCTTATGGCAAGTCAATTAGTAAAATAAAAATAGTAGCAGGTCTTGGCATATCTTTCCAAAAGAAAGCGTTATTTTAGCTTTAATTATTTTTTCTTTAGTTGAAGAAATAGTTAGTTCCCTGTCAGTAGCATCTAGGACAAAAATCCATGTTTTTGATCCAAGTTTATGAATGAATTAGCACTAGTAAACGCAATGTTTTATTAGAGATAACACAATCAAATGAAAATATATTTTATAAATATTGTCACCTTTGTCTTGTTAAGATCCGGTTTTTGCTGATAATTTATTTCTTAAAATCGAATTAGTATATTTTGGCTAAAATTACGACTTAATTTTTGGTGACATCTGTTATCGTTTGTTCGCCCGATTTTAACTGACCCAGTAATACAACAAATTAAAAGATAATGGCTGTTATAATTGCCAGCTGGATAAACATTTTTAAAAAGCGTGATTTTTTAAACATCGTGACATTCTCTCCTATTGTGATTACGATAAGAAATGTTAAATATTAGATACTGCCATTACCTAGTATTGAGATATATTTTTAATTGTATTAAGACTTTAAGATGTAAATTGTACCTAAAGGAGCTGATGCTCAAAATACGTTATTTCCACCTGACGTCACGATTTTCGAACACAGAGGACCATTTTGGACGACCATCCAGATTCCAAGCACTCGATCTGGTGAATTACATTTACCATGGAATTTGGAAAAGCAGTGAAAATAGTGTATCGGCGTTGTCCCTTATCACCAATCTTCATCATCAAGGCAAAGAGCCTTTATCTCTATTTTGTTAACTGCTGCAGCTTGGCGACACTTAATCAAGTCTAGTGTATTGAAAAGTTTTTCGTTCAATTTGCTTCATGACTGTCAGGCTTCTCTGATGTGCAGCTTTGATCTTTTTGAGCTGATATCGTACTTCTCTTTTATGAACTTTTTCTATGACAGGTTTGGAGAGGCGGGCAATGCGATTCTCTATATCTTCTAGGTTGGTGATGAAGGGTTAGTTGTCGGGATGTCTGTTTCCTGTTTTTTAAGTAGATCTCAGACAGTGTGACTGCCGTGGGAAGTTAGGTTTCTTTAGAGTTTCCTTCCACCTGGTGATTCTTGCAGAATTTAGAGACTTTAGCTACGTCTTGGTTTCTGATTTGTTCGTATTGATCATAAAATACATTCTTTGGTCCAGCATGGAATGTAGAATTTGGTTAAACTGCGTGGAATGTGTTTTTTTTTTTGAATATGTAATTATAAGTTGGATGTGGATAGAGGAGAGAGAACTGACGCTAGCCACACAGAAGACGAAGGCCATAATCTTCAAGGGTCCAAGAGCGATAGAGCAGATCTCCTTTACTGTGGCAGGAGAAAATATCCTACCTGTCAAGAAAGTCAAATATTTGGGTGGAATACTTGACACTAGTGCTTCAGTGAACACATAATATATGCTGTGAAAGAACAGCGGCACTAATAAAGATCATGCCAAACATAGGAGGTCCGGGAACAGGTAGAAAGAGAATTCTCATGGAAGTGGTCCACACCACCATACTATACGCAGCTTCAGTATGGCAGCAAGTAATGCATAAACAAAAATACAGAAGAATTCTGGAGAAAGCTCAGAGGAAGGCGCTCTTGTGGGTCGTCTGCGCATATAAGGCGACTTCGGTAGTTGCCTTACAAGTGATAACAAGGGTGCCACCAATTCACCTACTAGTGAGAGAAAGAGCAATCACGTACGGCATGGGTGAAAACGATAAAGCAGACGAGAGAGGTGTGACCAACGCGAAATGGCAAGAAGAGTGAGAAAACGATCATAGGGCTGAATGGACAAGAACACTGATACCGGACGTGAGAGACTGGGTAGGACACAACCATATGGAGACTAACTACTTCTTCACACAGTTCCGTACGGGGCACAGTTCTGTCAGAGCCTACCTGGTAAGGATATGGAAGCAAGAAAACGGTATCTGTGTTAACTGCGGGATTAACGACAAGGCGGAACACTGTATGTTCGATTACAAAAGGTTCATGAATGAGAGGGCGTAGCTATAGGAAAGGGTGGGAGAAGTTAGGGCGAATAACCTAATGAGAGTGGAGAAGAGGAGAAAATGAATACAAAGAAATCCTGGGACCTAACTAGAATAATAAAAAGGGAAGAGATCCTGGAAAGGGAACGGTAGCATGAATAAACGCTAAAGGAAAATACAGAAGAGAAGGAAGCCACGCATGCGTGTTAGGACGGTTTAAACAAGACTAACCGCACGTGTGTGGCTGAAGGTGGTTTTGGTTGGTAGGCAGGGCATCATGGACTCACCCGAGGGCATGACTCATAAGGGCGCATTCTTTTACTCCGAATCCGACAAACGTCTTTAGAAGATTTTTACACACTCAAAAAAAAATTATGAGTTTGGCAAATCTTATGTAGTTTTCAACCTTAGGCTCGATATGTCTGATATTGTTTTCCAATTGAGTTTGATACTTATGCCAGTTTGCCTTACGAAAGTTCCATCTAGACAGAGGAATTGAGTTTATAATGGAAATAGTAATGCCTCTAATTGTTATTACTTGCCTATGCTGTGATTTTGGGAAATTATCAAGAATTTTTCTGGTGACTAGGTTATGGCAATCGTCTGTGGTGAATATAAATGTTAGATCAGTGTTGCAGCCTTTTTGTCATCTAGCTGAAAAGAGTTGGCTTCTGCTTTGTCTCAAGATGCTTTAGCTTCATTCAATTACTTGTTCACCTTGGAGGTTGCATTGGTTATAGCACATCTGGTGGCCATATTGCGCTTGATGGTTTGTTTATACTAACTATTGTGATTTTGTCTATTACTTTTGCCAGTATGAAGAGTTCTTGATTTGAGTAAGAGTGTATGGTGCTAACATTTTTTTTTGGTGGTGGTGATAGAGTGGGGCTACTAATCTAAATACTGGAATTTGACCTAAATTGTTTAGTTGGAGTTGTCAGCAGTGTGTGTTTACTGAACTGTGGCTATGTCAACGTTGTTTTCTTTAAAAAACTTGCTGATGTATTCGCTCTTGCTTCGGCCAATGTCTTTAATATTTATTTGGCGTACTCGGATTGTCGGTCCGATTGTCAGATGGTTCTGAAAAACAGCCGTTTTTTGTTTGTTGCATGTTTGTTTGCAATGTGTTCTCAAGCAAATCTGGAAGACGGTCTGGCGATTCGATGTTGCTGCTCATAGACAATTTAAAGGGCTTTTGTCTTAGGCAGATTTTGGTAAATTGTCTATAAAAAATTTTTGTGTTATCTGTTAATCATATCTGTTAATATCGGTTAATCATATTAACTTTTTCTTTTAAACAACTGTCTTTGCTTCGAAATGTCTAACAAAGAAGCCGTTATCACAATTTTTTGGCTTGTTTTGACACTTTTTATATTTTCAAATTTCCATTTATATTTAAATAAATGACTTAATACATGTTTTCATGAGTTTTAAAGATGTTTAATGTTGACGATTTTATTGATATTTTTAGATAAATTTGAAATTGTGGTTTTTAATAAAATTAAAGAGAATTATTTATTCCCTTGCTAAGTTTTTTGTTGTATGTCTGGTGCCAAATTTCTATTTTGGTTACTTGCGTTTACTGTTGATTGTATCGGGTACAACTGTTTAAGACAAACCGATAATTTATCGCCTTTCGTACAAAAAATATCGGCAAATAGGGTAAACATGTTTTCCGATTCTATTTAAAAAAAGTCGTCTGCGAATTGATTAAAATTTATAATTTTAAACTACAAAAATCTGTTTTCATATTATAATTGGCAAAATGTTTAAATAATTAGACACATTCGTTTGAATCATTGGTGAACATAATCTTTGCTCTATAAACTATTGTAAACAAATCGGGTGCATAATTCAGCTATTTTGATTGATGTGCTAAAAGTAGAATATTAATTGTTGTTGCGAAATTTCATGTAATGTATGTTTACATTAAAATGCATGAATATTGTAGTAGTTCCAAAAGATATTTATATCGGACCCAAAAGTGTGAGAAGTCGCCAAAAGCACTTAAAAAAAATCAAAATTTGTGAAAATAGACACGCATATTTCAGAATGCCGGCGCTTACATTGTCATGTGTTTGAATTCCTTTCAACATTCACCTACTAAAGAAATATTGGCAACAATACAAGCTTCATCACATGTCCAAGTTAAATTACATACTACTTAAAATGTTAGTCTCAAAATGATGAATGTGCAACAAATTTAGATTGATAATTATTGATTTTTCTATATTTATAAGGTTTATTATCAGCTTTATTAAAATTGATGATTTTGTATTATTTATTTATTTATATTTTGTATTAAGTATATTATATTATATCGATTGGTTAGTTATTCCCTCAGTTATAAGCCATTTGAAAACTGATGAACAAAACTGTTTCCAAACCGTTCGATATTGATTTGGGATTTTTTTTCCAACTAATGATTTGACGTCTCAGCTTCAAACACCAAACGTTTTATTGGATGACAAAGTTAGTAAAGGAGCAAGGAGAGAACGGCGTATTTTCCTGTTTAAAATCCCATAACAAAACGTTTAGATACGTTCTGTTGATTTTTGACGCTTTTTGTGGTGGCGAAATAAAGGAGCAAGGAGATAACGGCGTATTATCATCATCATTCTGGCTTTACAACTCTAGCGTGGGTCCTAGCCTCCTCAAAAATTTCTCTCCAGTCGTCCCTATCCATCGCGTTTCTCCGCCAAGCACGTATTCCCATATTTCTCATGTCTTCATCGATGTTATCAAGGAACCTTGTTCTGGGTCTTCCTCTTCTTCTCTGATCAATGGGTCTATCAAGGAGCGTTTTTCTGGGCCATTTTGTTAAATCGGCATTACATGCCCTATCCACCTCAGACGTCCTATCTTAATATGTTTTACGATATCAGGTTCCTGGTATATTCTATAAAGTTCGAAGTTGTATCGTCTTCTGAACACTCCATTGTCATTCACTACTCCATAAATTCGCCTTAGTACTTTTCTTTCGAAACATTGTAACATGTTTTCATTATTTTTTGTTTGAGTCCAGGTCTCTCAATCATATGTTAAGACTGGGCGTATTATTGTTTGTAGAGTTTTATTTTTATATTTCTAAATATAATTGTGGATTTAAAGAGGAGATTGAGCCCAAAATAGCATTTGTTGGCCGTGCAAATTCTGCGGTTTATCTCTGCGGTAGTATTATTTTCAGTTTTAAGGAGCACTCCCAGGTATTCAAATTCGTTCACTGCTTTGATGAGTGGTTGTAGGATTTGTGATTGCATGCTTATTTTCATATACTTCGTTTTGTTGGTGTTTAATATTAAACCCATTTTTGTAGCTGATTCTTTTAATGCTACATACGTCTCTCGTACAGCATTTTCCGTTCTCCTAAAAATATTGATATAATCAGCGTCTGCACTGATTTATCATATATTGAACCAGAGGGTCTCCCTGGCGCAGCCCGTTATTTGTTTTAAAAGGTTCAAACAGTTCCCCCTGAATTCGTACTCTGCATTCAAATTTTTAAGAGTTAGTTTTGTTAAATTTACCAACTGATTTGGTATTCCTAGCTCTTTCATTGCTTTGATCATTTCTCTTCTATACACAGAGTCGTAGGCTGCTTTGTAGTCTATAAATATGTGATGAGTATCAATGCCATATTCCAGCGTTTTTTTTTCTTATGTTGTATTCTTGCATTCATCGTCAAACCAATGATTTTTATGGGCACAAATTTCTGTTCTTATTTCGTCTTTCGCTGCTGCTTCAATGTTTTCCTTTATTCTGGTCCAGCAGGAGTCTATATCTGTCTGGCCTTCTTCATTTGCATTTTGATTCCTTAGTCTGTTGGTGATGTTTTTCCGAGTACCGTTCTGCAATTGTCGCATCTTCCAGCTTTTGCACATTCCATTTTTTTGTAAAAATGTAAAAATTTAAAAAAATAATGATTCTATGTAAAATCCCATAAGAAAATGCTTAGGTTAATTCCGGTCATTTTTGACGCTTTTTTTGGTGAGGCAGTAAAGGAGCAAGGAGAGAACGGCGTATTGTCTCATGAAATTTACGTGGGTTTTACGGGATTTATGTACATAGGTGTTATCTACTCCATTGCTTTTCACAGGTTGTTGACTATGACACTATCATAGGCCTTCTAAGGTCTAGGAATACAATGTGCAGTTCAGCATGGATGTTATTGTTTATCGAGATGATGTCTTGGATTTCCTTCGTGACATGGACAAGGTTTGTAACTCTGTCGATAGAGGCACTGATTTGCATAATTCATAGATACTTTTGACACTCGCCTAGAAAATAAGATTTGGTCGAATGCTAAAGCCCGCGGTTGTTTTCATGGACCTGAAATTGAAAATCAGACCTTTACCACTCGACCGATTCTTGTTTCTATATAGATTGTCAGAAGTTGAATGAAATGCTAAATCAATTTAATTGTCAGCTCCTCTAGTGACCGAGTTACACACTCCGGGATATAGTGTCGAGGGACACTTTTGTGTTAAGGATTAACGTTCTATGAGCATCTACGAGCCCTAACAAGTATATTTTGGAACAAGCAGTTAGTTTGCGAATAAAATAAGTACCAATTTACCGAAATTCTTTTATTTTAATTTTTTTTAATTGTAAATGTGAAATTAACAACATTTTTTATGATTTGTGGAATGATTTTTACAGGTTAATTATATATTTTATGTTGATTTTACCATTTAATTAATTGTTTGATAGCCAAAAAATATTGACAACTAAATATTGGAACAAGAGGATTTTAACAAATTAAAATAAAAATTAATAAGGCGTTACGTCACTCTTATTGACCAACTATTTACAGTTAAACAAATACTAGCCAAAGCATGGGAATATGACATGGACGTTTACAATCTCTTTGTAGATTTTAAACAAGCCTATGATTCAATAGATAGAACAATTCTACCTAATATATTGGAAGAATTTGGCATACCATCAAAATTAATACGACTAGTGCAAATGACAGAAACAAAAGCACAGGTATTATTCAGGGACAGATCACTGATGCGTTTACGATAACGCAAGGACTGAAACAAGGCGACGGACTAGCTCCAACGCTCTTTAATCTTGTTCTTGAATATGTTATTAGACGGTTGACGGTGAGCGGAAATAACATACTTACAAACAAGTCTACCCAACTAGCAGCATACGCCGATGATATCAACATAATGAGCAGAACAGTGAATGCAGCGGAAGAAACCTACGTTGAGTTGAAACAGAGTGCAGAAGCAATAGGGCTAGCAATAAATACAAATAAAACAAAACTACTCATACAAACCAGATCAAATAGACCGGTGCAACAACACTTTATTGACGATATAGAACATGTAAATAGATTCACATACCTAGGAATGAATCTGGTCGCAAGCAATGCAGAAGAACCGGAAATAAACAGAAGGCTTATGCTGGCAAATAAAGCCTATTTCGCGATGGGCCACATATTCAAATCGCGAGAGGTACACCGGAAAACAAAAATCCGGGTCTATAAAACAATAATCAGGCCCATAGTAAGTTATGGTTGTGAAACATGGGTGGTGACACAGAAATCTGCCAATGCATTAGATGTGTTTGAAAGAAAAATATTACGTAGGATCCTGGGCCCAATAAGTGAAAACAACAACTGGCGAATTAGGTATAATAGAGAAATATACGAGCAATATAGCGAACCAACTGTAGCACAACACACTAAAATGTAGAGATTACGGTGGGCAGGGCACGTGGTCCGCATGCATGAGAATAGAATCCCCAGAAAATTATTAAATGCAAGAATGCAGGGAAAAGACCTGTTGGAAGACCTAAAAAGAGATGGGAAGACGAAGTCGATGAGGATGCCAGGAACTGCCTGGGAACGCGGTCATGGAAAAGAACAGCGGTAAATCGAGATGATTGGAGAATCTTGTTGAAGGAGGCCAAGGCCCGATTTGGGCTGTAGTGCCATTGGATGGATGGACGTCACTCTTAGCTGAATAACAGCCTGAACTCTATTAGGGATTGTATCAACTAGGCCTTCACAGTATTCAGGGGTGAAACTATCGTATATTTCTTGTAATTTAGCATGTAGTTGTGGCAAAGTACGCTGAAGGTTATTTCTTAGGCGTTGTTTTATTTTGTGCCAAAGTGTTTCTATTGGATTAAGATTTGGGCTTCTAGAAGGATGTGACAAAACTTTAATTTCATGTTATTCCATCCATTTTTTGGTAGATTTAGCCGTATGGCATGAGACTCCGTCCTGCTGACAGATAAAATCCCCGGATGGATATAACTTTGCCGCACTTGGTAGAAACGAATATTTAAGGATACCTTGATATTTGGCTGCGTTTACTATGGCCTCAATAAAATATATCAACCAGTTCCCAACCATTTGGCCGACATACAACTCCACACCATGATGCCCTGTAACGTAGTTCTTTTGAGAAAATCCTAAAGGAATGCTTCTCGAATCACAATTTTTGCCGAATCACACGCTTTCGATAATCTCCCACGCAGACATCAAATTTGCTTTCGTCGCTACAGATAACTTTGTCCCAGTTATGTTTGAACCATGAAAGTTTTGATTTAGCTGAAATGTACGATTCCTTTTTTGAGTTTCCGTCAGCAATGGTTTTTCTTTGGCCCACTGGAATAAATCAAAAAATAGAAAATTTATATCGTAATGAAGAATCTATCAAACATACCTTATAAAAACTAAGACCGTTTTTGTGAATATATTTGAGACACGATTATCTGGAAACATTCATCCCAGTTTCTTTATTCCTTCTAGCAGTTACTTCTTGCAGTGTATTTCTTCTTCCCGACTTACGTATTCCAATTAAATGCTTTACACTCCTTTGAGAAACAGCTGGACGGCCTGAGCTTTTGCCGCAAACATCAGTACTGGCAGTTTCACCATATTTCTTAATAATTATATTAAACACAGTAGTTGTTGCTACATTTGGAAATTGTACGCATTGTTTTCCCTTTATGGTACTGATGAATAATAATTTTGTCGAACTTTTCGATCAGTAGGGTTTCCCCGTTCCATTATTATATATTTAACTCTTAATAAAACTGACGGTTGTCTTTATTCATACTCAAATGACCCGTATCAATTATTGTTGACAACGAACTACCTACTCGTATGTTTGATTTCAAAGCTTTCTTTGTGTCAGGCTGATAAAATTTAAGAAACGTGAGGAAAAGCAAAAAATGTTCCAATATTTAGTTGTCGGCAGTTTTCGATTATCAAACAATTAATTAAATAGTAATCAATATAAAATATATATTTAAGATGCAAAAATAATTCCATACATCATAAAAATGTTAATCATATTTACAATTAAAAAAATTAAATAAAAGAATTTTGGTATTTCCGGAATGTAATTGGCATTACATTACATTGGAATGTAATTGGCATTACATTACATTGGAATGTAATTGGCATTACATTCTCAAGATAACTGCTTGTTCCAACATATAGTTGTTAGGACTCGTAAATTGGTTGATGTGACTGACAAGTCAAAATTGTGATTGTTGGATTAAACAAAGGTATTCACTGTCCCATGGCAAGCGAGATCTCTTTTTGAGTTTGTCAGATAAAACGTAAATAAAACCTAGCTTACAGTTCCTAAAATCTTCCATTAAACAAATATTGCATTATAGTTTTTTCACTTCCTTTTATAAATTTTATATTCAATTTTATGCGCCAGTTTAATGTGTGGATTTTTAACGTTTTTAAGAACAAACGAGTGATAATCACGCATTTAAAAACAAGATTAACGGGAGCATAATGTTAATTGGGTGTCATTATGGTATGTCAAGGATAAAAATATGCAAAACCAAACAATTTAATGTACATTGTTGATAAACTTTTTGAAAATAATAACAATGGAGGTCATCCGCTAAAAAGCTGTGTATACAAAGTAATAATCTTTACAGTGCAAATTAGTATTTGGCGCTGTTGCCAAGTATTAAATAATTACTAAATATACTAGAAAATTTGGACATTGTCTCGTATCTCAACAAAACAATCAGGTTTTTTTTTTGGAAAATTCGATTCGTACGCCTTCTTTTATAGAATAATGTAAGTCTGCACATCCAGAAAAATAGTTCATGTGTATTTTATTTCTTGTTATGTTTGTACTTTTGTCTAATTATACTCAGAAAGGGAGATAATAGAGGAGAAATTGCTTCGGGACACGTGGTATAGTAGTCCTATAATATTAGAGCGTGAAAATCTGAAACTAATTATGGCAAATGCTTTTGTGCACTCTCACTTATTCATTAACCTAACATCGACTTTCAAACATAGATATACCGATATTAAAAATATACTTTTCGGTTAAAATCTATTATCCTGGAAAACGCTTCAATTGCGTGTTCCTAATATTTTTACTGGTATCCGGCATTCTATTGTTAAACTTGTTTTGAGATTACGTTATTCACGATATGCTTTTCTCTAATTATAGCACGTGCTTCATTCTGATAGAGTTAATAATAAGAAAACATTGGGGGTTTTTCGTTTCCTCAAAACCGCTTTTGTTCAGTGTTCATTGAAATAATTGATTTTTTAATTATCTTGTAAAAAAAAACATGCGAGATACAATATTTATTGTAAATACAGGCATTGTCGTTCTACGAATCAAATCTATCAGAAGATACAAAATGTCACGGCGAGTCTGATAAACTTTAGTGTCTAACCTCCTTTGATAAGAGTTGAACGGCATCCGGCTTTTGATAACCTTATCTACAGTAGTTTATACAAAAATTTATATAACCTGAGATGTTCCGTCACCCGAGATAATATATTGTTTAGAACTTCAGTATTCATAACTAAATGCAGTTGACTAGAAACTGTAGGTATAGTCCGGTTCTGTAGTGGCTTCACATTGGTTCTCCGGGTAATTATTTTTTTCATTCATTTTATACCGGCTTGGCATCGGCCGTAATGATTACGGAGCTACTTGATCCACCAATAGTCACCCAGGCATTGTTCACTTATTATACACAAGAAATATACTACTAAACATCAATAAAACGATCGAAAACCTAAATCAAATATAATATAACGTAGATCTACGTTTTGTTTCAAAAGTAACCAATGATAGCTGCGAGAAGTGCCCTTGCAGACTTCCTACATACTCAACATCGTTATATCAATTCCAATAATCAGATCACGTCCTCGACCTACGTGAATTCTTAGAAAATCAAACTGGAAGAAATTCTCTAAACAACTAGACCACACCTTGAACTGGATCCCACCAACCAGCAAAAATTACGGGTGACTTATGTTACTGAGTGCTGTAAAGGAAACCATCTTTAGGGGGTATCACATAGAATATGTTCCCCGATGGATCGAAGCATATGGAGACATACGCGCAGATTCTCGAAAGTAGTAACCGATAAACTTCCTACTAGTTCCTACAAAACATCGATACAGCTAAACGCCAAAAATGGATAGAGAATGTTGAAAACCTTGACTTTAAAAAATGAAGTTGGTAGGCGTGGTTTCTGTTGCGAAAAATTGCAGGAGCTAACCAACTGAAAAAAGAAAGTTTACCTCCCATATAGTATCTCTATGCAGAGAGAGGGACATATGCTACCAAGGTGGAGAGATATTTAAGGACATTAATCAAATATGCGCTGAAAGAAATAAAATCAGGTAAAACACCTGGGTTTGATGGTTCCATCAAGTACCATCCTGAGTTCCTGATACACATTGGTGCATACACGATACATTGGCTTGCAACGTTCTATACTAATATACTTCATGCAGGCAACATTCCTCTTTAACTTAGTAAACAAAGATCATTGCAATTCCGAAACGATGCAAACCAAATGATAGACTAGAAAACTACCTCTCCATAGCCCTACTCAGCACCTAGCACGGTATATAAATTATTAGAAAAGCAGACAGCAAACAGAATTAGTCACAGGATACTTGAAAATGATACACTGAACAAGCAAGCTTTCGTCCTCATCTAAGTTGTATGGAGCAAGTCTTGTCACTAACAACTTTTATAGAAGCTAGTTTTCAAAAGCAACAAAAAACAGCCACAGCATTATCCCATTCACGCCTAAAAAGAAACTAGCATAGAAAAAATGGTAAACGATACAAAATTGTGTTGTTTGGGTTACATTTATTACATATTTTCCAGAAAAAATATATTATTTTTTTCAAAAACGTTTTGAAATACAGAGGCGTCCTCAAATGGGGACGTTAGGTATTTATATGGTATTTTTCAAAACATCCTTTTTCAATACACATTGTTTTTTCACACTTTTTGCATGTCCACTCTGCCTTCATATGACACAAAATACTTGAACTGTTTTTCCAGTTTTCCCGGAAAATAAAAGCCTTCGGCGACTTCAATGCTGGAACTAGCTTTTCTTTTTCTTTGAATTCTTGAAGTGACACCATCCCTCAAACAACTACGTACTATATGACGACGTAATTCTAACTGATCCATCATATTTTCAGCAGAAATTTGATGAAGTTTCCAGGCATTAGTCATGATCATGTCAAGAAAGTATTTAAATAAAACCCACCACCACTTTTTCCTTTTATACTTATTCGATATAATAATCTGATCATGCGCATCTACTCCACTCATTCCAGAATTGTAGAAAGTTAACAATTTTGGCTGTACTACCTTTTCTTTTGATTTTGATGCTCAGACCACTGTTTTATCTAACCTAGTGGTTCAATGGTATCATAATTGAATAACATAGAACAAACACTATTGTCGTACCATTTATATCCAGCTTTATGGAAACATCCCCACTGGCAAAATTGTTCTATAATTTTATCTGCTATGTATCTAATTTTATACATACGATCTTTAGAATCCTATGTATCCTAGTTTGGCATTATCCGCTAGATGAACAAACTTTTTTATTTTTAAGTACCTGTCTCTGCTCATAGCGTTGTTAACACAGGAAACTTCTAGGTCCTCATCTAATGACAAATATGAGCTCTCTCGTGGTAATCTGTTATACCTAGTTAGATATAATATTGCAAAAAAGTTTGCATTTCGTTTGTAGATATTGGAAAAGAGTGATGTATGTAATAATCTCTTCAGTAAGTAATTTATCAAAAATTTGAATTGGTGATAAATTTCTCAGAGGTTCTTTAACGTTTTTCTTCTCTTCAAATGATATATTTACTGTAAAATCGGTTTGTACCCACTTGGGTTTTAAAAAATTAGAATATTCTTTGGATAGTCCATCCGAAACTTCATAAGAAGTTCTTACATCTTCTGGTTTATTATGAGACTAAAGAGTAGTTTCTATAGTTCCGGGAATTTCATTTGGAATGCAATTTGGATCTTCTAGAATATCATCATCAGGTTCTTCGGTATCTTTCAGTTCATCCAAATTTGGTGGCAGAATACACAAATCAATATTTTCCGGTTTTTTTTATTCCTCATTATTAACTTCTTTGAAGGCTTGTTCAAATTTTTGGAAGGTTATAATAACTTTATAATAACTGAAGCCTGTTGCCAGTTACTGACTACACTATTTATATTGATCAGACAATACGTGACAAGTAGCCTAAAACTAAAACAGAATGTTAATTTTATAGGCGTCCTCAAATGAGTACGGTCGGCGTTAATGGGTAAATAGACCTAAAAGCAGCATAAGATACTGTTGACAGGGATTTATATATAGTGTAGAAACCACTTATGGAATAAAATTATTTCTCTCTTTGTTTTAAAAAATGATAAATAACGTCCTTTATATTTTTAAAAGCTCCTTAACAATCGAATCTCAACGAACTATCACATGTAGGGACTATTATCAATATTACAGAGTGAAATTTTGAAATTAAACACTGTTGAAACGACTGTTTTTTAAGTTTTATGGAATAAAATTGTTTCTGTCCTCATTTTAGAACATTATAAAGCGGCTAGGAGATGTGAACTTTTAAATCCAAATGTGTGCCTTTTAAACATAAATTTAAATGCACATAAACACCTTGTATATTTTTATGTTACTCTCATTTTAATGACTATTTTAATGATTTGTAATGAGGATAATAAAGTCAAAGCAGATATTTGATATACTGCCGAGAAAAAGTTTATATATGTTTACTAAGTTAGAAAGATTTGTACACTTCACTAATCTACTGTTTTTCTTTTCAGAATGTACCCATAAATAGAAGCGGAGGTAAACTAGTGCCCCCATCCGCCATCTTATTAGCAGGTTTAGGAGTAGGAGTGTCATCCTTCAGCCTCAAGCAGATGCTTCAGTCCAAACGTCCGAAGTTGCTATGAACCTGTCTTTAAACATCGACTTGTCAGTTTTGTGACAATGTTATAATAATTTTTTGTTACATGTAGTGAGTACGTTCTCAACCATGTGTGGCTGGCTAGTCCTTTTATCAAAGTAAAAAATGGTTAAATTTATACGGATTCCGATACTAGCGTATAAACGATACTACTTTAAATTTATTTTTACTATAAATTTGTACAGTTTTGTCCGGTTTAGGTAATTAGTAAATTTATTGTTTAATTTTTTTTATCGTTTTCGTTTTTCTTAAGAAAATAAATCACTTCTGTAGTAGGTTTTTGTTTTATTTAATCCATACACAAATACGAGCCCCTTCCCATTTCAGTTAGTCCAACGCTAGATTGATAAGAAAATTAAATTTTAGAGAACAAAAATAAAAGCGCAGCATCAATTTTAGAAGTTTTAATGCATCGTACATTTTTTAATTTTCTAATTATAGAAAATATTTTATAACGTAATGAAAACTATTGATTAAACAGAATAATAACAACTAAAAAAAAAAGCATAGAACATGTAATATTAACAAAAAAAAATTGAAAGTTTACCACTAAGTTACATTCCCTTTATTTTTAATGACATCCACAATTTTTCGAGGCATAGTTTCTACCAAGTACTGACAAAATTCTAATGTAAACGAATCCCATATTTCTCGCAATTTTTCCTTCAATTCGTTGACGGACCTGACAGGATGTTTTCTCAAAGCTTTTTTCATTTCGCGCCACAAAGTCTCTATCGCGGACAAGTCGTATTAGAAACGTGTCTTCCAATAATGTCACTCCATAAAATGCTTAACTGCATATAATTTGCTCGTGGATTTTTCACTATAATGCGTTCTAATGTCCTTCGGTCTGCTTCGGTTATTTTACTTTTTCGTACATTTCTAGCTTTTGTGATGACCGAACCTTCTAGAACCTGTATAGTCTTCTGACTATATTTCTTACACTATAGCGTGACAATTGCAACATATTCGCGATTTCCGAATTGGATTTTCCAGAATTAAAAAATCTAATAATGATTGAACACATTTTCTCATCGATAACTTTACCTCGTCACATTGTACAATCCCCAAACGGCAAAAAGCTTTACAATACTACAAAATACATTTGACATTAACTGACAATGTTATTGTTTTGATGTCATTTTTCCATAGCTACCTCTGGATTTAACGTAATTATGAAAAAATCGAAGTATGTTAACATAAGTGAATGCATAGCCAGGGTTTAGTGAATTTTTTTTTATTGTTGAAAATAAATAAAAAACCATAGGAGTCATGTTTTTAATAAATATTAATAAAAATGTCATAATAATGAATATGGCAACTTATAAAAGCATGCAGAGTGTACTTTGTTTATGGTAATCGACTTAAAAAAACTGTAAATTCCATAGTGTGTATAATGATTATATGAAATAGAAAAACATACGAGTAAACATAGAACCTAATATAGCGATTAACGAAAAATTCGGCTTAGAGGAAGTCAATCGAGTAATTACAACTTTCTGTCCGTTTCAATCTGAATGTTGGCATGTGTGCAGTCGTTGTGTAATACACAAAAACTACTAGACTAGAAACTTTTCGCTACTTCTTAGTACCCATTCCAAGACGTTGTTCATAAGAAATGTGTTCATGCAAAAATACTGCTTTATGGATCTCTTTAAAACTAGTTAACTCAATTTTATGTTCTTCAATTACGAATGTTAGCGTTTTCCCAGTCCTCTCTTGTCTTCTATTTTACCTTCCATAATTAATAGCTTGGACTTGCTTCTTATAGCATGGCCAAGATATGTGGCTTTTTCTGTTATGTTACAAATTAACTCTTTTTTTACTCAGCCTATGAAGAACTTCCTGTGCGTACAGGATCCGTCCAAGATTCGCTATTTTCAAGTCTTCTGTAAATCCACTTATCAAAAACCTAAAGTAGATTTCACAGCCAACTAAACGAAACGTTAACGTAAATTACATATAGACCAGGGCGGACTGTAAAAAATCGACTAAATTTTTAGGTATGTGAGAGGTGGCATTCGGATTTTTGCGGAAAAAGTTAGGAATCAGGATTAAATCCAGCTATTTAAACTTTTTTTAAAATCTCTTCATGTTGCTCGTATAATCTTATGTCAGATGATAGATTATTTCTCTTACCAATAACTCTTATCTTCGTTTTGGTAGTATTTACTTTAAGGCACAATGGATCTCCTTCCTGAATTATCTGATTTAGAAGTGGTTAAAGAGCTTCCATGTAACCAGTGAGTTAATTGAGATACCGCTGATATTTATACTGTTGTATGTATCTTGTGAAGCCTTATTAATGCATATATATTGAACAATGTTGGAGAGAATAGCACACATCAGCCCAAATCGAGCCTTGGGCTCCTTACACTACGCATTACTGGTAACGTCATAACTGAACAAAGTATTATATATCACTCAAGAAATGATGCCATAGATCGGGGGCATGAAATCGTTATGCTCAAAATATACTAAGTAATACAGTAAGAAATTTCATCCTCATATTAGTAGGGACACAATGTTCCAGCTTCATAGTAGTTTATTATATTCAGGGATTCTACAATATTCACTGCCTTCCCTCGCTCAACCGTTTCCATCTTTCTCTGTTGTCCCATTCTCCTCTCTTACTCATGGCGTAGTCTACTTCGTTCCTCCAGGATTTTCGGGGTCGTCCTCTTTTCCTCCTTCCTATGGGGCTCCATTCGGTTATCCTCTTTATCCATCTGCTGTCGCCAGTTCTTCTTACATGTCCATACCACTTTAGTCTTTTTTATTCTATATATGTTAGTATGTGTATTTCTATTGATGTTCTTTGCTTTATTTCGTCATTACTTCTCCTATCCATTCTTGTTACTCTGCAGCATCTTCGCAGGCATTCCATCTATGTTGCTACTATCTTACTGCTGTTATTCTTGTTTATGATCCAATTGTCAGCCCCATATGTCATAATACTTCGCACTAATGTTTTATAAATCTGTGTTTTTGTCTTCATATTTAGGTGTCTATCCCACCATACTGAGTTAAGTTGTCGGATTGCTGTTCTTGTTTGTCCTAATCTTTGTGTAATTTCTTCCTCTGTTGTTGCCTTTTTTGTGATTATAAACCCCAAGTATTTGAATTTATCCTTTCCTTTGATTGTTACGTTGTCATCAATCTGTAGATCTTCTATGTCTTCTTCACTTGTAGATAGTAGTCCATTAACTTAGTCCAATTGTACGCACCTTTATCAGAGAGTATTGGGGCAGAAATAGAAGAATGGAATAAAGAATTTAGAGACTTGGTGAAATCGACAAAACCACAAGATATCAATATTATAATGGAAGACTTTATTACAAAGGTTGACAAAGGAAAAGTAAAGAACGTTGTTGGTAACTACGGCCTAGCTCAATCTCATTCGACTAACCGAATTCCGGTAGAATTTAATGGCAGTTACAAACACGTAATTTAAAGTACCATTACGCAGATTATACGCTTGGAATCTCTTCTTTTTTCATGTAGACATGAGTCTGTCTGTTTTTTAATGTGCCTCCAGCAAGTTTTCGTTCCATCGTTTACGTGGTATTCCTACTGATCGTCTTCCTATTGGGGAATCGTCTCTTGCCGTCTTTACTACTCTATTTGTTGTCATTCGGCTTATATGATCGTTCCATTCTACTCTTCTATTTCTTACCCAGTTCTTAATGTTCTCCACCTAGCATCTACGTCGTATATCTGTACTTCTAGCTCTGTTCCATCGTGTTTTACCATCAAGTGTTTTCATCCCTGCTGTTTCTAACTCTGTTGCGTATATCATTATTGGTCTGGTGACTGTTTTGTAAATTCTGCATTTCATTTCTTTCCCGATATTTTTATTTCTCCATATTGTGTCATTCAGGTAACCTGCTGCTCTGTTCTCTTTATTCACTTGATCTTCCACTTATGTTTCGAGCTTTCCGTTGCTAGATAATGTGATGCCTAAATATTTAAACTTCGCCACTTGTTCTATTATTTGACCTTCCATCTCCAATTTACATTTTAGTAAATTTCCGTTCCATATTTGTCTTTTAGATTTTATTAAAACTATTATTAAATAATGTCAAATGTTCTCTTCTTACAATAACGTCTTACCAATAAAGTAAACAAGAAATTAATCTTACATTTTATTAAGAAATATCATTTACATCGTAAAATACTGTTACAAAACGAGCTGAATAAAATATATGACAAAAAGATATAACAAGAATAACATCATTTTATTCTTAATAAACTAGGAATCCCAATAAGTTAGCACAAGCTAGAAGAAGAAGGACAATGACTTGTATTTACTACAGTTGGCTTTGATTTTGTCTTAAATTTTATAAAAAATTATTTAAAACGCTACATTGGTCATTGTCCCAGTTCTTTTGGTAATTTAAGCTACAAATAAAAATATGCGAAGTTCAGTTAAGGAGAATGTATAATACTGTACTAGTATTAATTAACAAAAATACAAAACCACATTTTTTTTAAATATTTCTTGGAAATGAACAAAAAATTTTAAAATAAACCAAAAATAGTATATTATTATTATTAAACAATCACCCCTCCAAGCAACAAACAATCCAGAAATACTCATAAGAAGGGATTCTAATAATAACTTTTGAGGATGGTGTGTGTGTAATTCACGCACAATATGTGGATGCCCAGTTACTGATGGTCAGCCCAGTATCGACAATTTGGTCTGTTCACCAAGCCATTTAATGAAAATGAACATTCATCCGAAAAGCAAATATTGCTTAATCTAGCTTTATATGGATGGAACTTAAATTAATGGAGAATTCGAATGGCTTTAGAAGATGAAACACCTATTGCTCTGCTTATTGTTGACAGTGACTATGATTGCTCAGTTCCTAAGTTAACTTGCTCTAAAACGGCTACTAGGTTTGCTTCGTTATTTACGAATTACGATTTTTTTGAAAGAAGTTCGGTTCTTTCGTTTAAAATGTAAACCGATTCTGCAATCAAATTGCACATGTATCAAAATACTCTGTTAAACGTTATAACAAATTATCATTGACTATTAACCGATTAAAATGAATGTCCATTTATCGAAAACCTTGGATAAAACTTTAATAAAAAGTGAAGTTTTTTATTTTTTGGTTTTTGAAGATACTATAAATAGTACGGTTAAATATGCATTTAAAAAGTTTAAACTATGTTACAACCTATTTTGTTACAGTCAATTAAGGTGAGAGTGCTTATCTTATTAAAAGAAAAATTTTGTATCTCATAAACTAATCAATTCAAATCGAATGTATTATACATTTTTGAAATCAGCACAAAAAGGAGAATCCAAATATGAAATGAGAAAAGAGCGAAGTAAAAAAAAATAAAGGGATGACATTTTTCCCCTCCAAATATTTATTGACGAGCTTTTGCTCTTTGCCTAAGAATTAGACGTTCAAAAGTTATTTAAGACGGATAGTTTTATCTGAAAAGTACTGTATAACAAAATATTTTTGTGTAAATAATTATAATATTACAGAAAACATTTTCTCATTACACATAGCACATAATCTGGCAACCAACTAATTGTATGCGGAATGTGTTTTGTAGGTGGACTAATTTTAGAAGGAACAGATATAGATTTTTTGCCGGCAAGTGGTTCATGCTATTAGTCTGTATATAGTACAGAATTTTAGTTACTTGGGTTTTGACCAAAAAATATTTGAAAACAATTCCGTATTTTAATTTCTCCTTATCTTGAATACATCTTTAGTTTAAAGAGGAAATTACTTTTTTAAATAATATATTGTTCAAAGTCTGTTCGTTTGTAAAACCACAGTTTAATGGTTTATTACAAGAATGATATGAAATAAATAGAAATATATAAGAATTGTAATGAAATGTGTCGTTTTAATGACAAGGTAAATGGAAAGGCCTTTACTTCATAATTCATAAGGACCCAACAGGTCTTGACTATTTGTGATAACTCTTGAATGAAAAATCTTACTAAATTTTTGAAATTAAATTTGGTATTTAGGTTCCTCTTGATCCAAAACCAAGACCCTAACCTTCCAATAGTCGCTTATGGTCCCACAGACCGACAGACAATGTAAATATTCATAAAAACCACAAATATGCATGCAAAAGTCGGCCGCTCTAGGAGTTCTCCCATTTCATTTCAAGTTAGTTAGTGTGATATTGTTCGTTTAGCAGTTAATATCGGCCTCAGGCACCGACGTAACTGTTTACGCACTATCGTAAACACTGAACGCGAACAAGGTAAATAAATTATAACCTTAATTACATGCCGTGTAACCGTTTTAAAAGTTTCAAATTATTTTTCAAACAAAGTTTCAAAAACTCATTTAAAAATAATTCCTAATAAATATTTAAATTAATATTAATAGGTACAGCCATCTATCTGTCAAGTACGGAAATATCTAAATTACCTCTCAAGAATTCAACTGCAGTTCATAGTAGTTCCGATTTTGGCCTCACAAAATCCAAGCGCTGGTGACCTGCCACTGACCGCCATTTCATTCTTTCTCTTTTCGTCGTCCAGCAATACGGACGCATGTTTTGTGTTGGTCTCCCAAAGATAAGTCAAAAATTTACCTTTTCTCTTTTATATTTCAAATAAATACTTATTTTAGAGCTTCACTGAGAACCTTAGTGATTTCCGGAAATCTGTTTATTGGCCCGATGTTACCTTGATTATGGATTATGGTATATTTTATTCTAGGTAGGGTAAAAAGCGTACGTCCTTCGGACACGTGGCCAAAAACTGTTACTTTTTTATTGGACCAAGGACACGGAATGACATTTAGATAGACAAGATAGAGAAACCAGACAAGAATACTTGCCTTTCGAATAATTGGCTATCGGAAGTTTGTTTGGTTACGAGCGTCAACTCTCCTCCAGTTTGATTCGATTCGGAGACACTACCGGAGGAAATTTAACTGAGGTGCGATACAGCAGGTGTCCCGATCCAGCTGAGAGGACATAAATTTCGTGTTAAGCAAAATCTGATCTTCAATCTGCATAGGAATTACGAAAGTATGCCTTATCAATCCTTTTAGCTTAAAGAATTTTCATCAGGACGTAAGTTTAGCAGATGAACAACAGGGTTTTCGTAGTGGAAGATCGTGTACAGATGCAATATTCGTTATAAAGCAAATTACTGAGAAATCACTAGAGTATAATAGACCAGCATTTCTGTATTTGATTAACTTAAACAAAGCGTTTGACAGAGTACGACTCAAAGATGTAATCTATCTTCCGTATAATCTATCTAATAGAGAAGTTCCCCTAAATATTATAAAAACTATCGAAAGTATCTACCAAAACAACAAAATGGAAGTCAAAATAGATGGACAACTTACAGAAACTATGGAAATAGGCGGCCGAATAAGACAAGGGGATTCATTGAGCCCCATGCTCTTCAATTTAATCATGGATGAAATCATCAAAACCGTTAACAAAGGAAGAGGATACAGAATAGGAAACAAAGAAATCAAAATACTTTGTTACGCAGACGACGCAATATTGATAGCCCAAGATGAAGATAGCCTACAAAGACGAGTAATGGAAATAAAATACCTGGGAATTACACTGTCTAGCTATGGAGACCTGGACAAAGAAGTGGGAGATAAGTACAAAAAGCAAATAGACCGACAGGATGCCTTAATAACACTATATGGAGAAACAGACACATTAACACTGAGATGAAGTCAAGAATTTATAAAGCCAATGTAAGACCAATAATGATGTATGCATCAGAAACAAGACCGAGACTACTGAGAAGAATTACAGGAAATTCGCTGAGAGATCGAAAGAGAACTGAAGACATTAGAAGAAAATGTAACGTATAGTGTATAAATGAATGGACACAAAATAGAAAAAAATAAGAATGGAATAACCACATAAGCAGAATAGAGAAGACCTGTGTCGTCAAAATAGCAAGAGATAAGTCACCAATCGGCAGAAGAAGTATTGAACTACCGTGCAAAAGATGGAGTGACAACCTTTCATAGAGGTATTAATCCGCCAATGAACAAGCAGAATTGTTTATAAAGAGAAAGAAGAAGACGAAGAATACGTGCCAAAAAACTTATCACAGAGATAACTGGCAAACAATCAAGAAGCGACCTCGTTTTTTGATCGTTTGATTTCTACTAATGCGAAGCAGAGTTTAGCAAGCGTTAGTTTGTTCACCCAAAGGAGTTACCTTAAGTTGAGTTAGACCATCGTAAGATAGTTTTATAATTACTCGTGCGTCGTTGCCATAGTAATCCCGGTCAGTACGAGAGACATTTGGATGACTCACTTACTTGAAGCGAGAAATAGTGCGAAGCTACCATCCATAAGATTATACATGAATGCCTCTAAAATAATATGCTTTCTAGTTAAAGGAGATAAAGATATTTCTTTCAGTTCTTTTCGACTCTCTGTCGATCCTTGAAAGCAAATCAAATCTTTAGACGGACGAACATGGGTATTATAATCTTTTCTATGTTGGAACTTGGAATTTTTGTAAATATTGACTCTAGTGGAGCAGTTTCCACACTACGATTTATTGACTACTTCAACTTGGGGATTCGTCTTGTCGGTTAGACGAGACTCTTGATACATTATAATTATAAAATCTTTGATAGTTTTCTTTGTTGGTCATATATAAATGACGTCTTGTATTTAGTGTCAAAAGGTATAGTTTTTGTTTACGCACTTTATTATAACGATCCGAATTTGTGGTTAAATGACGACTTCAGTAAACAAATCGTTGGAAGTTACATATTCAGAAAATTATTTCGTTATGCTCACGAATCCTGTCCAGTCCTTCGATACTTCATTAAAAATTGGAAAACTGCAGTTACAAATTACCAAATTAAGAACAATATAACTTTTTATAAAACCTTAGTATATCTTGAAACAGGATTGGCAGTGTTAAGAAAGCAAAGTACTATAATTTATATTTTCTGATGATTGTTTTTGATTATTTTTTATTCAACATAAAAACTATCTTTATTATAGTAATAAGGTTATTTGCTGATATATGTCTGAATCATTGACTTATCACAAAGGAGGAGCAGATGTGAATTTCTTCTGAAACATTGCAAGACAATATTGCAACGTGAGGATACACCAGTTCCTGACAATTGTCTTAAGTTATGTTTTTTGGTTTATGGTAATAATTTTTCAACAATACAAATTTTTAAACAAACCATCGCACATATTTTAGAATAGAACAAAATTCAGATATTTATTTTTTAATTGCATTGACAAAATATACATTTGAATCCCTCTCAAACTATAAAAAAATCATCATCATTTTTATTTGATGTTCCAGGACGTTCCAAGGACATACTAGAGGTCATTAGTTAGGCTCAACTAAGTTTTACAATGGTCCAGTAATTAAAATGTCCCAAAACATTGTTGGTTCCCTTAGACCACGGTAAAACTATTGAGAAATTGCCATATTTATTATAAGGTAATACTGTTTAATTAAAAAAAAATAGCAACTAGTCTACATGCAATAATCAGGTCACTATAGCGATATTTATTAAAAAGGTCTCAGATAACAGGAGGTAGTATTTTTGTTAAAGTATTATACCATTGACATACACATATTTGTTTATAAAACACGTATTTTCAAAGTCGACATAACTAAAAGCAGGTCAAGAATCACAGAACATCTGACAGACTTAGCAGTTGGAGCAGAGAAATAAACCAAATTGAAACCAAATTTATTATGCCTAGCACACAAACGCGAATAATAAACCGTTCAGTTTATCCAACTCCACTTTAACGTAAGTTATCACATCAGAGATGTTTAACAATTTCCTGGACTATATACCATGAGTTAAGTACCTTTTGGACTCAGCTATTGACGTGAGAACTTTGTATTTGTAAGAGGTCTTGATACATTTAATGATACTCTAGTCATGTGGTTGAAGTAATGTAACTATGTTTATAAAACCTAACCTCAAAAGACGTCATTCTCTATGCAGAGTGCCTGAGGGTGGGCCAGTTATTTGATATTATTAATAAAACTGGAAATAGTAACCATCGCTTCTTCAAATACTTATTTCACAAAACTATTCAGTAACAATACTGTCATCATCCACACTTTATAAATATGTTGCCAGAAAACAGGAAGATTAATTTTTATTTTTTGTATGATGAGGATTTCTGATGAACCTTAGTATGCCCTCTGTATGCCCGCATTCCCACCAAGAACATACCATTGCTATCGATTCACGCTGGAGTTGGAAGACTGACAAAGTTATAACCCACGCTAGAGAACAGAGTTAGATCTGGAGTATTGATCTGGTAAGCACTCCTACCCCGGACCTTTGAGTATTTTATGGTGAATGAATAATAAGGCATAACATATCTGTTATTATTTGTAGTGTGTTTAAATATACAAATAAAATTAACAATATAATAGTACTACTAGTAAGGATTTTGAGTTTTTACTGCAGCCTTTGCCTCAACTGTCCTCTCCAGCTTTTTCTATCAAGTCGATATCTACTTTATCAGTGATTTTCGAGGCCTTCTCCCTTTTTTTATAGGACTGTATTCGGTTATTTTGTCGATTCTGCCTTCTCTTGCCCTCATTCAGCTCTTTAACATATAATTGTCATAATGTATTGCATATTCTCAATTTTGTTTTTCTAGTAATACTCTTGTTCAGTAGTAGCGAGTCACGTTTTCTTGTATGTTCAGTTTCGTGTTTGTCTTAGTATATTATTTATTTTTATTCTTTAACTGTTTCTTTGTTTGACCTTATGAATCCAAAAGACAAAAATTTGTCTTCTTGTGTCTATTTTTAGTTGTTGTATGTCGTCTGTTGTTAAATATTTGGTTTCATTTAGACTTATCTTAATGTCATTACTTGTGAAGTACAGTATTAGCTTTCTAATTACTAGACTGAAGTCTCCTTCATTTTGTGAGATAAACACATGACCGTTACTGAATCTAAATCTATATAGCACTGGTATGGCCAATTCTGCACACTTTTTTTTACATGTTTTCAGACTTTCTAGGAATATTTTGAACAAAGTGGAGGATTTTCGACAGCTTTTCAGTACTTATTTTGCCGTCTTAAATATAAGTCGATAATGGTAAGGGTATTGGTGGGAACTAGTACGACACAAAAGTAGTAGAGGGACTGTGACAGTTCTGGCTATTTTCCCATGTTAAATCCCATAAGACGTACACCGGAAAACAAAACTCCGGGTCTATAAAACAATAATCAGGCCCATAGTAAGTTATGGTTGCGAAACATGGGTGGTGACACAGAAATCTGCCAATGCATTAGATGTGTTTGAAAGAAAAATATTACGTAGGATCCTGGGCCCAATAAGTGAAAACAATAACTGGCCAATTAGGTACAATAGAGAAATATACGAGCAATATAGCGAACCAACTCTAGCACAACATACTAAACTGCAGAGATTACGATGGGCAGGGCACGTGGTCCGCATGCATGAGAATAGAATCCCCAGAAAATTATTAAATGCAAGAATGCAGGGAAAAAGACCTGTTGGAAGACCTAAAAAGAGATGGGAAGATGAAGTCGATGAGGATGCCAGGAACTGCCTGGGAACGCGTTCATGGAAAAGAACAGCGGTAAATAGAGATGGTTGGAGAAGCCTGTTGAAGGAGGCCAAGGCCCGATTTGGGCTGTAGCGCCATTGGATGGATGGATGGAAATCCCATAAGAAATCGCTAAGGTCCATTCTGCTCGTTTTAGGCTCTTTTTGTGGTAGAGACGCGACGGCATATCGGATCATGACGTGCAAGGTGTCGATGGAAAGGGGAGATGGTAAAAAATATGTTAAGATAGAAATCAAACGCAAAGACATTGCCAAAACGGCACTAGAGCATATCTCCGTTGTTATTGGTCAGATCATGACGTGCGAGGTATCGTCGAAAAGAGGGTAACGAATACGTAAACACAAAAAACAAAGATGGCAGCATTTCCAAAAGGGCATTACATCATATCTCTGTTTATATTGGTCTGATCATGACGTACGAGGGCTCGTTGGGCGCTATAACTTATCTTCGTTGCTATTGGTCTGATTTTGACGTATAGGGTGTCAAATGAAAGCGGTGAAGCCAACTCTTTGGCTTCTGTCAACGTTCAATATTAACTGTAAATTCTTCTTCTTTCCCGTATAGTGCCTAACAGAACGTGACATTCGACACAGGACGTGACATTTGACGTGAAATGTCAAGTTAAATGACGTAAATGACGTGAAATTCGACACAACACGTGGCATTCGACGCAGGACGTGTCATTTATGTGACATTTGACGCAGAACGGGACGTAGGACAATAAAACATGAATTGTAACTACAATTTCCGGATCAAGTTTGCATATTGTTAAAGTAGGTGTTACTGCAAACATTTTTTTGGTTTAACTACGTTCACTAAATTAAAATTTAGTTATAAAAAATATTTAAATTTAAAAACTTTTAATATTTCTCCAGTGATCTGAGTACCCACCAAAACTTGACATTAAAAATTTAAAAACTCATTTATGGACAATAGTTCAATTAGTTTAAAATATCTTTACTGACAAAACCGTAGGACGTATAAGAACCCGACGGATGATATAATCCGTCGTCCAAGATGGCAGGACTACAGGGCCTTTTCTTTTTCGTCGATTTCGAGTCGTTCCGACAACATACAACGTGCCGGAATTCGGTTGCCATTTCTTTACATAAAGAGGACTGAAACATACAAAATTGGTCAGTACAAAAGAAAAATGATAATAAAATATAATAAAAAGTATCGTGGTATAATTTTATTATAATTTACGTCAAGTACAACACTAGAATCTACTGACTAACAGTTAAGAGTTGATTATTCTTCTTCTTGTGCCCTGCTCGATTATCGTGCGTTGATTATCAAATTTGCTGTATTAATTTTGTTGACAGTAGCTTGGAAAAGGGATGAAGAGGATCGTTTAAACCATTCCTTTAGGTTTTTAAGCCATGACGGTCGTCTTCGACCTGGCCCTCTTCTTCCATATAAATATTGTTTTATATTAATGAATGAAGTATATTATATCTCTTTGAGTGATGCATAAAATGGCCAAAATATTTCAGTTTGCCATCCGTAACAAAAACTATCTACCCAACTGATTCGCAAAACTCTCCAATACACCCAGATCTCAAAGGCTTTAAGTTTTCTTAAAAGTATATATGTTAAAGTCCAACCTTCGACACCATATAAAATAATAAAGAACACACAATATCGTACTAATCTAATTTTCAGTCTCATAGTAATATTGTTTTTATATAAGATTTTCTTCATCTTAACAAATGCAGCTCTGGCCTTCTCTATACGTATTTTAATTTCTTTACTCATGTCCCAGTTCTTATTTAGATACAACCAAAATAAGTGATATTGTTGGTTCTTTCCAGTTATTCTCCATGAGCTTT
Organism: Diabrotica undecimpunctata; assembly: GCF_040954645.1. Lineage (NCBI taxonomy): Eukaryota > Metazoa > Arthropoda > Insecta > Coleoptera > Chrysomelidae > Diabrotica > Diabrotica undecimpunctata. The sequence goes on from NC_092803.1 coordinate 186,788,878, forward strand.
TACTACTTCTGGTTGTATTGGCGTTGTATTGGCAACCATTACTTTGCTGTCTTTGTGGTGTTAAGCTTGAGTCCATACATTATGGCAATCCTACTAATTAGATATTAAAGTTCGTCGTAACTATTTGCAATTACCTCGAATTATCAATATTGATGCCATTTATTTTAATAATACATTCAACACTATCCAATGCTTTATTGAAAACGAACTCCGAATAGATGTTAAATAATAGTGGGGACAAAATGCATCCCTGTCTTACTCCTCTTCGTATTTAAAGCTTTTTAGAATTACCCTGGCCAATTCTAATATTTCCACGTTGATGCCAGTCAAGATTTTTAATGATACGTAGGTATATATCATCAATACTTACGTGCTAAAGAATGTCTATCATTTCAGTATGCTTTGCTTAATCAAAGGAATACTAAAAGTCAATAAAACACGTATAAACTAGATGGCGGACATCTCTGCATTTCTGTACCATAACCTGAATACTAAATAGTACTTCTATGGTTCCATGGTTAAAGCGGAACCCAAACTGCGTATCACTAAGTTGTTTTTTATTTTTTGATATTCCCTTAAGTGTAAAATTCGAAGAAATATTTTTAAAACATGGCTTATTAAGCTAATGGTTCGTGAGTCACTACATCTTTTCGCATTTTCTTTTTTAGGCATCGTTACAAAAGTCGAAAGCAGCCAATCCGTTGGTATATAGCCAGTTTTATAAATTTTATTAAAAAGATGATGGAGAGATCTTTTACCTAAACTTTTAAAGAGCTTTATTATTTTACTGGGTATTTCATTTTATATATGTTCATAGTTTATTTTTTAGCTAGTTGTAGTTAGTAACAACAAAAATTATTTATCATTTATATATCTTAAATATATGTCCTAAAATATGTCTTAAAATATGTCCCTTGTATTTGCAGTGTAGCGCTGTCAGTACTGTAGGCATCAGAGATTTGCGCAATTCTATGCTCTTTTTTTTAATAAACTCAAGGTGTCATAATCCAAAAATTTCCAAGTCCTCTTCAGTTTTGCTGACTGGGTGAAATTGATTTTTTTTTGTTTTTTTAACCAAGGAGGTTGTTTCACTTATTTTCTAACTAAAAAAAACATTTATATAGTTTTCCCGTAAACTCCAGTGGTTAAGTTACCTTATTTTTCCAAATTTGATATTTTTCGGTATAACAAAATGGTCAAACTAAGAAAAAACAGTATTTCACATTACACATGATTAGTCTCGAGTTAGTATCAGACAGTTTGTTAAACAGTGAACATAGTATTCCCTTTAAATTGCTACGTTTATCAAAAAAATATCATATTTGGAAAAAATCAAACCCATGTCATTGAATTCTACGTAAAAAACTGTATATCTAAAACATTTTAAACAAATGCCCATTAGAAATCTAAAAACCATTTACTGTGGCATAGCAAAATTGTATTTGGCACCAAATCATAATATCCCCTTGCTATATTTACCACCAATCTCAGGGCCGTATTTACTTGCCCATTCTGTAGGTAGTGGGATTGGCGAATATGCGCCTTGGCACCGTCGCTTTTCTGGACTTTGCTAATCTTATTGCTCGTTCAATTTCGTCCATAGTTATGTCAGGTTCTGTCACTACTTCCTTTTTTCAAAATCGGGCAAAAAATGTTATTTGTATGTTTTTTGTACTGACCCCTTACTTTTTTTATCTTTTATACCCGCATCATGTTTTTCATGTAACTCTTTAATTACCAAACATTTATTTTCAAAGTATGTTTCTTTTGCAGCTCGTATTTTAGTCCCCAATTCGGCCAACAACAGACTGTGCTCGGATAAAACATCGGCACCAGGAAAATTTTTTACACATTCTACTGCATTTCTGTAGAGCTCATTGATGATTGAGTGGTCAGTTTGATTTCTTACGATATAACGAGGAGTATCGCCGGAGATTTCCATGTATATGCTGTATTTTCCCAAGGATGTCATTGTGGACTTCATCCGTGACCCTGGACAAGAGACTCTTAGTAGGTATTAGTTTCCCGGGCCAGGAAACAATTGGAATCTGCGGACGGCAGGGATTGATTCATATGGAGTTGATTATATATGGAATAATCTTAATACATTACTTAATGCAAGAGTTTAGAGGCGAAGATGGAAAAAAGAAATATTGACAGATCATAGCAAACCTAATGATCACCTAATGATCACCTATCATCTATCAAAAAAATATTAGGAAAATTGACGGAATCTGGCATAAACTGCCAGTAGACTGGTATGTTCGAGGATTATTGCAATCAGGCAAACTGCATATACTACAACGAGAAGTCGAAAGTCAGGATATAAAAATATGCGGACTTTCGGAGACCCATTGGATAGGACAAGGACACTTCCGAACGGCAGATCATGTTGTATACATATCGGGAGCAAATAACACAGGAAGAAATGGTGTTGCAATTCTGGTGACTAAAAAATTTTCACAATACGTGTATGATTACCAACTGATAAATGATATAAAAATAACCTTACTAGCATCACCAAACAAAATGCACATTCTTCAGGTTTATATGTCAACCTCAGACGCGTTAGACAATGAAGTGGAAGACGCATACTCCGTTATTGAAGACACAATAAGAAATATGTCACCTAAAGAACCACTCATAATCATGGGCGATTTTTTTGACACACAACACATCAGAGCTACCATAATCTAAAATAACGTATGGTTGCCTACCCTATATTCCAGTTCTGACACCTAAGCTAATGAACATTTTCAAAAATGTTAGTGGCTTAAAAATTGCAACTAAGAATGTGAAAACGGTATCGAAGTTGTACACAAAGACAAAGCATCCACGTTTTTAAAAGTTTGTTTATGTAAAACAGATGTGTATTTCCTCTTTATCCTTTTGATCGAAACCGCTTTAAGATATTTTTCGTCGTCAAATGAACGAAATATTCTAGTTTATATGTCTTGTTTATACTAAGTTGGGAAGCGAATGATTTTTAAGAATTAACTCACTCTCGCTAAGGTCGTTGTCACGAGCGCTTGACTTTAGCGTTTGTCCAAATTTCACGTCGAATTTGTAATATATCTTCGCCCTTCGTCCTTTTTTTATGGAAAATGTGTAGCAGTATAAAGTATAGTAGCAGTTTAACGTGTAGTTGCAGTCTTAGTGAAATTTTGAAGATAACCACATGTTGCCATTGTGTTCAGTTATACACACATTGTTCCAGTCTTTTTAAGAAGCAGAGCTCCAAAGTTTGTGTTCCAGTGCCCCAGTTTCCAATCACAATTTTGTCTTGTCCTATCACAGTGGAGATGAATTTGTTCGAGTGGTACAGAGTTTGAGTTCCAGTGAAGTCTAGTTTCTACCCCCAGAATTTTTGTGTAAAACCCCAGTGCAATCGAGGTAACTTTTTTGTGTTAAAATTTAAAGTAAAGATAGACATTTTTTGAATAATAACAATTTGTTTCCATAACAAAAAGAATTTGTAATAATTAATATTGTACTATCTAATTATATTTGACATTAGTTTGCTTTGTTTTTTTTTTAAAGAAGGTCACCCTCCATGCAGTAAAATTCTTTGTAAGTTTTGTAGCATCTCTCACTTGTAAACAGAGTTTGTAAACGAATAGGACATATGTAAGTTTTTCTTTTTTATTATTTTGGTATAAATCCTTGCAACTATTAAAGTCGTGAGTATTCTTATACTGTCTATTTTTGTAACTGTTTATGGTGAGACAACAATAAATGTTTGATTTATTTCTCTAAACCATTTTTTTTTATTAATTTAGAAAAAAATTTATAACCCCTTTTTTGAGTTTCATTTAAAAAGATATATTTTTTATTTCTAGTAATTATTACAATAGTTACAACTAGTTGCTGTAATCACTATAATTTGGCACCTCGAAGCGGCGTCCATTTTAAATTGCTAGAGGTCTTTCTTGTGTTTTGTTTTGTTTGTTTCAAGAGACTTATGCAATTACCCTTTTGTTTCATTTTTGTAGTTGCCCCAATCCGACCCCTTGCCATTCAACTTATCCACGACCCAGCTCTCCATATAAACCCTGAGTGCCGTTCGCATAAGTTTAGATTTATTTTGCTTGCCCTATCTCTGTCCCAATAGTTTCTGTCCCCAATTTTCAATCCCCTATAATAATACCCTATGTGGTAGGCAAAATCTTCGTTACACTACTTACCTCCTATTTTATCCGAATTAAGAACGCATAAACAATACAAAAAGTAAACTTAGATAGTACTTATTCTAAAATTCAACTACTTAGTGTGTACAAAAATGTTTACGTACAATTAACAATTACCCTATGAGTTTTATGTTTAAGATACAATTATTTGGCTTGAAATACCTCTCCGTGATATATTTTATGTCTTGTGATAGCCCAATATATCCTTTTTAAATAAAAATTATGAGCTATTGGATATTATTGTCTCATTTTAAGCACTGACTTCACGGTGCTTAAGTTTGACATTTGACATCTTTCAAATGTCGTTTATCATGTACCACATTTTATATTTTTATAACTTTGGGCAATTTGTAAAACGTTGTAAAATGTATTGGAAACATTCCACGGAGAGATATTACGTCGTACACTATGTGATTGTGACAATGAGATTGATTTTTATGATATTGTCAATAAATTCGTTCTTTAAAACATCTATATTATTCAGTACAAACGCTAGGAGGCCTTATATTAAAAAATATTTACAAATTCTGTAATTTAGGTTAGATTGTTAGAGAGGTCAGTATATTTCTCCTTATGATTTCCTAGTTTACCTAGTCGGAGTTTTTCTCCCTATAGAAAATTGAAGAATCATAGTATAGTCTATAAAGATTATTTGTATTTTATAATAAATCAGATTTTTAGGAATATTTCTCTTTTTTTATAGTATTCCCATATTCCCCTTAGGGTTAACCAACTTATCCACGAAGTTGGACACCAAACTACAAAATTTAATGTATTCCAATTTACAAAATGGTTTTGTATCTAATTATCCGAAATGTATATAAGTCTAAAATGCATATCGTATCCTGGAATGGAATTTAAAGAGATAAATTTAAAATTCATTAGATCCGTGCGACCCACAAGCATCTATAGTTCAACAAAATGGTAGAAAAAGGAGGCTAAAAACTTGTACATGAAATGTACAATAAAAGACAAACTGTGTTTTCTGGGAGCAAAAAAAACTAACTGACCCTATTGAAGCTAGCAATGGGACAAGACAGAGAGATTACCTAAGTCCACTATTGTTTAACCTGATTATGGATGCAATAATAAAAAAGTAAGGACTAAAAAATGATACTAAATGGGAGAAAAACAGCTTAAAATAATGTGCTATACAAATGACGCAATACTACTGTCTCACAGTGAAGATGATTTACAACGTAGCTGCACCAATCTAATATACCCGCCAGAAATTTTAACATGTTAATTCCCCCAAAACACGCAAAATGTATGGTTATAAAAGCAAATTTCCTAAGATATAAATTGGAGCTGGAAAGTCAGATAATAGAACAAGTGATGGATTTTAAATATCCGTCGATCGGATAGCCAAGCGGGCTGGGCGGCTGGCTTCTCCTTCGCTTCAATGCGAGAGATGTCAGTTCAATCCCCAGCTCGGTGTACAGAAAACAAAAAGGCTAACGCAGCAGTTTAAAATTCTAAATGAATCTGCGGCTTAGTCTAGAATATGCTGGTATCTGATCGGCCTATGGTGGAGCAGTACGGCAAAAGATAAGGGCTTGTGGCTCGGTGATACTCCTCCATAGATCCCTACCGGAAGGGCGTGTGCCGCCTAAATACCGGGTATATATATATATATATATATATATATATATATATATATATATATATATATATATATGGATTTTAAATATCTAGGCATCATATTATCTAGCTACGGAAAGCTCGAAACAGAAGTGGAAGATCAAGTGAATAGAGCAAACAGAGCCACAAGTTGTCTGTATGAAACAATATGGAGAAATGAAAATATCGGAAAAGAAATTTTTAGCAGAATTTACAAAAAAGTCATTAGACCAACAATGACATACGCGGCTGTAACAAGACCTGACACAGAGAGGACAAAAAGGATGTTAGAAACAGCAGAGAGGAAAACACAGAAAAATTATGGTAAAACGTTGTGTGACAGAACTAGAAGTATAGATTTACGACTAGATGCAAGGTAGAGAACATCAAGGACTGGGTAAGAAATAGAAGAGTAGAATGGAAAGATCATATAAGCGAAATGACAACAAATAGAGTAGTAAAGCCAGCAAATGACAAATGACAAGATGAAATGACAAATTATTGGAGGCACATTAAAAAACAGATAGAGTCATGTCTACATAGAAGAAGAAGAAGAAGATGGATTCCTAGGTCTCTAAAGATACCAACTTGGTGAGTAAAACAAAACTCTATTGTACATTTGTACGCCAGTACTGAGACTGGCACTATAGGCTGGCAAAAACAGTAATAATTGGTTTATTGAACTGCCAAATTGATGGAAACCACAGGAATATCTCCTCAAGAGCTATTTATGGAATAGCAAGAGTCGTAGACTCCGGGGCTTGCTTAGTTGCTAATATACTAAATGCCAACTAAGTGGAGTTTCAGTAAGAGACAACTTCCAGGTTTCATTAACCTTCTTTCTACACACTAGGCTTTACCAGGATAATAAAAGACCAGGAACAAACAATGACGTAAAATGAAGCAGCTTTACAGTACTTTACGAAAAGTAGTCAGAAAAATCGCTGAGAAGCTCAGCAAGGATCGGAATAGATCTATCGAGTGACCATAAGCGAAGTTTACCCCTTGAATTTAGGTACAGTATAGTATAATACAGCCTCGACCACTGGCGTTTAAGTCTTTTTGAAAGTCACAACCGCAGTCGCCTTATTCAGTGATGATATCTGCTGTATGACAAGTGAGACAAAATTCATTTCAGTAAATATACTAAGCAAATTTTTAAAGTATTAAATACTTTTTCTCCAGATCTGAGGAAAAATGATCTGCGTTCATGCTTTTGTAATGTCTATATTGCTATGCTTCATTAGGTATAGATCTGTAAATAGCTTTTTCCGACTACTGAAAAAACCTATTTATACTTGAAAATTACTCAGTAATGAATTGGAGTTTTAGTTGGTTCCAAAATAAAAACAAAACATTTATTGGGCATCATCCAAAGCTAGATTAATGCCTTTTTTAGCTAGCTTTTCCTTCTTGGCTGATTAAGGATCAATTCGTCACAGAAAATAGACTATATGAACTCCATTAAAAGTTTCTGAACGAGTCAAAAAGAAAGGAAATTGGGATAGCACATTCCCAATATCTAATTAAAATTTAAGACAATTTTCTAAAAATCACTGATTTATTTTTGAAAAATATGCTGACAACACACAGTAATTATGATTGTTGGGAATCATTTTTTGAATAGTGGATTAATTCTAAGTTTAAAGTAATAATAAACCTGATATTATTTTTGGGATATCCGTAAATCAATCTATACTAGTCTGTATTTACATTTCGATAATCAATTTCAATATTTTTGTAATTTTGTAGAATGGCATTACTTTATTAGCGATATTTCTGGAACTAATAAAACTACTATTAAAGCATCTCTGAAGGTCATTACATAATCGGCTAATTCTCTTAAAAAAGCTAAGAAAGAAGGTCTATCCAGGAAAACATTAGTAGAAAAAACGTGTTGGAACATGAAAGAAAGTTCTAATAAAATTTTGAGAAAACGACTAGTATCATTAGAGATACTGCTACTGAAACACTTGGAAAAACGTCAGGCAAAAAGTTTAAGACTAAATAGACCTGGTGGTGGTCAAACGAAGTTTTAGGAAAAATGAAAAATAGAAGAGAAAATTACATAAACAGTGGCAAGAAAATAGGTCAAACACATATCTTCAAAACTAAACGGTCTCCGAAAAGGAAGGGAAAGTAATAGTACCAAAAGTTGAAACAGAAGCTTGTATAAATCTATGCGATCAACTTGAAACCAGGGAATGAGAAACAAAGGTATATAAAATAGTCAAAGATAGATCAAAGAAAGCAAAAGATCTTAATTAAATGATATGTATTTAAAATGTAGATAATAAAATACTACAAAACCAATGTCAAAAGAAGATGGAAAAAGTTCTTTGACGGTTTGTTAAATAAAAAATTTGACATAGAACCAGTTAAGTTAATGGAGACAGTACCAGTAATGGTCACCAAAATAACAAACGAGGGAGTGGTTTAAGCACAAAAAATAAAGCTAGGAAAAGCACTTGGATGAGATGATATTCCTGAGGAAGTGTGGACAGCATTAGGAAAGACAAGAACAAGTTGTCTAATAGGTTTATTTAATAAAATTATGGAAGTGGTACAAATGCCAAACAATTGGGGATGCATTGTATTAGTACTTGTTAACAAAAAAGGGAGATATACAATAATGAACAAACTACAGGACCATAAAACTACTTAGTTACACTATAAAAATATGTAAGAGAGTAATTAATACGCGGATTCATAAAGAAACGGAATTATCCGATAACCAGTTTGGCTATATGCAAGGCAAATCAACAACAAATGAAATTTTCATTGTAAGTTAGTTGTTAAAAAAAAAAACAGGAATAAAAAATAAACGCTCATATGTATTCATTGGTCTTGAGAAAGCATATGATAGAGTTCCCCGATAGATTCTCTGGTGAGCACTTCACAAAAAAGTCCCCGGTGAATATGTAATAACGGACTAACAGCTAGTATTAGAACAGATGTGGAAGGGACTGAAAAATTTCATGTGAACGTAGGATTACACTAAGGGCTTCGGTGCTTGGTCCTTATATATTCTCATTGGTCTTGGATCATATTACAGAGAAACTACAGGGTACACCTTGTCGTTAATGTAGATATGGAAAAATTTAAATAAAATAAACAAATATACAAGGGGAAAATTAATTAAAGAATGAACTCGTAAGTAAAGGAATTGACTACATCAATGATATTTTAAGAGAAACATAATTGAAAGGCGGAAGAGAAGTGGCACCAATAGAAAAGAAAAACCAACAATGGATCTCACAATAAACAAGAACATTAATGGAAGAACGAGAAACATTTGTTCAACAAAACAAAACACTGACAATAGAATATTCGGAGATAAAAATCAAGAAAAAAATAAAATGGGAAACCAGAAAAAAACAAGAAGAACAGGTAGAAAGAATAATTTAAAAAAACAAAAATATAAAGTGTTTTTGATGTTTTATTTTATAATTATGTATATTAAAAAAATATTAATTCCAGGAATACCTTATCATCACCCATACAAACACTAAGACGATCCAGAATATATCTTGATAAAATCAATATGTATTTTGAAATATAAAGAAGATATTGTTCTAAAACATGCTATAGGTATTAATTTATGTATTTTTACATATTAATTATAAATGTATGTACATTTTAAATGATTTTAAATACGTCTACCAAGTTTGAGCCCTTAATATTCAGGTGAGATGAAATGGTCAATAATTTCGATATAAAAAAACGAATTTAAATTTGATTGGACAAAGATCCATTAAAACATTGGTATACCATATTATTTTTGTATTAAATGTGCTAAAACTATGCTAATATGGTTTGGAATTTTCCTACAATACTAGCTATTATCTTTAATTTTTTAACTGAACCTTGAAAGATAAAGTTATGTAGATAAAAAAATATTTAGTCAACACATTTTTTTATTCGCCACTTTTCTATTATTTTATTTATTTTTCCATATCTCTTCTATTACTAGCTTCACTAATAACCTGAGAATCGTGCGTAAATGAGAAATCGGGAGAAGAGAAGGGGAACCGGCCGATATTCTAGGTTGGGGAAGGTGTTTTTTGGGGGAGGACAAAAGGAAGGTTGGGGAAGGGCACGTAGATCTCGGTGATGATGTTCAAATCAACCTTGCGATCTTGGATATCATCGTGGTCACGTAGGTTAGGTTAGGTTCAATATAAGTTTTACGCATCATTCCACTTAACGTAAGAGGTCTATTTTGGCTCATTCCTAGATTAAAGTTGTCATTTCAGTCCAACCTTTTTAAAAAGGTCTTATGGCTTCAAACATTTTACGCAGTAGGCTTGACTTAATAAGGCTGAAATATATAAATGTCCAGGATAAATTCTACAATTCGCACTTTCTGCTAGTCCGATTTTATTCATAAGCTCCTTGAGGCGACAGTGTCCTTTTAAGAGACCCAAGATGATTCGCAGATCATTCCTAATAAAATATATTAGATCTTGAGATTTTTTCAAAGATTAATTTGTAAAAGAATTCGAATGCTTAAGACCCATTTGTTCATGCCAGTGGTTAGATTTCATTCGTTCCACCCAGTCTGATATCGTTCTTTTTGCTGTACTTCTTGCTGTACCAAGAAAAGGTTCTGGGCCTTAAAACTTTCTTTTGTCCCTTTCTTGACAAGTATGTATGTCCGCTTTTTCTTTTCTTTTACTAGCAGTATATTCAGGCAGTCAAAATAAATTTACTTTTTTACTTTTTGACATAATCAGTTTATTAAGACAGTTCCAAATTAACTTGGAGTCAAATCGATTTGATTACAATGTCTTTAATGCCGCCTGGTTATTCTATATAATTTTTATAGATTTTTTCCCTGCAATTTCTTTATAAGTCACTGCAGGCACATCTCTATAGCATAAACGATTTCTTGGAAGATAGTGGAGTGATTATCTAGGCTTTCATTAAGATTTAGCCTAATTTCCCCTCGTATACTCCAGCTCCCACTCCTTAATCAGTTTTATAACTGTCTGTAAAACAGCATTAATTGGCCATTATGATAATCGTTTTATTCAACTCTCATTCGTCCCTTTCTGGAAAGATGATGAAGAAAGGAAGGTTGATAATAGGCTACTGGTAGTCTATTATCTGCCATTTTGTTCAGACCTTAACAGAGCAGTTGTTTTTCTCTAGAGTTTCTAGATGTTTCTATATTTTTTTTAGTTCTGCCCATTTTGTGTCTTTTTGTTATTTTTTTGGTTTTGTTTTTCCCACAGCAATAAATTCAACTAACTTGTGATGGAATATCCCTACGTATTGCCTAAAGTATGTCCTTTTCACCATTTAGTTCTTCAGTCAGTGCTACATCTAGGTATTTATATTTTTGTACTTTTGATCTTACTAAAGTAAACGAACAAGAGGAAGAACACAGATGAGATGGGTTGATGACATTAAAAGAATAGCCGGAACAAATTGGAAATATGTTGCTCAGGATAGAGACCGATGGAAGGAGTTGGGAGAGGCCTATGTCCAAACATGGACGACAGAAGGCTAAGAAGAAGAAGAAGAAGTGGTTTTGATCGCGTTTTCATCAATGTTCCAATTTTATTAAATCTTCTTCTGCAGTGCCTGCTGTTATACCTATATTTAATGATTTTTCGTCATCATCATTTTTCTGGCTTTTTAATTCTCTGAGGTTCAGACAATTCAGTCTGGAGCGTACTACGTACTTAACGTGTTTGAGAGTTAAGTTTGGTAAAATTGATTTGACTGATTTGACATTTTTAAGTTTTTTATTACCCTAAATATCTGTTATCTGTTGACAGAGTTGCAGGCTGCCCTGTAGTCTGTAAATCTGTTGAACTTCCTCAGACTTTAGAATTTTTTCTAAACTTTGTCTCAGAGTGAAAACCTGAAGTGTCGATGATGATACTTATGAAACCAATCTGATATTTCATGTATTCTTTCTAAATATGATGACATTCTATAATCATTCCATTCTATAATGGAAAATATGTTATACCCTATATTTAGAACCGTAATTCCTCTATAGTTAGAGCATTTGAAGATATATCCTTAGTTTTGTATGCTGCAGCGTGTGCTCATAGTCCAAACAGCATCAATAGACTTCTACATTTGCTTTTAAAATTGTTTTAGTGTTATAGTTAAATTTTCGCCATCTTTATATAGTTCCATCGAGATACTATCTATTCCAAGTGATTTGTTTCTGGCTAATTTTTTAACTGCCATTTAATTTCAAGAATCGTTTGTGGTTTCCTTTCTCTCTATGTTACATACATCATTTATTGTATCTTTAAGGTTTTCTTCTTCATTATATATATATATTAAGTGTCTAACTTGAATGTTCCACCCATCGATTTAGTACATATTTCCTTGTTATCAATAGATCCCTATTCAGACTTCTACAGTGGTTCGTCGTTGCACTGAATTATTTTCTGTTGGTGATAACTTCTATATTATTTCCCTCTGTTTAAGTTTTTATATTGTCTTCTTCTTCTTCTTCCTTCTTGTATGTAGGCTTTAAAGCCTGTTTGTTTTTCAATATTAGCCTAGTAAATTGTTTAAATTATCGCACCATCTTTTTCTTGGTCTGCCAATACTTCTTCGTCCATTTGGTGACTTATCTCGTGCTATTCGTACTGTGCTGTCGTCTGCCATTCTACTAATGTATTCGTTCCCGTTCTGTTTCCGTTTTGTCACCCATCCATTTATATCTTCTATATTGCATGCTCTTCTTATGTTTACGCTTCTCTTCCTATCCAACAAACTTTTTCCTGATATTCGCCGAAGTATTTTCATCTCTGTTGTTTCTAGTAGTCGTCTCGTTTTAGATGTGTCAGGTCTTGTCTCCGCCGTGTATGTTAATATAGGTCTAATTGCTGCTTTATACATTCTTGTTTTTGTGTTTTGTCTTAGGTGTTTGTTCTTCCAGATCGTGTCATTAAGAGATCCCGCCGCTTTAATTGCTTTTAAGCTTTTAAGCTTGCTTTTATATTATAATGTTTCTTATTTAGTGATACATTTTTCTTATTATAAGCTTATACCTACAGATCTAGAGAATTGGAACCATATGTTTTTAAAGCCATTTAAAAGTGTTTTCATTAATCTTATAACTATTTATCAAATAAATACAACTATTTGACCACTGCGTGAGAGATGTATTCAGATACATCTTAAAGTGGGAGGGAGTAGAACAATACCCTTGTTTCACAGTATTGTCAAATTAAATATATTCTAAAAATTCTAGTCTTCTTCTGATGTAACTAAGAATTTTGTTAATATCTTAAGCTATCCAGGATTTTTTAAATTGGAACATTGTTAAATGCCTTCCTTAGAGCTACCAACATTTACGATTCACCTTTTTCGTTTAAGAAAGTCTACTTAGCACATTACTTTAACAAATTGTTTTATCTCTATGACAAAAAAATAACGATAAAGCAGTATTGTAAGATACTGGATGGCCAAACGAAAAAAAGTTGTTGGGAACTGCGCCAAACTTTTAGAACACTCATACCCATCAATTTTTGTTGACGCATGGACATTTTTCTGGTATTCTCGATTGCGCCATTTTCACCTTCAAGTGAGACTAAGACTCATGTCTAAACGTTAGTATTTATTCAAGTCTGATGTATATTTTTCTCAAACATATAAAACAGAAAAACATAAAATTTTCTACATTGGTCAATAGATCTTTGTCCAAGGATAATACTAATATATTACAAATGAACAGATTATTGCTAAAATATCTTAAGTCATTTCCAGGCAAACCCAATACAGTGGAAACATTGTATATCTTTGTAACTTTGTATCGTTTATAAAGTACCGCTTAAAAAGTATTGTCCATCTTTCATGATTTCCATAAAAAAAAATAAAATTAAGTGTAAAACAAGATCGGGTTAGCTCATAAATCTCAATAATTTTATATAAATTTATTTATATCTCTATTTAAAGTAGGATGTATTGAAATAAGCTGATCAATTAATTCAAACAGCAAACGATATATTAAAATATATGTGATTATAAAATAGAGATAAACACTTGGCATAACTCATAAATTGTTATCAATGAAGAGATTTGCACTCATCATTTGATGAAATTGTGTTAATTAAATCAAAGCTTGGTGGCCAACGTCGTAATTCAGAAGGAATAGACGAGTTACCACTGCGACGAAAAGTAACATCTTGGATGCTAGACCGTAGATGACCCATATATGTATGTGAGCATTTTGACTTCTGGTTAATTACTGCCTGATTCTTGGCTAAGGGACGAACTTCCATACCTAGAGATGGGTGGTCTGGAAAATTTCCCAGAATAAGGCAGTAACTCGAGCATTTTATATATATAACAGTGTACTATGCATTCGATTATTAAGGGATGCGATAAATCAGATAAAAACCTTAAATAGTTCATCCCATAAAAGTGTCTTGGGGTTTCGAGGTAATTAACTCTCAGAATTTGACAACCATATTAGCCAAGTTAGCCAGTTTTACAAAAAAGAGTTTAGAAGTATGAAAGTAGCTTTTAAATAAGTAATTAAAATATGTAATTAAATAGGATCATATTATGTTATAATTATAAAATATACTAAAAGTAAAATCTCAAAAGATATGATTGCGGTTGTGAATCTGAATCTTCCAGCACTCATTGAGCCAGTAGCAATGTCAGAAATTTATCTCTTCCTGTTTACCACGACTCTTGGACTACTTACCATACTGTGTTTTCTTTAACTTGTTTATATAGATTTGATGCTGTCAAAGCAATGTCAATTCACAGTAGTAAGAATTTGCGTTATAATATTGTTCCGTCTCCTTATATTTTAAATAATGGTATAATTTCTATATCTGGAATTTTTAATGTTCATTTGATAAATTTATTTTCCAGAAAATCTCTTCAAATGATTAAAATACCATTTTTAATACATTTCTGTTGAAATTCGACAGTTACAATTTTTATTGTTTGAAGTGGCTATAAAACTTACCGATGGGTGAGGAATAAGCTGGTTATTATTTTTGAATAGGTTCAGTTACTTTGAGTTCGGAGAAAGGCATTCATGAAATATTTTGCAGACTTAGGTAATTCTACTACCCATTTACTCTCGATATTGTGTTAACCATTTTGTAACTCAGAACATTTTGTATTATTACCAAGCAAAAGGTGATTTTAAATAATTGAAGTAAAATGTTTTGCAATTATATCTCACAGCGAACTGATCGTGGCTCAACACAATGATGTTTTAGGTGGAAAGTTACCTTATCTGTTTTAGTATCGAATGTATTTGCAAAGATAACATACTTGTGTACATACTGTGTATTAATATTAATTTTTTTTTTGAGACAATAATTTTTAAATCCTGTTATAGTATTCTCTAAGATATCACAAAATCACTTAATCTTGTTGCAATAACCAGTCCAAGTGTACTCTACGGATACCAGTGTACAATATATCAATAAAGTCGATGAAATGCATATAAAAACCTAGTATTTATTGTTTCTTATCTTTTATAGCTACGTGTCGTGCAGAATGCTGCTCACCCGTTCCTCTACGGCTACTTTCCGCGACTTCCATACAAACTCGCAGACAGCGATGACGCAGGCAACCCCCATGCCACCCATTAGCACTACGAAGACGCCGCCCACGTTTGCCAGGCCTAGCTCGTTAGCAGTGCTGCTGGTTTTTGTGGTTTCGTCCTAAAAATTAAAGCAAAAATAAAATTATAATTGTATACTTTTGTATATTGTTAATATACTCCCAAAACCAGATATATCACAGAGGAGACTGACACTTTTCTTATATAAAAGTGATTTCAGTTAAATTGGCTAAAATTATGCAGAGAGGTAGGTTTGATCATGCGGATGAAAAGTTATCATTGCCTAAAGACTTAGAAATCAATTGTTTCTGAGTTACAGAAGTTCAAAGTGCCAGTTTGAATAATACATATTTGTATAATATACAAGATGTTTGTAAATCAGTTCAACAAATTTCAATGAGTGATTCTGCCTGAAAAAATAATGACAGTTTGATATATAAACGTATGTTCGCAAACCAGTTGAGATAAGCAAATGGAACTTGGTCGGTTTTAAGAAGTAAGTATTATGCATTGTTTACCATAAAATTAAGAATTTTTATTTATCATTGGCGTGAATACGGGTAATGGTCTCAATTTTTTTAAGAAAGAAATGATACGCCACTAAAATATTTCAAATTAAAAATCTTTTGAAAATTTTTCCTTTAATATGTGACAACAAATCTCTCTTCCTTGTTTTCATATAAGACGTTTGATGCAAAAAAAATATAACATCTTAACGTGTATTTTTCACTTTAACAATAAATTCGCAAAAACTACCTAATACAATAACAGAAAGTACCACTAATAAAATTTTCAATGAGCAAAAGCTACAAAAAATGTTTAAAATGACCTTCCTGAAACATGACCCAATATTAACTTCTTAGCCTCATTGGTTGTCTTATTCGTGTGAATATTCCTAGTGTATTTCTTATTAACTTTTAATATAGAGTTATAGAGCCTCAAAGTGTCGGTTTTTATTACCTCAATAACTAAAATATTTATGCCTCCTGCAGTGGGTTCGTTGGATTTTTTAAATTATTAGCAATATAAAGCCAAAAAAATACACAAAAAATTTACAACTGGTAGACTTTTAAGGGTTGTAGAGTTATAAACGTCACATGTTATTTTTTTTTAAATAAATATTTTATTCCAATTTCTGTTGCTTTTATTTATTTATTAGCTTTCTCATACTTTATATTTCTCATATTCTATCCCAGTCTATTATAGACTTACTTACTACTCAAGCTTACGTTGTTACACTAAATTATGCATTTTTTTTCTTTTGTCATGCCCTGTAGGACCTCAACGTTGGTGACATGGTCCACATACGAAATTTATAGTATCGTCCTGTAGATCCACATCCGCTTTAATCCAGTTTTTAGTAGCTTGCGTCAGTGTCCAGACCTTAACTCCACATGGTAACACTGGAAGAATGTAGCACATCACTATCTGCATCTTGGTTCGAAAACTGAGATCACTGCAGCACAGCGTGGATCTCAACTTGATAAATGTAGATCGTGCCATTTCAATTCTAAATCTAATCTCTCGAGCGTAGTCCCATTGTGAGTTGAGGGTAGTTCCGAGGTAAGTGAATCTGTTTATTCTCTCTATCTTTTCGCTATGAATTTAGTCTTCTTAAGATTAAGGTCTAGTCAGTATGTTGCGCTCACAGTTCTCACTCGGTCTAGTAAGGCTTGTAGATCATTTAGGCTGGTTGCTAGTAACACAGTGTCATCCGCGTAGCGGATATGATTGATGTATTCACCGTTAACTCGGATTCCCATCTATAGGTTTGTGAGGGCTTCAGTAAAAATTTCCTCAGAGTATATATTGAAAAGAGTCAGCGAGAGCACACAGCCTTGCCTTTCTTATCGCATGATCTTCACAGCACGCTGGTGCCAGTATAAATTCATGATGATCCGAATGGCCTTCTCATCCAATCCTACTCTTTGTACGGCGGCGACCATTTTCTGGTGCTGACAACTGTCAAATGTCTTCGAGTGGTCAATAAAACAAATATAGACATCACAAATGATTTACAGAACGTAATGCAACGCCTTAATGAACGCTGTCATGAGTACGGACTGAAGATAAATTTAAAGAAAACTAAATGCATGATCATGACTAAATCTGCACATGAAAATATCCAACTGACTATTGAAGATAGTGCAATTGAGAGTGTTAATAACTATAAATACTTAGGAACATGGATAACATCAGATGTAGACCAAACCAAAGAAATTAGGACACGCATTGAAATAGCACGTGCATCATTCATTAAACTTAAAAAGTTTCTTTGTTGTCGGGATATAAGGTTAGAACTACGCCTGAGAATGCTTCGATGTTACGTGTTCTCTACTTTTCTTTATGGCTTGGAAGCGTGGACACTAAAACAAGTCCATGTGAATAGGTTGGCCGCCTTTGAATTTTGGTGTTACAGAAGAATCCTACGAATATCATGAATTCAAAGAATCTGGAAGTAACTAGAAGGATAGGAAATGAGGCGGAAATAATATTAACTATAAAAAGACGAAAACTTGAGTACTTAGGACATGTGATGAGAGGATAAAATTTCGCATTATTACTACTTATTATGCAAGGCAAAATCCTCGGAAAGCGAAATGTGGGAAGACGAAGAATATCCTGGCTTAAGAACTTAAGGGAATGGTTTGAATGCAGTAGTGCAGAACTTTTTAGAGCGGCAGTCAACAGAGTCCGCATAGCCATGATGATTTCCAACCTTCGATAGAAAATGGAACTTAAAGAAGAAGACGACATCACAACTGACATCGCTGCATCTCTGAAGTAGAACTTGTAAGGTAAAAAGTGCTTCACGTGTACCCATGGAATTGCGGAATCCAAATTGCATTACACCGCATTTTCTTCGTATTTGTTGTAAATTCTGGCATTTATGATATTAAGAAAAATCTTAAGTGCATGACTCATAAGGATGATAATTCGGAAATCTTCACACGTTTTCGCAGATTGTTTCTTAGTAGTACTACAAATGTTGACAAGTTCCATTCCTCTGGGATATTATCTAAATCGTATATGGCGTTAAACAGTTCAGTTAACTCCTTCGTGCTCACTTCACTCATCACCTCAATAAGTTCAACGGGTATTTCATCCGAACCTGTGGTCTTACCATTCTTAGACTGTTTTAAAGCTGTTTTCACCTTGCTTTCTAGTATTGACGGCCCTGTTATGCAATTTATTTCTGAAAGGTTACCTCGGTAGTCCCAGAAAAGTTCTTAGATGTACATTTTCCAGATCACCAACTTCTCCTTAACTGTCGTCGCCAGGTTCCCGTCTTTGTTTCCCCCTTTGGATTCTCCCTAATGTCCCGATTCTAGCTCATTTAACTTTAGAAATTTTAAAAATATTCAAAATAGACCATACGCAGCAAATAAGGTTAACTTCATATTATCTTGTTTATGAGTTTTATTAAACTCCTGACAAACAACCTTCCTATATATCTTATAAAAGTAACTAAAAGAGCTTGAACATGTTTTATATTATCCTATTTTTTCAAATTGTGGTTTATAGAAAGCAGAAAATGTGATCCTCAAGTTAGTTTAGATTATAATTGATTCTAATCTTCAAATCGAATCCATATTTATTCCAATAACTGCTCTAATTACAATTTTTTCGTCAAATCTGTATAATATACAAATATTATTCGAGTAAAAGTTAAAAATGTGGGGGGGGGGTTTAAATGGGGTAGTGATTCGCAAAGTATGAAACTTTATCCTGTTAGCGTCACTAGCCTCTCCTACGAAATTTCGACTCCCACCCCACGTAGCAAAATCCTGGAAATATGAGCGACCCTGTGGATCATCATCAACCTGTATGCGTTCACTGCTAGACTTAGGCCTCCCTCAGTTTGTTCCATCTGTCTCTGTCTTGTACAGCTTGCATCCAGTTATTAGGTCGTCAGTCCATCTAGTTGGTGGGCGTCCTCTTCTCCGTAGTGCTTCTAGTCTTGGTCTCCAGTCGACAATACATTTTGTCCCTGTCGATAATAATAATAATAATATTGTATGGTAAGTTTCAGATGTTCCCTGAAACAGAAGGTTCATTACTTGCCATTCAGGATCAGTTTATACCAACCAAAAATTATCTGAAATATATCGTCAAAGACCCTCAGGTCCAAAACGACAGATGCCGATATGGATGCCAAGCCCAAGAAACCATCCGGGGGTTGCCAGGCATTTACTGCAACGGAATATAAAGAACGGCACCACTCAGTAGGGAAGATTCTTCATCAAGAGTTAGCATTTAAACTGAGACTTCTACAAACAAACAATCTCCCATATTATCAATACGTTGCTGAGAGTATGCTTGAGAATGTCAACTCAAGCTATACTGGGATCGCACTGTGCTCACATCAAACTGTAGCATAGAATAGACTAGATCTCGTGCTAGTTAATAAACTACCGAGACAAACAACACTAATCGATGTGGCGATACCTAACAACAATAATTTGCGTGTTGAGTACAACGAAAAGATCGCCAAGTATAGGGATCTGGAAATACAAATAAGGAGACAATGAAGAATGGAAAGTACCCAAACGAAGAACCTCCTAGAAAAGATAAAAAAGCTGGGTCTAAATGAACATCTATACAAGATCATGCAAAAGTTGTGCTACTTTCGACATGCAGATGCTTGCGAAAATTTTTGGGAGATACAC
The DNA here is from genome assembly GCF_040954645.1 of Diabrotica undecimpunctata. Lineage (NCBI taxonomy): Eukaryota > Metazoa > Arthropoda > Insecta > Coleoptera > Chrysomelidae > Diabrotica > Diabrotica undecimpunctata. The sequence continues at coordinate 186,808,923 of NC_092803.1, forward strand.
CGACGTACCAAGTCACCTAGGACTTAATAACATGGAAAGAGTCCCACCAGAGCTCAATCCTTTACTGGATGAGTGCATTTTCCCATTAGAGGGAGTGTAAGGCTAAATCTGGATAATAATAATATCGTATGGCATTTTTTCCGGGAAGATCCTTTCGGATTTTTCCACCGCCAATTGCATCTTTCACCCTGTTTTAAGTAGTAAGTGTCGATGCACACAAGCTCAAGGAAACCGACAGCTTTACGTACTCTCCAAAGCACGGTAAACAGCTAGTATTATTTTTAGAAATGTTTTATTTAAAAAAGGTATATAATTAAAAATACCCTTTCGGGCTACATCGGGTATTTTTAATTATATGCCTTTTATAAAGGATTTTTAAATAATACTTTTGTGATTAATGGTATACAGCCAACTACAGGAATTTCATTTTCCTTGTATATTTTTAAAAATGAAAATTTCCTTATTGTTACCATTGTAAATAAAAGCTTTTTGGGATAAACAATTTTAATTTTGCAATAATTGTTAAGTGAAACTTCTAAGTTTAATAAACATAATATTGTCCTTATTTTCACGCGAAATCAAAATTTTTTGTGAATTTTTAGTATTGTGCAAAGCAAGTTATTAATTATGAAAACATCGACATTTTGAGCTATTTTTGCAATAATTAACCAACAAATTAACAAAAATAACTTTGCTACTTATTTTAAAGGCTTTGCCGGTCTTCATTTTTAGTATTTAAAATTAAATAGTGATCTTGCATTGTTTATATCTATCTATCTATACAGCCCTTGCTGTCCAATTTTGGACATAGGCCTCCTCTTCCTTCTTCCACGTCTCTCTATTGTAGGCAGTTTGTATCCACTTCGGGCCCGTGTGTCTCTTCAAGTCATCTGACCATCTCATTTGTGGCCTTCCTCTTTTTCGTTTGTAACTATATGGTCTCCAGGGTATAATCATCTTATTCCATCTGTCGTCTTTCTGTCTTATGATATGTCCAGCGAACTTCCACTTAAGTTTTTCTATCTGCGTTAATACATCGGTCACTTTTGTTTTATTGTTTATTATTTTGTTGTATTGTTTATATATTGTTTATAAATAATAAATAACGTTTAATCTTTTGCATTCTATGTTTATTACATTATCTTATCAATAAATTTATCAAAAGCTTGTTATCAATTTTTTATTCTTGCTTTTTTACTTTGTTATTAAGTCTAAAATGCACCTAGAAATACAACAACAGAGAAACTTCGCGTTATTCGAAATTAAGTGACATGACCGAAATTTCAAACCAGAATATATATACCCTTCACTTGGTATGAAATATAACCCTCTCCAAATATTCAGCCTGTGACTTATGAGATAAGATGTTCATTTCATAAATTATTACAACTACTTTATAGTTAGGTAATACTTGAAAGTCGCGACGTGTCTCCCTATTAGTTATTTCTGGGAAAATGTCAGTTCCTCTTATCTGCTAGGGTATACGGCATCGCTCCGAGTTACCTCACTTTATTCCCTATTTAACTGGAGCCGACTAAAATGGAAAATCGTGAATATTTTGCTGCCATCAACGGTTACGTGACCAATTTTCCTTTAAATAGTAGTATAAGAGTGTAATGCTGAAAGGGGTATCTTAATCGTATTAAATACGAAACAGAATTTTAATATATGACGGTTAATAATTTTTTCTTATAAGGCGGCAAACACGAATGCATGTTTTTCTTTCTATAGGCTTGTCTTCTTTTATATTACACGACAAGTAGAGCTAAAAGCGGAGGCAGATAGAGGTAAAGAACCAGGAGTGCCAACAAAAACTTTGTAATGATTGTACCAAAGGCGCCGCAAGAGTTTTTAATGAAAATCATCCAAACAAGAATATAAGGTACCAGTACATACATCATTTAATTAATAAGACCCAACAACATCAAATAAGAAGTAATTCATTCATACGTCAGCGAGATATCTGGCAGTAGTCATAGATAGTAAATTGTCATAGGGACTCGAAATACCATAGCGATGCTGATGCAATGCAGAAAAGTTATTGGTAGGCCCTGGGATATCAACCCAAAATAAACACGATGGATGTATAAGTCTATTATCAGATCTGAACTTGTCCACGGGTGTTAAGATTACTGCAGTCAATTCTGAATATCTTTTAAAATCTCTTAAAAAAGTGCAAAGGTAGGTCCGTTTAATTATCTCAGGGGCCCTTCGGAGTATTCATACAGCGGTCTTAAAATTTTTACTACAGATACTGCTTATAGGTATTTAACTATAAGTGAAGGCATACAAATCTATATATTGGATTAAAGATCTGGTATATGGGCTGGAAAGAGACTGGTTGGCAGGAAAGATAGACGTCTTAGCCGTGTAGACATATGTGAAGAAGGCAGTTGGGCCTGGACCTGTGATTGTAAATTGTGAGATGTGTGAAAGTGGAGTATGAGGATGTGTTGAAGAATCTAAAAGTACAAGGGGCAAGGTAGTATATTATACGAATGGCTGGAGAACTGAGGTAAATGGAGCAGATATGGTCTTTGTTGCAGGAAGCGGCAGAGACAATGATCAAATCTGGAATTCAGAATTATGATATAATTCATTCAGGCATTTCAGTATTGGAGCAAATGAGACGGCCGATATAGCAGCTAAGGAAGGTTACAGAGAACGTGTGTTTCAGACCCGAACCCTTTTACTTCGTTTCGTATCATAAATATAAAACTGATATACAGAAGTGATTCCTAGATCAACACCTGGGAAGATGAAACGGGTGGACTGATTATCGTAAGACTAAGGAGTCCGTAGGCTTAATTTTGTTAGTAAACAAACTAACTGCTTTAAGTAAAGATGAAATTCGGGAGGTAGTGCAGGTCCTCACAGGTCACGCTAATCTTGCGAGACAACTAAACATCTGTGGGCTCAGCCAATCAGTAATGCGCCCCATGTGAGATGACAGGGAAAACACAGCCAAACACTTTGTGGGCGACTATCCAGCCTTTGCTAAAGCAAAGCAATAATGGTTCCTTTCTCAATAAACAACCCTCAAAGAGGTAGTGACAAAACGCAAGTTTGAGAGGATTGTCGCTTTTATCAAGCAGATCGGTCACCTAAAATGGAGCCCGGTAGTAATTCCAAATAGGGATAAATCTTTATAAACCTTAATAGAAGAAAACTGATACGTTTAATGGATCCAAGACCCACGACCAGCCGCTAAAGGGAAAACCCTTAACAAAAAAATCGTCCAGTTCGAAATGAGGGTATTGAAGTTGCAGTTTTGAATCATGTGCAAATGAATACCACTCAGTTTATTAAAAAAATATCTTAATCTTTTTGGTGGTTCTCCCACTAATGTTCATAAAATTTTAAAAAACATAAATTTCATCCATACAAAAAGAAACAAGGTTAAGTGTTAACCAATGATAATCTTGATTTGACGCCTGCAGTTTTACGAACTTTTTACCCAACAACTGATGGATAACCGAAATTTGTTTTGCATGATTTGTTTTTCAGAAGAGTGACTTTTATATGAAACGGTGAACTAAATACTCATATCTCTCAATATTGGAGTGATACCAATCATATCAGTTTAGAAAAAAATTATACTCAACAGCCTCAAAAACTTGTATGGGCCAGAATTTTGGGAGACCATATTGATGGACAACTTTTTATGGATGGCAATCTTAATAAAGCGACTTACCTAGAATTATTAGATAGTATCATTGAATCTATCGGAGTCGATCAGATAGCCAAGCGGGCTGAGCGGCTGGCTTCTCCTTCGCTTCACTGCGAGAGATGTCAGTTCAATCCCCAGCTCGGTGTACAGAAAACAAAAAGGCTAACGCAGCAGTTTAAAATTCTAAATGAATCTGCGGCTTAGTCTAGAATATGCTGGTATCTGATCGGCCTATGGTGGAGCAGTACGGCAAGAGATAAGGGCTTGCGGCTTGGTGATACTCCTCCATAGATCCCTACCGGAAGGGCGTGTGCCGCCTAAATACCGGGTATATATATATATATATATATATATATATATATATATATATATATATATCATTGAATCTATAATCTAAGATTAAGTTCTATGTTTGGTCTATGCTCATGTACAAAGGAGAAGTGTGGACCCTAAAAGTATCAAGCATGAACCAAATTAAAGCATTAGAAATATGGATTCATGGACGGAGGTTGAACATACCTTGGATGGCAAAAAAAAACTAACAAGAAAGTACTAAGGAAGGTTAATAAAGATAGAGAATTCCTAAAGACTGTTAAATACTGAAAAAAGGCAAAATAGAAAGTTTTGAGGTTTAGGAAGAAAAGAGATTGCTTGGCTAATAACATTCGTAAATGGACGTAGACACCAAATACTGGGCCATAATTCCATGTGGCAGAAATCGAGAAACCTTTGCAATGGTGAAAACTGTTTCTTTGTAATACACTGCTCAAAAAACACCTTTACAATATGGCAAATAATTCAACGTCAAAATGTTTAATATCATAATAGCCTAAAAGTGAGTATTGAAAAATCAGGCCATCAAAGAATACAATAAACTACAATCCACAGATCGAACTGATGTTTATTAGATGGCACTACCCATCAAGTATCAACAGAGCTAATTGCTTAGGACTCCTGGATTAGATAGCTCATCAACACTTCTTAGTGTTAAACAGGTTTGTCCTAACCTAGAAACCCTTCTTTAAGACTAGTGAAGGAAAGGTCGATGCAATTTTCCACAAAGGCAAAAGCGATAAGTGTTCAATTGGTGGTCAACACTAATTTAACGAGGGCTCCCTTCTTTTAGCTAAGTCTATCGACGGAGACAGCGTGCCACAATTCCATTGATACCCACAAAGACTACAATATATTTCTTTTATGTAAAGAAGTAGATAAATCTTATTTGTTGTGAATTGATCCTCCGATCACTGCCGATAAAAAACCATTAGGTAATTGTGCAGCTTAAGCAAAACCACTCCTTTTCTATGAATACAGAATTAGTTGACTTTTAAATACTCTGGCTAAGATCTGCGTAAAGATCGTAGATTTTAAAGGAAAATGAAAATTTCGTAGAGTTCGCAGACGAGCACATAATTCCTGAGGTTCAATTTGGATTTAGACCCAGTTATTTATCTTAAATAACATTGAATAAATCTATCATCAAAACTATTAAATGTAGATATATTATCACAATACACAAATTCCTTAATACCCAAAAGCCTTTTAGCCAGGTCTGTGAAAAAAACAGTATAAATAATATCAAAGATTCAGAAGCAATTGATGAATATATTTTAATAATTACTATTATTAATTTTGGGTAAAAGATACCTTTCTATCAGCTGCTTTATCTTTAGAAACGCCAGTAAATATAATATGTAAAAAATTCTTACTATTTCAATGCAAATTTTTATTTTATTTGTGTTTAGTAATGCTACAACGTTCTTTTCAAATTTTTCGACGTCAGATACAACGGCATCAACCTTCTTATATTACGTACATTCCTAGTACTAATATTCCGTACCCGTTTTTAGTTCCAGATAAGTTCTTAGGCGAAAATTTCGTAGAGTTCGCAGACGAGCACATTATTCCTGAGGTTCAATTTGGACCCGGTCACTCCCTTTAAAGAAACATTAACTGAAGCTATCATCGAATTGATTAACTACTTAACTATAAATATATTTTCACAATACACACACTTCTTGATACATTTCCGTAATGCTACAATGTCCTTTTCAATTTTTAGAGATCATTTGCAACGCCATAAATCTTCTTACATTCCGTACTTCCCCAGTACCAATATTCATTACCATTTATTTTAGTTTCCGAGAAATTCTAAGATTTTTGATAAAATGAAAAAAATGATAGAAAAATTTTAAAACACAAAAAAGTATTTATAAACAATTTTACTGCACTTCCAAACAAGCTGCTTTAATGGCGGCAATTACAAAAAAAAATTTTCGCGCTTTGCCGTAGGCTAGTAAAAAAAATGTACGTAATGTATCTTTTTGTTAATTGTTGGATTAATTGTTTATGTTAAATTGATGTAAAACAATTAATTGTTGCCCGAATTCCAGAATTGTGGAATACTCTTTACATCATTATAAATAAATTTCTGTAGTACATAGTTTTCAAACCTCTAATTTTGTCTATAACACCAAAAAATAATTAGATAATTTAATTAAATTAAATTAATTAAATAAAACAGAAACAAACTTACTCGACATTTTCCTCCTCCTCTCTTCTCTTTCCACCATCGTGTCTTCAATATGTGAAGCTTTCCTTCTTCCTGAAGTTTTAAAATAGCACCACTAATTGGAGTTCTAAATGGAGAATCTAGAAATTACAAAAATAATATGAATTTTTACCCAATAATGTTTTTTCATACAAATAAACGGGAAATAATTTCAAGAAGGTTGACAGCCTAAACAAAATGTTTTTCCATATATTATTCTGAAGCTATTTCCGAAGTGGAAATTGAAACGGCAATAAACACACTTTAACCTTCAATTTTTTTTCGCTAGTTGTTATCATGTTGTTCCCATTTTTGTCTAAAAGAGTTGTGTTGTGGTTTCTTTTTTTCTTTACATATATATACAATATATATATATATATATTATATTATATATATATATATATTATATATATATATATATATATATATATATATATATATATATATATATATATATATATATATATATATATATATATATATATATATATATATATATGAAAATCACTAAGTTCCCGGGAAGAACCGCGTTTAAAATTTAATGCTCGACGTTTCGGCACCCAGTTTGGAGCCATTTTCATGATGGATACGGTTCCGTTCAAGTTCCGGGTCTCAATCCGCCTACTCCTGTTGAGAGAGGCTATAGGATGGATGGAAGTTTCTTTGTTTTTTTTATTGTTAATGATTTTCTATTTGTGACTGTCTTTGTTCTTGGCTTATGTCCGTTATCTCCGTTGGTCCATCATGTCCAATTAGATTTCTTTCTTATCGGCTCTTTTAACTCTCTTTGCATGGAACGTGGAGACAGTTGTTTGTTGTTCCAAGTATTTGTGTCTAATTCATCAATGTTTTCAATGATTTAAGATATTTTCTGAAGGAGAGCAGATTATGAGAGACTTAAGCGTAAGACAATTTTTCGGATCGTTTAACGTATACCGCTGCCATGCCCACTGACGTTACAAGACCTGCTTCTCCAATACGAACGAAGTCACGTCCACCGACGTCACAAAGACCTGCCTGCCAATCTTCCTTCAGTTTTCTAACTTCTAGTTTTGGAGTTTTTTGGAGTTTTCTAATAAGTTTAAGCTTAAGCGCGACTAGAGATTAGTGGTTTATGATCTGATCTAACATCTACTCCTGGGAATGTTTTAGATTTGATTCCTTATCCCTTTTTCTGGATTACCTGCTAGCGAGCGCCACATATATGACCGTCCCCTTGTCCCTAACCTATTATTCCAGCTCTTCCCTTGCCGACTTTGCATTAAATTATGCCATAACTACAGTGATTTGTCTGCTCTCTGATATTTTCAGGGACTCTTCAATATGTTTTGTTAAAATGTTTCTAATACATCTACTGTTGGCATATACCTGTATTAAATGACCGTCTATGTAGGAGCATCTCCCTTTCTGAGATTCAGACAAAACCCCTGATGGTTTCTGGATCGACAATAATTGCTATTACTCGTTTATGTTGGTTAACAATGTTTCCCGAGTAATGTAGGCTCCTGCTCCTGCTTTGTAGTTTCGTATAAAATATTATTTAGGTAATCTTTATTTTTAAAGGTTTTTAAAAATTAAATTAATTTGTTAATTTTATTAAAATTGTTTTTTTGAGATTTTATATAATTTAATATTTTAAATATATTTGTATACGATTTTCAACAATTTAATTACAAATATTAACACGACGTCACACTCTCCTTATAATAAGCTTCGTCGATCTTAATTAGGACACTTACTTGGTGGTGTAGCGATCCCGTAACCTTTGGAATCCAACATTCCACCGACTTGCGTTAACTCGCAGTTCCTTTCTATCACATATTCTATCGATGTGGATTCCATCAGAAATGCGTAGCTACCTTTGCCTTTTATCACCGCCTCCACACCTTCTTGGTTACTGGACGTGAAAACGGGCGGTCGCTGCGACTCCATGAATGCCCACATCCGCTGATATGTTGAGAAATTCGAGTCCTGAAACAATGAAAAACGTAAAATTAGATCTTAGTATAATTTAAGTTGTAGTACAAGAATTATTTAAAAATATTTGAGATTCGGTCAAAGCGAAATAAAACATTCGTTTTCGGTCAAGTACCGGAAATTTAACAAGAATTTCTGAAATGGAAATTCAAACGTCATAATAAACGTACGTTAAACTAAAATTGTGTTTTTTTTTTCAGTAAAAAAAGTAAATCGAATATTAGGTTGGGTCCAGACTTAAGCATTTTAATTCGAATAAACAGAACGAACTGAGCACGTAGAGCAGAATTCGTCAAGTCTGGATCTGTGGCTAAGCCGAACAGAACGGACCAAACGTTTTCCAACAGCTATAGGTAAATCGGAATTGCTCAAAAGATATTATTGTTTGCCAAATCCTTCAGTAAAACGGTAAAATAGCATAATTTATGTTCTCTTTTGTGTATAATTGTGTTTGCCAAAAATTTATTATTTGGAATTAATTCTTTGAATATGAAAGCTGACCGAGAAAAATGTTTAAATTTAATCGAAATCATCGTTCCAAAACTGCTAAAAGAATCACCAGAAGCTAAAAACCTTAATGCTAAGACCAAACGACCTTTAACTGATATAGCTCTCCGTAATTTTGTGCTCTTTCTTTCAATTACAGGTCCAATTAAATTTATTACCTCCTCAAAATCTTCACAACTCATTCTAGTAAAATTATTTAAGTGGATAAGGTTTATTTCTTGTAATAACAAATTATCAGTACGGTGTAGATACAATTTTCGTAACCACTGACTAAGTCCTTTGTTCTTTTTTTTTTGGCCATTTTACAAATAGTAAAAAAGGCGCTAAAAGCTGCTGATCAGTGTTCATTTTTTTATCTAGTAAACATCTATTTTTTTAGAAAAAGAGACTCCAAACACTGCAAGCAACTGAAACATTTTACGCGAACGCAATTTACGTGAACAGCACGATTTTCTGTTCGTACTGTTCAACTTGATTGTTCCTGCGTGCTCAGTTCGTTGGGGCCAAAAGTCTGGACCCAGCTTTAGATTTTAAGTTTTGCGTCGTTTATTACGGTAGTTCCGCTTGGTAACGATCTAAAAACCTTGTAGTCGTATTGTGTTATCCCTTTCACTCTAGATTACTGCGGTGGTTTAGTATTAGTAGAACCAGTTATACCAGTGGTATTCAGCTCCTGCATCTTTATGCCATAAACATTTACTTAATTTTTTTGAAAACCAATTTGTTAGTATAAGGACAAAAAAGTACCCCTGTACTTACCAGCTTGGCCACCGGAAACTTTTGGACAATAAGTAGGTTATTAAGAGCGTAGGCGCAAAATTTCGGGCCAATGCTTTTTAAATGCATTCAGTTTTTTCGAATCCTGAAAAAACTAATAAGTATTTTTGAAAAATTAAAACGCAGAATAAAAGATTACATTATTACTGAGGGCCGAAAGTCCCTTAAAACTTCTATAATGTTTATTTTAATGAGTTACAGGGGTGAAAAAGAAGAGAAAATTTAGTGTAATTTTTAATTTCAAATATCTCATTCAAAAAAACTTTTTGTTTATTCTAAGGGACTTTCGGCCCTCAGTAATAATGCAATCCTTCATTCTGCATTTAAATTTTAAAAAGTATTTATTAGTTTTCTCAGGATTCGAAAAAAATGAATGCATTTAAAAAGCATTGGCCCGAAATTTTGCGCATACGCTCTTAATTATGTCAAAAATCACTCGGATCCGTTGAAAGTTTGCACCTTATACTAAATGTGGACTTTTCTATTTTTTATGCTGTCAGGCTGTTTAGTCAACATTAATTAGTCTTTTTACTCTGTGACAGTATCTTTGATAAAACTAATTTATTTGCAATTTATTTCAAATTTATTTTTTATTACTAAATTACATGAATTGGTACCTTGTTTTTTGTTCATTATTATGTAGGTAGGTGTATGGTGATTGCACCAATTCTTAAAATTTAGCGCATTCACCATTTATTTGAAATTATTTTGGACTCAAAGTCAACATTTTGTTTAACATTCGAAGATAATAATTAGTCAACCTATTTTAAAAGTACGTTTGGTGATGTCTATGATATGATATTACGAGTAAATATATAGACCAGCGGCGCATTTCTAAAAATATGCATAAAAGAACCAAAAGCCTCTTAAAAAAAGACGTCTGATTGGAACAAAGTGGAATCAACTCTTTATGTCATTTGAAAGAAAAAACCTGAATACAATTTGTTTCGACGAATCGTAAATAATTTGATATTAACAATTTACATATAAATCTATTTACAAATAAATTACATCTTAGTTTCTACTGACGTAACCGTAATGTACAATCTAGTAAAATATACGTTTAGACATAGGTTTTAACCTATTTTTTGTATATAGTCAGCTTTCCATTTAGCCAATAAATTTTTGATTTGCAAAAGCACCGTTCTCGATAATGAAAGACATAAGTATGTATAAAATGATATAAAAAAATTATGAAATAATTTTTATTGATATAAAATAAATTTTAGGTATTTCAGTGTCATCAGATATTATTTCAGTCTCGATTTGAGGGTTTTGGACTTGTAAATGAGCAAGTAAAAAGTTCAGAACATTTGAAACAAAAGTTATTTTTTTACCATTCATCTTTTCATTCTTTATCATTAATTTAGCTATTTCTATTGTATTTAAACATACGTTTTTTCTGTATTTGTGAAATTAGCTAATTAATAAAGTAAATAAATTTGACATTTTAAAAGAGATTAAAAAACTTAAAAAAATATATATATGTCTTCTTCTTTTTCATCTTTATAAGCAATTCTGCTTGTTTATTGGCAGATTAATACCTCTATGGAAGGTTGTCCCCCCATCTTTTACGCGGTAGTCCTATACTTCTTATGACTCTCTTGCTATTTTGACGACACGGGTCTCCTCTATTCTGCTTATGTTGTTATTCCATTCTTTTTTTTATTTTGTATACATTCATTTATACACTATACGTCATATTTTCTTCTAATGTCTTCACTTCTCTTTCGATCTCTTAGCGTTTTTCCTGTAATTCTTCTCAGTACTCTCATCTCTGCCGTTTCCAGTAGCCTTTGCGTTGTGGCTGTGTCGAGCTTTGTTTCTGAGTGTTGTGATTATTAGTCTTACACTGGCTTTATAAATTCTTGATTTCATCTCACTGTTAATGTGTTTGTTTTTCCATATAGAGTAATTTCTATTTTATATCTGTTTGGTTCTTTGCTGACTACTATTGTTTTAGTTTTCTGAGATGAGATTGTCATATTAAATTCTTTTGCTCTTATGTTAAATCTGTGGACTAGTCTTTTTAGACTATCTTCATCTTGGGCTATCAATATTGCTTCTTTCGCGTAACAGAATATTTTGATTTCTTTGTTTCCCATTCTGTATCCTCTTCCTTTCTTAACGCTTTTGATGGTTTCATTCATGATCAAATTGGAGAGCATGAGGCTCAATGAATCCCCTTGTCTTATTCCACTGCCTATTTCTATAGATTCTGTAAGTTTAGTTAAGGTAGATATTTAGAGAACATTAGTAAATTTACTAATGTTTGTATTTTGAGAACGATTTCCGAAGTGGAAATTAATACGTCAATAAGCGTATAAATTTAACCTTTAATTGTGGCTTATTCCCATTTAAAAAGTAATTACTTTAAAATGCCACAAGAAAATAGCTTCAAAACAATATTAACTTTAATGTAAATTAACCTAAGTACGCAAATAACAAAGAAAAACTACTAAAAAATAACTTAATACTTTGTATTGCTTCCCCTAGCCTTTATAAGTACCTGTACACGTCGGCTCTTGCTGACTATGAGTTTACGAACATCATCTTGCTGGTTGTTTTGCCATTCCTCTTCTAGAGCCAGGCAAAGTTCGTTAATTAAGGCTGGTGCCACTTCGCGACCTCTAATATTTATACCAAGCATGTCCCAAAAGTGCTCTATTGGGTCGAATACACTGCGTGAATATCGGACCAGCGAATACGCTGGTCAGTTCATTTTATTAATACCAACTTCCTCTAAATATTGCGTGACAAACATTGCAGAGTGGGGTCGCGCATTATCTTGCATTAATTGAAAATCATCGCCGATATATTGAGAAAAGGTACTACGTGATTCGCTAAAATTTCCTTAATATACCAGTGTGCAGTCAACGAAACCTCAATAAATACTAATTCAGTGTGCGCCTCTCGGGGATATTCCTTCCCATACCATCACCGAATCCTCTCCATGGCTAACGCGGGGACTGAAAGCGCACTCCGCAAATCTCTCTCCAGTTCAACACCATACTCGTTCTCTCCCATCTGATTAATGAAGACAGTATCTCGACTCGTCTGTAAAAAGAACATTACTCCATTGTCCTAAATTCCAATGTAAATGTTCCCTGAAAAATTGTTGTCTAGCCATTCTGTGCCGTGGAAGTAATTTGAGCCCAGTTGCTGGTCTGCAACTTTGTAAACCAAATTCATGAAATCTTCGACGAACTGTAAATACTCTTACATTATTGTCTGGAACCACTTGAAGCTGATTTCTTGTTTGCACCGCTGTTATATGACGATCCCGCAAAGCGTTAGCTCGTATAAAACGATTATCTAAAGCGGTAGTTTTGAGCTTCCTGCCATTTCCTGCTTTAGACTTATTTGTATTTGTTCCAGTTCGTATAAAACGTTCCACTTCCCTTGGATGGTAGAGCGATGAGTGTGTACGATGGCTAGAGTACTAGCCACATATTCATAATTTTGCCCATCTTCAACCAGAGCAACGGCTTTCGCCCAATCTTCGACACTAAGAACTATGATCAATCATAGGTAAACAAAATGTAAGTGTCAATATGACACAACGATAACAAAGCCACCTCGTCGTATTACAAAAAAACTCCAAAATAATCATAATTAAAAAAGTCCTAAATTGTGGGTGGCAAAATCATTTGGCTCTAAAAAATAAACCAAGGCATATTTTGATATAAAGCAAAAAACACAATACCAAGATCATGTCGTTGCTTTTAATCAATATTTAAATACAGTGTTTCTGGGATATCGATATGACATTTCTTCGATATCAGTTACCAAAGCCCTCATCGTCGTATTACAAATTAATACAAAAGATAAAGGTAATAGTAGGAAAAGTCGTAAATTGTCGGTGACACTTCACTCCTAAAAGTGAACCATTCCATATTTTCACATGAAATAAAAAACATAATACTTACAACATATGGTTACAACCAAAAAACAAGGTTTTACTAAAATGCGCTAACGGAATTATTCCAAAGGATGTTTCAAAGTTATAATACAAAACCACCTTTAGATTAACTCAGTATAATAAGTCAAATACAAAATTTTATTAAAAACTCACTATACTAACATTTATAAATTTTTACACAGTGTGCTAAAAAAGTCATCAAAATAGGGCAAAAAATAAAAAAAAATAACATAAACCAAAATTTTCTTCGTTGCATTTTTTTGGCATCTGAGTGTATAATAATCAAATTTTATTAGAACTACTTATGTCTGCTTAAAAATTTGGTAAAATGTATAATTCCCTATAATAACCCTAAAACTGCATTTTCTTGCAGTTTCCCAGACCAGAATGAAGATACATCAAGGTTAGGGTTCACACAACAAATGCCTGTAATATACAGGCCCATTCAGTTGCCTGATAAAGTGGCCCTATCTGGGTTTTATCACCTAGTTTAAGCAGTAAATGCTTCTAGAATTCTCCAAAACCAAATAAATGAGGGTGAACATTATATAACGTTATAAAGTATTATAAATTACATACGTTCTTTATAAAAATAATAGTAAAAATAAAAATAAAAATAAAAATTAAAAATAATAGTGTTTAAAAGTAAACCGATTTAGTGACTTATAAGCTTGTTTTTAAGCGATTAACAATTGTTGTTACATAATATTGATTTGCTATTCTCTATTACCATGAAGTTCAGGTAATAATGAGGATTGCCAAATGACAGGGAGCCACTATCAAATAGAATTACCTATGTAAAAAGGTCTTTAACGAACTGGTTATACATTTTTTGAATATGTGTTGGTTCTAAGATAGCTTGTTTTCTGTTAGGCTAATACATGTTTATCGTTGTCTTTATATTTTGATTTATTTGGCACATCTTTTATTTTTTGTACATGTTGTGATATTCATATTTCTTCTGTGACGTGACGCTTTATTAGACGCCAGGCTTAGTAAAACGGAAGTTTAATTTAAATAAAAATATATTCAATTAAATAACAAAAATAAAATTTACTTCTATACAATGTGTATGATAAAAATAAAAAAACTAATTGTTGTAAATAGAATCGATGGGTCAAATAAAGGATGATCTTTGGTCAATACCCAAAAACCGTGGGAGCGGCCGATCAATAGCTTAGGAGAGAGGTAAGACAGAATCAGTCGATTAATACTCGACTCGAGGCGGGGAAAGTGACTTTGGTTTTGGTTGCACGAAAAATGACTATGGGTTTTAATCGGTACTGAGACACTTAGGGTAGAAGCTCTGACTAGATTAATACTCTGTACAAAACTCAGTTATTTGTCGGTTGTTTATGGCGTTTTATACTTTTGGTCAGTACTCAATCTCCAACACGCATCGATGTCAGTGGTAGGTTATTGCTGGGAGTGCGGACATATAAAAAGAGGATTGGCCACAGGCGATGACGATGTCATCAATACACTTTCATCATACAATCATGTATTTGTTATTGATGTTCATATATGTTGAGTTATTGATAAGAATCATTTATTAATTTTTCATTACTTGATATTTTTTCAATAGCAGTGTGCACGATCTGTGATCCATTTTTCTGTTATTCTGTTTGCGTTTTTATTATTCCTGTTTCTTTTTATTTAGATATTTCTCTGCCTGCACCTATCCTAATACTAGCATTGGAAAACGTTTTAGTGTATTTTCTTTCATTTGCATGTTTAATTTTTTTCTTAATGCGATTTAGTCTATCTTCGATTTTGCACACAACTGGATTAAGATTTGTTGAAACCGTGGCTACTAAGTCTGTTTTTGCAGATTTTACGCCGTTTTTGTATCTAATGCGTAAAGCAAAGCAATCCAGTTATTTTACATTTTTTGTTGTTGTTTAGTTTATTTCCACAAACGTTTATTTTTACAAGTTTTGCGTTTGAGCGAAGCAAATAATACGATATCCACGCCTATTTCTCTCTTTCCGAATCTTTCAACTGCATTTTCTACTTTCCTTCGATCACCTTTGCAGGTCTTCCATTTTATGCTTATTTGATATCTGTATTCCTCGATGGAAATCTAATTTTTGTCTGCCTGTATTATGTTTAGATTTATTGCTGTCGCTTATAGTCGAAGGAGCAAGTATTCTCTCAGAGAAAGGTATGAAGGACTTGACTCTAAATTTAACATATAAGGCGACTTTTATTCTAACTAAATTCTTATCTTGAGGATTGTTATTGCCAGAGTATTCAATACCATAGTCAAGTACTGTGTATTTTCTGAAGTTAGACCCATTACATTTATATTAAGAACTTCTGAAGGACCTCTGCAGCATAAACGAGATATATATTAATAATACATTTTTGCCTCACAAAGAACAATACAAATACATTTTTGAAAACAGTAGAGGATAAAAATCTATGATAGACTATATTTTGTCAAATAGAGAGTTACCCCCTATCAAATCTTGGATGTAAGAGCACTAACATCAGCAGAAATAGGAAGCGATCCTAAATTGGTATTGTACAAAATCCGAATGAAAACACATATATGTGATAACAAAACACCAGAATACACCACAAAGATAAAAGTCGAAAACACGATGACTCCACAAGATACCTATTCCAAAAAAGAATAACCAAAAAAAGCAGAAATACATATCACAGAAAATGATGGAGTCGAAGAAAGCTGGGCAAAAATTAAGTCTAATATCTTAGCCTCGGCCAAGGAAGTTCTTGGTGAAAGACATATAAATAAAAATAAATCGTTCCCAAGACAAAGAACTCCATGGTTTTGTACAAAATTGAAAGAAAAATGTAAAGAAAAGAAAAAAGCTTACCTGATATACATGTCAACCAAAACACAAGAAGCATACCATAATTACACGACAATTAAAAATAAAATACATGCACTTGAAAGAAAAATAAAAAATGATCACTGGGAACGCTTTTCGAAAGAAATGGAACATGATTTTTACGGTCTGCAGAAGGAAATATGGCGCTACATAAGAGGTCAAAGAATGGAGATAAAGGACCTAATAGAACCAAAACACATAGAAAAGGATACGTGGATTGACTACCTAAAAAAAGCTATATGCAGAGGAAGAACAAACGACGCTAGAACCGCAAACTCCAGAAAAAACCACAAATGGAGAACTTAACATAAATGTACAGGAAGTTCGGAAAATACTTAAAAACCTGAATAAGAGAAAAGCAGCAAGTAAAGACGGGATACCAAACGAGTTACTGAAATATTGTGGAGCAGAAATGACCGAACAATTCACAACATTAATTAATAAAATTATAAAACACAATAAAATACCGGAAAAATGGAGAACGAGCGAACTAATTATACTATTTAAAAAAGGAGATAATAAAGAGGCAGAAAACTACAGAGGTATAAACGTGTTAAGTACTACGCTAAAACTTACAACTAAAATTTTCCAAGTACTAATAAAAAAGTTTAGCAGATGAACAACAGGGTTTTAGTAGTGGAAGATCGTTTACAAATGCAATATTCGTTATAAATCAAATTAATGAAAAATCACCAGAGTATAATATACCAGTATTTCTGTGTCTGATTGACCTAAAGAAAGCGTTTGACAGAGTAAGATTTATAGATGTAATGCATCTTGTGTATAATAGAGAAGCTCCCCTTAATATTATAAAAACTGTCGAAAACATCTACCTTAACTAAACTTACAGAATCTATAGAAATAGGCAGTGGAATAAGGCAAGGTGATTCATTGAGCCTGATGCTTTCCAATTTGATCATGGATGAAACTATCAAAAGCGTTAACAAAGGAAGAGAATACAGAATGGGAAACAAAGAAATCAAAATATTCTGTTACGCAAAAGAAGCAATATTGATAGCCCAAGATGAAGATAGTCTGCAAAGACTAGTCCACTGATTTAACATAAGAGCAAAGGAATTTAATATGACAATCTCATCTCAGAAAACTAAAACAATAGTAGTCAGCAAAGAACCAAACAGATATAAAATAGAAATTACTATATATGGAGAATTACTATATATGCAAGATGGAAATGGCACGTGGAAAACCTACTGATCCAAAAGTTCGAGAAATTATTATTTATCATTACCATAAAGGGAAAATAGTGCGTGAAATTTGCAGTGAATTGACAGTAACAACAACTACTGTGTTTAATATAATTAATAAATTTGATGAAACTGCCAGGATTGATGTTCGGGGCAAAAGCTCAGGCCGTTCAAAAGTTGTTTCTCAAAGGAGTGTAAGACATTTGATTAGAATACGTAAGTAGGGAAGTAGAAATACACTACGAGAAGTAACTGCTAGAAGGAATAGAGAAACTGGGATGAATGTTTCCAGAGAATTCTGTCACAAATATATCAACAAAAGCGGTCTTAGTTTTTATAAGGTATGTTTGATAAGTTCTTCTTTGCGATTTAAATTTTCTATTTTTTTATTTATTCGCGTAGGCCAAAGAAAAACCAATGTTGACGGAAACTCAAAAACGGAATCGTTACATTTGGGCTAAATCAAAACTTTCGTAGACCAAACATAACTGGGACAAACTTATTTATAGCGACGAAAGCAAATTTGATGTCTGTGTAGGGGATTATCGAAGGCGCTTGATTCGTAAAAATACAGAAGCATTCCATAGGGATTGTCTCAAAAGGATGGTAAAGTTTCCACAAGGCATCATGGTGTGGAGTTGTATGTCGGCCAAAGGGTTGGCAACTTTACATTTTATTGAGGCCATAGTAAAAGCAGCCAAATATCAAGATATCTTTGAACGTTCATTTCCACCAAGTGCGGCAAAGTTATATCCATCCGGAGATTTTATCTTTCAGCAGGACGGAGCCTTATGCCATACCGCTAAATATACCAAAAAATGGATGGGAGAACATGACATTAAAGTTTTGTCGCATCCTTCTAGCAGCCCGGATCTTAATCCAATAGTGATACTTTGGCACAAAATGAAACAACGCCTAAGAAATAACGCTCAGCGTACTTTGCCACAACTACGTGCTAAATTGCAGGAAATATGGGATAATTTCACCCCTGAATTCTGTGAAGGTCTAGTTGATGCAATACCTAATAGAGTTCAGGGTGTTATTCAAGTTAAGGACGACGTTACGCCATATTAATTTTTATTTTAATTTTTTAAAAACCTCTTTTTCCAATATTTAGTTGTCAGCATTTTTTGGCTATCAAGCAATTAATTAAATATTGATCAACATAAAATATATACTTAAACTGTAAAGATAATTCCATAGATTATAAAAAGTGTTGTTACTTTCATATTTACAATTAAAATACAATTTAATAAAATATTTTGGTGAATTGGGATTTTGTTTATAAAATAACTGCTTGTTCCAACATATATGAAAATGGTAGGGGTCAACAATGGATCCGAAGAGGATAACAATGGGGTTCCAGGGAGTCAACAATGATTCACTCCGGCTCTCTTACGTATACTGATTCTGCATGAAAACTAACAACGCTACTGAACATAGGCTAGTTCGAGGTTTTGTAGCAGTCACAACTGCTAACATATAATTAATTAATATAATTTATTAATAAAATCCTAAAACCCCTCAGAATCCCGTTTATGGGCAATAGACGATACGATGCGCAAACTAAAGTGGTCAAGAGTCGCTCGTCTAAAGTCAGTTTTGGCCAGCAACTCACACAGAGAGGTGTATTTCTCCAAGCCTTAACCGGCATTTTTTTGTCTTAAAATCGGGTAGAAAATCTGGGATTGGATTTAATATTTTCCCCGAACATCAAGGGAGAAATTGGAACAACATAATATGATAAAGAATCTTGATTGAACAACCCGGCTTCCAAATCTGCCGAAATGATTATTTAAAACCCGGCTTCCAAATCTGCCGAAATGATTATTTAAAACCCAGGTGAGCAATTAAATCATTTAGTTTTATAGGCCTATCATTTTATTGATATTTTCATTTACTTTTGAAATATTAACAGTGTAAAATCCGAATTTTCTCATATGTATCATGTGGCCTTGAGCTTAGATCGTAAATTTATTGGACACCTAATTAGGGTTTTTCTGTTTTTTTTTGTATACCTACTCGGTATAAAAACTTTCATGCCTAATTTACTAGATATTCTTTAAATGCGCAGACGCAATAAATAGACAGCATGACAGTCAGCTGATGAAATAAAATGTTTGTTTATTGTGGTAATTCGATGTAAGAGTATGTGTTGACAGTCATCTTTGGGTGCCTTGATGTTTCTCTAAATGTTATTTTTTGTAGATTTTACCCGATTAGGATAACGATTAATATTAGGATTAGTTTAACCAAACACCTACTTCAACCCATTGGTAACCAGGAACCGATTGTCTCTAGAACCACAGCGTTCTCCTTCATTCGCTTTTTTCGGAGCCCCAAGGACCGTCAGAGTCTTAAGGAGACTTAACCAGGACAGCTGTAGTGTTGTGACAGACATTAACATCAAGTTTCATAGGGTTAAGGTTTTTTCTTGTAACTTACAACTTTGTATATGCATATACCAAGGTTAGTACTTATTACAGTTTTTGTATCATCTATAAGAAGTTAGGTAAATGGTTATTAATTAATTAAATTAGATTCATTGTTAGGGAAGGGGTTCATGATTTTTGTATAGCGGTTTTTAACAGGGAAGGGAAGAAATTTATGTATCAGGTTTTTTAAAATTATTATATCTTTCCGAGTCTGTTGGCCATACTCATCACACTTGATCACTTTAGATATCTCCCAGCATCTATGTGTAAGCATAACACTTACACATAGATCTGGTGTTTAGCTGCTTCGACACATATTAGTCGTATATTTGTTAGGTAAGGTAGTTTCTTTTGTATAACCGTCACGGTTTTTTTAGTATTTATATTCCCTACCTTACCTATCTAGGATTTAACTTTAGTAACTAACCTTAGTGTTAAGATTTCGCTTCTCCCATGGACTTAGATTATATATTTACTAATACATTTTTTCGTTTGGCCCAGTAGTGGGGATATTTCATTTTGTCGTGGCTTTTTGGTTCTCGTATACCGTAGCCCCACTACTGTAATTATATTTTGTATATATATATATATATATATATATATATATATATATAGGTGAGTTGTTGTTAGTTGTCGATATTATAAATATATTTGTTACAAGTAATTTTGCTTTTATTTCAGTTCCTGCTTACAGTTATAATATAGCAGAACAAGGTCAATAGTGTCTTTTTCGGTTTTTTTTAAAAATTATTACAGGTTATTATATCAATAGTACTTTATTCCTTGTTGTTCATAACTTCATTTATTTTTTCGTTAATTTCCTTCAGAAATTAGCTGGCGCCCATTTCAGTATTTTCCTAGGCATTTCCGTATATTCTCTTATCTTATCCTTTTTATAGTTCCAGATTTTCAGTTGCCTTATTATATTGTATTCTTTTGGTTAAAAGATCTTTTTCCCTTATCTCAAAGCCAAATTCTAGTGTAGTGAGGCTAGCCCGAATTCTTGCTTGAGGTTTTGTGTCTCTGTGTTCTTTTGAGCTAAGCCATTCTTTTTACAATAACTTCTTTGCTAGGTCTTCTCTAATTTATCATCTCCTTCTCCATATACCCCCCCCCCTAAATTTTATTTAGGTTTCAGTTTGACCGATATAAGTACTAGTTGTACATATGGACTTTCAAGCTTTTACTTTCAAATGGACCTAAAATATCAAATTAGCCAAAAACGGTCATAGGCTACTTCTGCGTCCAAGCGACGATATTCTCTTACACTAAAATTATACAAATATATGGTAGTTTAGTAGTGTACGTGTAAAATATGTTCACAGAATGTTGCGTTTCAGTCATGAGAAAATTATTCATATACTTCATTACACCAACATCCGTAGTGTGAAGTTTGTACTATATTAATAATTATCCAAGCTTCCTCTTTATCATATCGTCTTTGCATTTCCCAGTCTCGTTGAGTTAAATTTTGATATGTTTAATGAAGTTGATTTAAACTTTAGGTGTTACTTAGAGCATCGTTCCGAACTTTCATAACTTCTCCGTGTCTCCCATATCTCGTTTTTCTATTTACGGCCACAAAATTGTTTGCAACATGTAAGAAAACACGCCATTCGACAAGCCATTTATGGTACTTAACTAGCTCAGATGAAAAAGAAATTTTTGGGAGGGTTATTTTAAAATATTCTTTGTATTTGATTATTACCAAAACACTGCAACTTGTGTACAACTTGTTACTTACATAGGTTACAAGTATATATGTATAAGTATGACAGTTTAGTATATTTCCAATACGAGATATAAGTAATTATTACAAATTATTATCAGTTGTGCATAAAGCCACGACCATATTTATTTCATTAAGAAAACCGTAATTATTAAGCGATATATTACATTATATTTCATTATATTTTATATTTTCTGCTCTAGAGATTTAAATATGCTAAAGAATAATGATCACAGAGCGAAAGAACATTAAGTATATACACTCATGGACAAAAATATCGAATATATTGGAATTTTCCAATTTTTTTTTGTAGTCACTATTATTTCAAAATAATTTTAGATTACTGATAATACTCATATAGTAGGCTGATGTACTTAACTGGTTTGAGATATTGTGATGTTTATTTTGACGTTTATTCAGTGGTTAGTGTCATTGGTACATTTCATCACAAAAAACCTTCTTCACGTAAAGGAAAAATCATACTAAGTCGGTTATTTTTAGTTTAATTTATTAAGTTTAATTGAATATTGGCTTGATTTAACTAAATTTAAAACAAGTATCCCATCAATTCGACACTGCGATGATGCCCAAGTAGCACATATTGTAATTTTGTACGAGGAAGGGTATGCACAAAAAGGTATCGCACGACGTCTCAGCACAACTGAATCCATAGTTTCGAATACTCTAAAAAGGTACCGCGAAACAAGAAATTTTGTACGAAGGACTGGTCAAGGACGCCCAAGGTGCACAACCGCAATTGATGACCGGTTTTTGGTTCTAAAACTAATTCTACACGAAATCGTTTATTGACATCGATGCACCTCAGAAATGAGCTATTAAATGTTAGACAAGTTAATGTGAGTTTACAAACAGTTAGACGAAGATCAAAAGAAGAAAACTTAAAGCCCCGATGCCCCTTCAAAGTTCCACGTCTCCTCCAAAATCATAAAGCTCGTCGTTTGGAATTTGCAAGAACACATATTTAGTGAAATATCGACAACTAGGAAAACGTTCTTTTCACTGATGAGACCAGAATCCTATCATGGAAGCCAGATGGTCAAATCTACCTCTACAGAAGAGTTGAAGAATGATTCGCCAGCTGCAGTCTAGCCCAGACTGTTAGTTTTGGAGTTGATGGCATAATTCTTTGGGAAGGTATTAGTTGGGAGGTACGTACCGCACTTGTGAAAGTGATTGGACGGATGACTGGTGATTCTTACGTTTAAAACATCCTGTAAGATCATGTTTTGTCATATGTTGGTTACATTGGATATGAAAGATTCACGTAATGCACGATAATGTTCGACCACATGCTGCTGCCATAGTGAGTAATTATCTTGATGAGTTTCAAATTCGACGATTGGATTGGCCACCGTTTAGCCCGGATTTAAATCCAATAGAGTACATGTGGGATCACCTAAAACGCAGCATACGACAAAGAAATCCCGTTCCAAATACGATAAAGCAGCTTTGGCTTGCTGCACAGGAGGAATGGAATGCAATTTCCCAAGGATATATCCAAAATTTACTTGCAAGCATGCTGAGAAAGATGCAAGCAGTAATAACAGCTAGAGGGGGAATACTCATTACTGATCATGCACTTTTTTCAGTTAAAACGAATTGTTTAAGCAATTTAAATTATTATTTAAGTTTAGAGGAAAATAACTTTATTTACCTAATATTAAACATTTAATTTTTTCGCAATTTTCTCCGCATAAAAACTTAAAATTGTTCATTAAACATTGTCAAAATAAACTCTATTTTACAATAAACGACCAGATTTTGATTGACCAGAATTTATTTTGATTTATCTTCTTGAGGTGATATCTCAGAGGGCAGTGACCAGTGAAAAGGCCAGTGACCATTTTGATATCTTTTTTACTCATTTCAAGGAGGCGGTTTGTTGCAGTAGGCGACACTTTTATGAGCCTTTTTGCTTGCCTTTGTCCTGGTGTGTTAGACCAATATGATCTTAGTTGATTGAGTTCCCAGGTACGGAGTTCCTCTCTGATGTGGCTTTTCGATAGTCCACAGAAGGGTTCCGGACCCTGGAATGGGGTATTAGCTCCTTCTTTTGCGAAAGACTTATTAAAGCTCCCGATCGTTTGGATCTTTACAGAGCAGGTATTGTAGTATCTTAAGAAATACTTCCTGTAAACTTAGCTTTAAGAAATGTGACAGAAGTAGAAATAATGGTTCCCGCCAAGCAATAGAATTAGAGGCTAGCTTGGCTTAGCTTGTAGAAGCTTAGATCGTAGTCAGTTTTGTATTTGACAATTTAATAATAAAGTGCCAAAGGCTAATTTAGAGTCTATTTGTTTTCTGCTTCTCGTTCACAACCTAAATTGGCTTAATATGATGCAATTTTATTCCACTGACAATTCGTTTCTACGTTTAAAGTAAGGTTTCAAAGATTCATCACTTATTTCCTTGGGCCAACACAACAAATTAAAATCTTTAACTTTTGATAACAATAAATCCTTGTTTGTTTCATCTGCAATATAACAAGCATTTTAAGATATTTGATGTACTAAGCTAAAAGAATATTAGAACAAAAAATGAAGTTAACATCAAGCAAAGAGGAAAGTACTAAGGAAAACTGGACGAGAATTAAAAACATCTTAAAGACTGTTCAAGAAACAAAATTGAGTGCGCTAAAAGCATGAAAAAAACAAGGGTGGATGACAGAAGAAATACTGAGACTTACGGATAAAAAAAGAGAAGTCAGAAACAAAGATAAAAACGAATACTAGAGGATCCACGCAATAATCAGGCAGAAAATAATACACGCGAAAACACAATTTCATAGTACTTAAAGAATGTAATGAAATTGAACAATATGAAAAGAAACACGATACATTTCATCTGCACAAGAAATTAAAAGAGGTTGCTGGAAACAAACGGAAACAAGTATCCCAAATTTTAGAAGACAGAAACGGATACAGAATATTAGACATTAATGAACAGTTAAAAGAATGGGAAAACTACATTTCTGAATTATTTGAAGATGAGAGTTGAACACTATACACCGATTGCTATATCAGGTCCATCTATAACAGAAAGTGAGGTTACACGTTCAATACAAACGACAAAAAATGAAAAAGCACTTGGCCCCGATAAAGTAAGTGCTGAAATACTAAAGTTTTTGGGAGAAAATGGAATTAAAGCTCTGTGTAATCTCTTTAACAGAATTTATGACACTGGGATATTACCAACTGATTGGTTAAAGTCGACATTTGTCACAATACCTAAGAAACATCGTCCAAAGACATGCGGTGATTATCGGACAATAAGTCTGATGAGTCACATTTTGAAGATCTTCCTGCGAGTAATACACAGCAGAATTTACACGCTGTTAGAGGACAGAATTAGCAATACTCAATTTGGGTTTAGGAGTGGCTTGGGTACAAGAGAAGCCTTGTTTAGTATACAGGTGCTAGTACAGAGATGCAGAGATATAAATCAAAATTTGTGCAATCGATTTTGAAAAGGATTTTGACAAGGTCCGACATAACAAAATGCTAGAAATTTTGGAAACAGCTGGATTGGACGATAAAGATCTACGAATAATTACAAATATATAATGGCATCAAGTGGCAAGAATAAAGGTTGAACAAGAATTGTCGGATGAAATAAATATAAAAAGAGGAGTGAGGCAAGGCTGTATATTGTCGTCTTTATTTTTAACTTATATTCGGAGGAAATATTTAAGGAAGCCTTAATGAAGACAACCGAAGGTATTATTGTAAATGGAGTAACCGTCAACAATATTAGATATGCCGACGATACCTTAGTGCTTGCTAATTGCGGAGAAGACCTTCAAAATCTAATGAACAAAATTAAACAGACTTGTGATCACTATGGATTAAAACTCAACGTTAAGAAAACTAAATATATGATAGTTAAAAAACAAAATTATATACAGGATGACGGTATAAAAGTCGGAGATGCCACACTGAACAGAGTAGAGAAACTCGTGTATCTCGGCAGTAATATCAATGAGAGCTGGGATCCAACCGCAGAAATTAAAAGCCGAATAGAACAAGCCCGAGCTGCCTTTGTAAAAATGAGAAACGTCTACTTTGCAGTGACGATCTTAGCATTGACCTTAGAGTTCGAATGACATCTTGCTACATCTTTCCTGTCCTGCTGTATGGAGTGGAAGCGTGGACTTTAACTGAGGCTATCCTTTGACGCTTGACAGTCGTTGAGATGTGGGTATACAGACGACTACTGAAAATAAGCTGGGTCGATAGAATTAGAAAATAAGCAATTTAAGGTATTTTATCTACCAAGCTAAAGGAATACAAACAATTTGTGATTTTTGTATTGTCACTGCAGCGTTATTAATTGCTGCCACTTTTACCGAATATCGCATTGATAACCCGACAGCGTGATAGCCCAAATTGTGATTCTTGCAGCCGCTCAAATTAAAATTCCTTTATTTTTTTCAGAGATAAACTGTAATGGCTAATAATCCATAATCAGCTTAAATTTGCGACCATAAAAATATTAATGAAATTTATTTAGAGCAAACATAATAGCGAGGGCTTCTCTACCGATTATTAAAATCAACATTATTTTGACACAGTTCATGTAATAGTTTTAATTTTGACTTTGATTTTTAATTTTACACTTTCCACAGAAATTTAGCAAATTTAAATATGACTTTAATTCAGTTATATTCCTTGGTGTTGGAGCTGAATTAATTGCTACGATTCGTTTTAGTAGGATCTATCCCCTTGGCATCTATGATATGAGCTAAAAATTCTACTTTAGTTTCGAAAAACTTACATTTATTTACATTAATTTTTACATCATAGTCATGTAAACGTTTCAAAACTTTTTTGAAATTCTCAAAATAATCTATAAGCGACTCACCATATACTAAAATATCATCTAACTTTTAGTATTTCTGCGCTGCCCTGCCAAAATGCTGTCCATAACCGACTGAAAAATACCCAGTGCCGAGCTGATACAATAAGTTAGTCTGTGTATAGTAAGTTTATGGAGATCGCTTTGAATAGCTGCTATCGTATGTTGTAAGGGATGATCGGATGATGTGGATATCATATGATCGATTTGAGTAGGTTTTCTAAAGAGTGAAAGTTCTAGTGTAGAAGAATTCTTTTTAATAGTTAGTCAAAAGGACTAAAAAATTGATAATGTTATTTTCTTACTCTAAAGTAAACTTAATTACTAGATATATTTAATAACAGAATATTATTTGGTTCTATAGGTAGGACTTCTATCAATGCTAAAATGTCGTCTACATATTTATACCATAAAATTATTTGTGGTTGGGAATAAACAGTTGGGAAGGTGTTTTGAAAGGAATCAAAATATCTTCAAGTATAAGAAATAGTCGGTTACCTGTTTAGATGTGTTTTAAGTTGAGCTTCCGTAGCTTTTTGAAATTTTAAATTAAACCTTTTTGTTCACCAAGCTGTTTGCTTTGCAAGTTGTAGAAAGCTCAGTGGTAAAAATTTGAATTCGGTATCGCCAGGTAGGAAATCGTATGATTTCTGGTGTTAAACCTTTTTGCTTCATCAAAACTATTTTAATTTATAATTTATTATTCTTGGTAAATAAGTCCAGAGATTTTTCCCCAAAAACTCAAAAAATCTTAAATAAATTAATTTATTGTAAGCTCTTCAAACAATAGGGAGTATTTACAAGAAGCCCAAAGTGAGATTAAAAGTGAAGGTCGTCGGATAAATTCTGTTCGAGGGCGGCACAATGGCTCGCGCTGGAAACGCAGACGGCGAAAAATATTTGCCAAGTGGCTAATTGAATTAGTCGTTTGTAAAATGGAGTTGTTTGTCAAACTCGTTTTTAAACTTTCTAAATGTATATAGCTTGTGGTAGAGCGGCTGGTAAGAAAGAGCGAAAAACAAAAGATGAGCAAAAATTTGACAAAATTATACGTTTGGTGATGCAAGGAAGATAAATGTGTATACATTAATTGCAAAATGAATGACATTATACTTTACTTTTACTTTACTTGTTTCCATATCTACAAACTAGCAGTGGTAGTTAGATAAGTTAGATTTATTAGTAGCCCCCTCACGTTATAATTTAAAATTCATTCAATCGCAGTAAGACGATTGTCCAATAAATACGAGCTGTAACCAAAAAATTGTATCGTGCGTTGCTAAATCTAAGTATTCAAAATAGCAGAGAGATCTTATCAAAAAGATAATAAATTGTAATTTATAAAACACTTCGATGTTTGCATAAAGGAACCATATCCAAAACACTTTATGGAATATACTGACAAAGAACAAACATCTGAATAAATCTTCTTAGGCCAAATCATAACTAAGTAAAGAAAACGAAACAGAGGAAATACAAGGAAAGAAAAGCTTACACAGCATTTGTAAACTTACATATACAGGGTGAGTTCTAGTGTGAAATCTGTCGATAATTCCATTATGGTACAGAATATCCAGACAAATTAAAAAAAATGTAGGCAATGATATTCTCCATACATACTACTAATTAATAACTACCTGGAATAGCAAAAATACAGTTTTTTATGTGGGACACCCTATATATTTTTTCAAATTTGTATTATTCTCATAATTCTTGTTCTTATGGTATTGAGTTTTGCAATATTATACAGAGTATTTAATAAGTTATGACCATTTTTATTTCGAATCCCTTATGAAATCAACACCATGTATATAAAGAAATAATGCATAAACAATTATTTGTTGTATATAATAAAGTAAACAATATATTGTAATTTTTAAATTAAGTTTAATTGAAATAATTGACAAAAATTTGTATACAGGGTGAACTACAAAACAAAATTACGATTTTCTTAATTTCTTAAATGGATCACCCTATATTTTATTTTTTAGAAATATTGTATTCATGATATTCTTTCATTTTTATATAGCAGTTTCTATACCTAAACTCATTAGTTTCCGAGATATTTTTAGTTTTAGTTAGTTAGTTTTCAACAGTATTCTAAGCCAGGGATTTATAATAAAACATACCTAACTGCCGATTGTGATGCGAAGTTATTAATAAGTAAAAGGCCATTTATGTCAATTACAAAGGTAAAATAGTAAGCTTTGAAAAAAATGACAGTTTTCATATTATTACTTTTTAGTCGGTCTGTGTGACTTGTCTTTATTGTTAAAAATGAATTTTTCTGTAGAAGAATTAATAGATATGATCTGGGTATTAGGAGAAAGTTCGAGAAATTGCTTACTTGCATTCACGAGCGATATCCTAAACGGAGGAAGCGAAACGCAAGAGCTTTTGAAAAATTAATGCATCATTTTGTTCGCACTGGGTCAGTATATGAAAAAAATGAGAGAACCAAAACTGTTCTAAGTTAAGAAAAAGAATATGATGTACTGATAGCTACTACTGAAGATCCCCACATCAGCACTCGTGAAATTTTACGTCAACATGACATTAGTCAAACTTCGGCAGCAAAAATCCTTCGTAAATATATATAAACTGCTTCCTTACCACTTACAGTTACATTATAAATTGACAGTCGATGATTATCAACGCAGACTAGCTTTTTGTCAATGGTCTCAGCAGCAAGTGCAAAGAGACCGATTTTTTTCGATTATGTGCTTTTTGTAGATGAGGCCACATTTCACAAAAACAGAACAGTGAATAGGCATCTTTTTATTACTATACATCAAGCAATCCATATTTTAAATAACACATAGCCAAAATAGGTGGTCTATAAATGTTTGGGGTGGTATTGTTGGCGATTATGTGATTAGCCCACATTTTTTTGACGGTCGTGTGAATGGTGCCATATATCTAGATTTTCTAAATAATCATTTGCCATTACTACTACAAAATGTACCGCTTAATATTTGACAACGAATGTGGTTTTTACACGATTGTGCTCCGATTCACCATACTGCTCGTATTCACAATTATCTAAATAACAACTTTGCTGAGAGGTGGATAGAGAGAAGGACCAACTGTTTGACCACCACGATCACCAGAAACCTCCAATATTGATTTTTTTATGTATGGCTATATAAAAGATCTTGTATACCAGAAGCCTCCAACAAAGCCAGATGATATGCATTTTGGACAACCAAATTTAAAGAGTGAACAGCACACGACACAAAGAGAGCTAAATCATTGTAAACTTTAATACATACTGACAAACAAGAATACTTGTCATTCATATTACTGGCATTGTCGTAAGACTGGCTTCTACAGTTCTTAATATCAAATTTCAAAGACTCTAATATCCCAATAACTGTTTTCTCAAGTTCTTGTGAGCTATGCCCAGTGTTTAAAAGCACACGAATATTTTCACGGGATTCTCTTTGTTGTTACAATATCTCAAAATCACTTAGTTGGTCATGGTGTTTTATGTGAGGTGTTGAATCTACACTTATAGAATAGTATTTGTTGGCCTTTATTTGTCTAACAATTTTATCAATGACTCAATGATTGGACTAAATATTCAGTAATTCGTTACATATACCTTTGATAGATATGACTTTGTGCTCTTACCTAAATTTTCTCGTTTATTAATATGATCTTTTAAAAATGGATCATATTCTGATAATAGTTCCAGTAAACCTAAGTACTTTCCATTCCGTTTTTCGCCAACTCTCTCATGAGTATCTCTAAATTCCAATTCCCTGGTAGCCAGAAACTTTATTACACCTATAATCCTTTCTAGTACTTTAACCCAATATTCTTTCGCAGTGCTAATTTCCTTTTCAAATTCTACATTAACTCTTCCTTGCTTTAATAAGCGAGTCGTCTAAATTTTCAGATTATTTATATGATGATTGGATCTTTCATGTTCGTCAAATCTTTCCTTACCTTAATTCCATAATGAAAATCCTGTTTTAAATTGATTCTCTTTTTTTCAACTAAAACACAATAAAGACAAAATGTATTGCCAGTGCTCTCGGAGTAAATTGCTCAATCGGGGCGAACCACTTCTTCATTAACCAGTTTTTTATAAAATATTTGCTTACTGGCATACCTGTTTCGTTCGCCGAAATTTCTTTTTGACATTGAAAAGTCCATATCTGTAAGATTCTAATCGACACATTATTCTAGAATCATTTCTGCAAAATTATGGCAATCCTGCCAAAGTGCTGGATCTTTTAAGTTAGGTAAATCCTGTTTTGGATCTGAAAAGAAATAAAAAAAAAATATTCGTTATTGTCCTGCTTTAGTTACCATTGGTAAAGGCACCATTACCTTTTTTCATTTTAGCCTTGTTACAAAAAATTTAAGTATACCTTACCCGAGTTACTGGTTGTTTCATCATCTTTTAATACTTTTGAAACAGTTGATACTAAATGCTCTGGCACTGATTCTGAAGTCTCGAAAATAGGTTCAAAGTTAATGATAAAACAAAATTTTATTATTAATATATTATGTGGATTGCGCGGTATCCCGCGCGTACCGCCCGGGAACCTTCAACCGCCCGGTGCTACAGCCCCGAAAAGACCCCTGGTTAAACCGGCGCTGGTTATCATACTAAGGTGGTTCACCCTGTACATTAGATTATGATTTGAAAAAATAGTAAATTAAAACAATAAATATTGTTCTGAAACTATTTTCTTGTGGCATGTTAAAGTAATTACTATTTAAATGGGAATAAGCCTCACAATTAAAGGTTAAAGTACGTTTATTGACGTTTCCACTTCGGAAATCGTTCTTAAAATACAAACATTAGGAAATTAAACAAATTTTATTTATGGCTTATTCCCATTTATATAGTAAAACAATCAAAAATTGACCTGTTTCGGAAATTTGTAATAATGTTGCTTATTTAGCTAATCATGAATTTATGCGTTACTTTATGGATAAAGTGTATTCAGAATAGGCATTATTTTAAAGTTAGAATCGGTTATCTCGAGAAAACTACCCTTTCAAAGTGCACATAAACAAAACAATAATAAAACAAAAAAGTATAGGCCAAAAAATATACTCCGAGAAGTTACAAAAGATACAAGAAAACAAACAAAAATTACCGTGCATCTCCCGTTGGTGTTGTATAGACGTTTCATCTTTTTCTCTCGAACAAAACTGCAAAAAGTACTTAACGAGAATTACAGGAGCTTTTTCAAGGAGACCAAAGACGAAGCTCTGAAGTTTGTGAATGTTTCTTTTTCGCTTTACAAACGCTTATCATATCGCTTGCCTTGGCAAACATTTTGCTATAGCAGGGCTGTATTAAGAAGAGAACGTAAGAGGTATGTTACATCTTTAAACGAAAAAATTTTCTTTTGTAATATAGGATCTGTGTATTACCTAGTTTGGGAATTACTACTATTTTTGCAGTTGTCCTTAGAGATAGCTTTCTAGATCGATTTATTTTTATTTTTCATCAAGTGATATCCAGGAGATTTCCCATGGTTGTATTTTGTTTAATTCGGGATATTTAGTGCTTATTTAGTTGCTCTTAGTGTAATATACAGTGCGTTTTATCGGTTCTTACATATGGTGCAGAAACACTGACTCTGACAAAAAGAACAATAGATAAAATAAGAGTTACACAACGCGCTATGGAAAGATCAATATTAGGTATTACCATCAGAGATAAAGTACCAAACCTAGAAATAAGAAGAAGAACAGGAGTCACAGATGCAGTTGAAAAAATAGCCATAGCTAAATGAGCTTCGGCCGGACATGTTGCCAGATTAACGGATGATAGATGGACCAGAAAGATTCTGGAATGGCGACCAAGGCAAGAGGCATATCGAAACAGAGGACGACCACCGACTAGATAGACGGATGATATCAAGCGCATCACCACAAACTGGATGCAAGAAACTGAAGATAGAAATAGGTGGAAAATTTTACGGGAGGCCTAAGTTCAGCAGTGGACAAATATAGGCTAATTGATGATGAGTGTAATATCTCGACACTTCACGTAGTGCACAATGTGTTTAATCAAAATATACGTATTATAATTCTAAATATATTTATTTGTAATGGAATCGGAGAGCAACTTTTAGGATTGTAAATGTGAAACCGAAAATATAAAAATTAAACGAGGAGTTGCACATGGATTATTATTATTCTTCATTATTATTTAAACTTGATAGCAAAGCAATACAATAATCAGAATCACTGTTAGTGATTCCATAGTAAATCATGAGGAAAAAACCAGGAAAAAAACCTCATAATCCTATTCTGACATGTTAAGTAATTGATCTTAGATTTAGTTTACTTTCAATAAACACCAAATTCTGATTTTATATGTTTGTTATTTAAAAAACATAAATTATGTATCCTCGATATGTTATTATTTCACAGCTGTGTATTTTCTCGCGCATTCTTTGATCGTTAAACCGCTCGATACTGCGTTTTAAATAAATATTCCTGTTTGGTGTTTTGTTTATACCAAGTTAAGCGAATGCATTTAAAAGATAATTGCTCACTCTCGCTGAGGCGTTGTCAGCGTTGACAGCTGCTTCTAGCGTTTGTCCAAATTGTTCGTCAAATTTGAAATGTTTCTTTGTTTTTCGTCTTATGTTATGGAAGATTAGTAGTTTTGTAGTTAATTGTACAGTACGTGTTACGTTACGTGCAGTAGTTACAGTTTCAAGTTATGAGGTTTTGAAAGATAACCATATGTTGCCATTGTATCCAGTTGTACCTATTCCTGTTTTATAAGAAGCCAAGTCGTTTAGTGCCACTTCAACCTCACTTATTTGTCTCTGGTCGTCTTTCCAGACCATTGATGCAGTCTTTTTGTTCGTTCGTAGCAGTAAATCTCCAGTATAATGTTAGTTCTACCCCCAGAATTTATGTGTAAAATCCCAGTGCTAGGTAACTTTTTTGTGTTAAAATTTTTTAAATAATAATAATTTGCTTTCATAACAAAAAAGAATTATATCCCCTTGCCACTCAACTTATTCACGACCCAGCTACTCCAAATAAATCCTGAGTACCGTTCGCATAAGTTTCGATTTATTTTGCTTGCCCTATGTCCACCCCAGTAACTTTTGTCCCCAATTTTCAACCCCCCTATGATAATAATACCCTATGGGGTAGGCAAATTATTCGTTACAAGATCTATCAAATTCTCTATTTTTATTATAAGATTATCTAATTATTCTTCTTCACTTATAACGTTTAATGGCCTTGATTTTAACTGTTTATTCACCTAAATAAAACTGATCACATTCACAAGTTATTGTGAATTTTATCTAATGATATATCTGTTATTTGTTCTAAAACGAATAAAAAATAAATCAATTTAGGAGATTGTGTGTAAATAGCTCTAATGCGTTTTGTTATATTTGTGGTTGTAAATTAGAGCCATATTTGCATATTTTAATTTTCAGTTCATATTTTGGTGTCGATTAAAGCAAAGTCGCTCACACTGTCTGTCGAACTTATGTCGAGCCATTATGACTATGGTTCAGAGGTAAAAAGAAAGCTATATCCTTTTGGAGGAAACCATCAAATTATGTGGATGATTGTTACTTTTGTCTGATTAATAGATGTGGCTACTCAATTAGAAATCTATTGTGTATCCTAACTTTCCTTCTACCATTAGACCAGTAGCTCATAGCGACATTATACTTATTCTTGCCCCCCCTACTATTTTAAAAGATGTTAGTGATTACTGTGACTGTAAAAGTAATGACAATGAGAACAATGTATGTGATGAGGTATATAAAACTGATGAAGATTGCTGATCACAATGCCAATGGTCAAACTATTCAGAAGTGCCGTAAGCAAGAATAGATTTGCTATTAATTGTTAATGTTCACAGCGGACAGTTCAGATGAAGAAGAAGACAAATGAGAAAGAAGTTGGGAACATTAACAATCTGGTGGTGCTACTACACACGAATAATCAAAATACCGTGGATTTAAGAAGTTTAAAATAATAAACTCTACCAGAAAATATATTTTTATTTGATTTTAAATGAGTATAAAATATAAAATATGTATTAATAAATAAATCAAATAAAAAATATAACATCAAGTCTATAAACCCTTGAATTATCCGAAATTATTCAAAAAATTGTTCAATCTGAAAATTATCCGATGGTCCACTAAATTATCCGAAAATCTTATGATTATCCGGACATTGGCAACACTGGAGTTGAGTGAGCGCCGGGCGCATTCTGTTTCGCCGGTCGGCTCCCCTCCCTCGTGTTCCCTACAGTCGGGCGTGTTATGTCATATGTCATTTAGTCAAGCTTTTGTTTTATTTTATTACTCACGCGGAGTTTTTTGCTATCAACAATGGATACTTATATTCAAAAGAATAGAAAATGAAGTGAAGAATCAGGCGAAAGCAGTAATGTTAATTTAAGTAAAAAGAAGAAATATAGGAAATATGACTACCAATATTTGGATTTTGGATTTACCTGCGTTACTAAAGGGAATATAGAACTTCCACAATGTGTTGTTTGTCACAAAGTGTTGCGACTGAAAGTATGCTTCCTAATAAACTAGTAGTCACAATACGAATAAGTTTGGAAAGCCCTGCATTAGGCAATTAAGCAGTATGCTGTAGGACAAAACAATCTCCAAAGAAAACAAACACAAAATCTATAACGGCATTATAAAAAGCATTGTTACATATGGAAGTGAGGTATGGCCACTGAAAGAAAAAAACTTAAAAGCATTAGAAGCAACAGAAATAGACTTCTGGAGAAGAGCGGCTGGAAAATCAAGAATAGACAAAGTTAGAAACGAAAAAATACGAGAAATTATGGGTGAAGCACATTAAAACAGAGGACATCAAAATAAATCAACTAAGATGGTATGGACACGTCCAAAGAATGTATAAACATAGAATACCAAAGAAAGTATTGAACTGGAGACCGCATGAAAGAAGAAAGCAAGGTAGACCGAGATTAAGTTGGAGAGAAGGAATCGATAAAGACTTAAGGGAGAGCGAGTTGAAGAAAACCTTTGGAACGACCGAGATAAATGGAGACTGGAAATCGGAAGACGACGTAGAACGTTATAAAGTGATTAATTGATTGATTGATTGTTATATAGTATATACTCAGTATTAAAAATAAAATCGTTCTGTAGCATCAACTGGTTCTATAAAATTTGTTTGTTGTTTGGTGATTTTTTGTCCGATCTAACATTTGATCAAAACTTTCAAAATTCATTCTAAAATCTAGAAACGGTTCTCATCCTTGCGAAGTTCTGGCTACAATTTATGAAATCATCCTTGTTGCTTGCGTCTCAGGTTAATTTCATGTATCCAAACATCTCATCTTTTTCTGCAAATGAAAACATAGAACTCCTACGCATACCTTTTATTACATTTTTGAAATGCTTCTTCTTATTGTAGATTGCACATTTTATAAACTATATTTAGAACTGTATTATTTATACTATTGAAATCGCAGGTCGCTATCGGTCCGGTATGGTACTCCGCTTTATACCATCAAAGTATTTATGCTATAGTGTATTTTTATATATGAGAGAGTAATAAAACAATAAATTATGTATGCAAATCCCTAAACTGTTGATACGGGTGACTCAATGAAAAACAGATATTTGTCAACAAGTTCACAGAAGTATATAGGAAAACAATTTTAAATTGAGTATGACCACCAGGTATAAAGGTTGGAGCAGAATAGAATACAATAGTTGTGAGGGTTACTAATCCCTAAATAAGGTTGCCAGTGTCGGAGTGATGGAGGTTAACAGGTACTAATGAATTTGCAAGAAATGTAAGATGTTTATTTTATTGGTTATATATAACCAATAAAAGTTTAATAAGTACCTACCTATTTGCAAAATAAAGTTTAATTCTTTAGATAAAATAAAACGTTTTATTTTATCTATTTGCAAAATAAAGTTTAATTCTTTGCCTACTTGCAAAATAAAGTTTAATTCTTTAGATAAAATAAAACGTTTTATTTTATCTGAAATGAGTGCATTCCACGAAGTAAGGGTTTCAACAATCAAACATTTAATTCTTTAATTCCAGGAATCTACGACAGTAATTGACTAGATAATTACCTTCTAAACTTATTCCAGAGAAAATGTGATAGTGGGTTTTTCCATTTTGTATATAGGAAGGTCCAAGTGGCGTATTCAAAATTCTTAACAGTTCACTAAAAGTAGATACTTCAGTTGCAAGGTGCAGTTTATTGTGTATACTAGTGTTATGGAAAATTTGGAAGTGCCGTGTAAACGCCGAAAAATTGGTCCTCTAACAGTTAATGAAAAAACATTAATATTTAATTGTTTTAAATTATTTATAGACAAACTTTTATGTGAAAGTGTTGATGAGACCGTTGAGTTAGTTAGCAGTACACTTGGTGTTGGGAAATCTACAATTTACAGAGTTATTAAAGAAGAGAAATGTGGTAGTTTTCAAATGCCACGTAATGCTCCAGGGAAACCAAAATTTCAAATAGAATATCATTTTAAAGAAGGACTTCGACGGAAAGTGCATGAATTCTTCTTTAGACAAGAATTTCCAACATTGGATAAAGTTCTTGTCTCAGTTCGAGATGATAAGGATTACCCAGAAATGAGTCGAAGTACGTTATGGAAACTTTTAAAAGAAATAGGCTTCCGCTGGAAAAAGAATCCCAGAAAGTCTATTTTATTAGAAAGAAGCGATATTGTCATATGGAGAAGACATTTTCTAAGAACCATAAAGGAAATGAGAAACCAAAAAAAAAATATTTTATCTTGATGAAACATGGATCAACGAGGGTCATACACCAAATAAATTTTGGCAGGATGAAACTGTTACAAGTCAAAGGCACGCTTTTGTAAATAACTTATCTACTGGTTTAAACCCACCATCAGGAAAGGGACGCAGGCTGATAATAGTACACATTGGCAGTTCAGACGGTTTTGTTGAAGGTGGTTTATTAACTTTTGAATCAACTCGTACCGGTGACTACCATGAAGACATAAACGCTGATGTCTTTCAAGAATGGTTCGAACAAATGATAGATCTTCTTCCTAAGAACTGTGTAATAGTAATGGATAATGCAAGTTATCACTCCAGACTTATAGAAGGACTGCCCACAACCAAGTGGTTAAAAAAAGACTTGCAGAATTGGCTGAGTTCAAAAAATATTACGTACCATCCCGGATCTATAAGAAAGGAACTTTATTCGTTGTGTGCCCTTCATAAAGAAAAATTTAAAAAATACGAAATTGATGAAATTGCCAAAAATCGTGGAATGACAGTACTTAGATCCCCACCATATCATTGTGAATTAAACCCGATTGAACTGGTATGGGCACAGATAAAGAGTGAAGTTTCAAGAAAAAATACCACTTTTAAAATTCATGATGTTAAACAGTTGTTTTTGGAGGCCGTAAATAATGTAAAACCTGAAAACTGGGAAAAGGCAGTAAATCACACTATTAAAGAAGAGGAAAAAATGTGGAAGCTGGACAATATTACTGATAAAATGATCGAGCCAGTTATTATAAATCTTGGTTCTGAAAGTTCATCTTCTGAATCTGATTTGTATCTTTTTAATGTAGGCCAGTCAGTTCTAATATAGTGTGTGATAAAAGAGGTCACTTTTGTTTACATACACATAACACTTTATAACACTGAAATAATTCATTTATTTTTTACAATTATTCAAAGTAATTTTTCAATTAATCTTGAGCACGCCCATGGAGTGGTCGGAGCTACCAGTTAAAATTATGCTAATTACTCTCTCGTTCATAAAAATAAACTATAGTCCAAGATGAAATGTGTTTTGAAATAGTAGTTTAAATAAAAAGGATTTTATTTAATCAACGATATTTATTTTTCCTCTTTTCTCGTATCGATTTC
This sequence comes from Diabrotica undecimpunctata, assembly GCF_040954645.1. Lineage (NCBI taxonomy): Eukaryota > Metazoa > Arthropoda > Insecta > Coleoptera > Chrysomelidae > Diabrotica > Diabrotica undecimpunctata. The sequence goes on from NC_092803.1 coordinate 186,847,321, forward strand.
CTAAGTAAACATAAAATCGCATCGATTGGATGGTTAAAAATAACTCCAAATTGAAAAACAACCCTGGCAAGAGATGAAGGTCGATTAAATTCGTCCGGCTGCTTCGCATTGTCAAGCAAACAATAATTCATCACAAAAGCTGACAAGTCCATCTCTGGTCGGTATTCAGGACGTTCTTAGTGAGATTAAAAGTTGAGTTGGGAGCAAATTGGTGTTCGGAGCAAGGTAGAAAATACTCATTTTACGAGCTGCACTGACCTCAAAAGCCACATAAAATTAAATTATACAACAAGCTCATAGTTTTTGAATTTGTTTCGATGTGCAGTTACGTGGCTAAAATGGTAATGCGGTATTACTTACTAAGAATATATAGAGGAATTTAATATTTTTTATGTGTATGAGGAAAACTCAAACCACAAAGTTATATATAAGGAGGGTAAGATACGTAATGGTACGTTGTTCAGAATATAACTAAATACGAAAATCAGATATTCTGACTAAAATATATACAGGGTGTTTCAATATGTATTGTGTTTTAATAAAATTGTATAATTGTTGAAAAAATTTAGTTAAATTTTTTCAAAAATATTGTTAATTTGGTTTTATGACATATGCCAGTTGTTATTAAAAAAAACATTTAAACTCCACGTAGAATTCATTTCTGACTAGTCTGCGTGTCGTCTCAGCTCCTAAAATTAAACATATATTGACATATACGGCAGAGACGAAACTCGGCACATCCAAAACAAAACAACTGTTAAAAAAAAGACAAAGATGAGAACAATATCAGAAAAATCGTCCTGGATATAGAGAAGCGGGAACATATGACGAATATGTAATGCAGAAAACATAAATACATTGATAATATAATGGAAGTGGGAATGGAGTGAACACAATTAGTATAGTCGCAGAAGAAAAGATAGTAAGAATAGCACAAGACAAATCATTTGATGACCGAAAAAATGCGGGAAGGTCAAGGATGAGATAGTGCGATATGTTGAAACAATGCCAGAGGCCTTTATATAAAAAAACAGGCCTTATAAGACTATATATAAGAAGAAAGAAGAAGATCTAAATAACAGGAGTTATTACCGATAGTTCTAACTACTAATTATCATTAAATTATAGACTGGCAATTGATAATTAATTGTAAAATTAAAGTTTAACTAAGTACAGGCATAACTGAAGCTCATATAGTCCAAGCTGTCGAGAAAAAAACGTGGCTTAATAGTAGATAGGTAGGCACTTTGGCATACTTTAACCTATGACTTCTGACGTCACAAGCCCCGTCCACCTTCGTCTCCACTCCGTGCTTAAGCCGCTCTGGTCATGCCACCGCTTCGTGATAACGTCATAGTTTGACTATTATCCGCTAGTCGGCAGTAACGGATTAACGGATTAACGGATACAGTCGGCTTAACCGTCAGTAATTAGCCATTTTTAATATAAATTAATTTACAAATTATTTTTGTAGTTCAACTTCAACATATGTTTTGTAAACATGATCAGGAGAAATTGTTGCCAGATGGCTATCGAAGAACCGTCTATGACCAACATATATTCTTACCGGATACCGGAAGTACACTAACAACTTTAGAAATTAATTACTTGTTCTTCGTAGATAAAATACAGTATGCAACTCGGTACTGTTTCCACACGTGTGACAGTCCCAAATCGTTAAAAATCAAAATATGTTTGTCATGCTTGTGTCATATCACCAGCGTCGGTGTAGCTTCGTTCTGAGATTAGCTGCGGAAAAGAAGAATAATTTACAGTTGAGAGACGAAGAAGAATTGACTGACCGACAATTAACAGATGGTTCATGAGACTCTTTTTGATTGCTAACAGTACTACTCCTTCTTACGATCTATGATCCGACCTATCCTTCCTAAACACTGTATACCTTGTGTCGAAAAATTCAGAGTCAAAAATACCTTCATTCAACCATGTATCCGTAAGGGCAATTATATCGTATTAGTTTTCAGTTAAAGCTTCAACAGATTGAATAATATTGTATTTGTTTTGGTTCTCAGACCATGGACATTTTAATAGTATATTGACATCAGTTTCTTTTGTGTATTAGTATTTATATGACTTACCATCTGTGTTGATTAAGAGGGTCCATTTATTTTTCTGTTGACACCCTCCTCTTCATAAAATACCGGAATACTACTGCACCACTAGGCTACACTTTTCTATTCCAAACCTTTCTGAAATTGTCTTGGTTAACAGTGACCTTTACTAAAGAATAAATGTCTGGGTTTTTCGACTCAACAAGCTCGCTGGTTACTTCTATAAAATTGTTTTTAAGGATGTTTCTAAGTCTTTGGATTTGGTGCTAAGAGTCAATCTTGTAAGATGCAGAGATGCTAACTTCCTAATCGTCCGAATGTTGATATATTCAGGCCCACGTCCAACCACAAATCTCCTACGATGATTAGACTTGGGACCCACAGACACCCATTCTCCCTCATTATTTTTCTCTTTTGAATTTTGAATGTTATACATGATACTTTGCTGCTTCGCCTGTAAAACTTCTGCATTAACTTAACATACAGCTTGGATTAATAGTTAAAAAATTACAAAATGCTGTTAAAATTAACTCACCTTTTTACTGTAGTAGACGTTTATATTAAAACCAGTGGCTTTTTGATAATTTAAAATTTATTTTATTAGGAACAAACTACTCTTTTGAGTCAAAACAAACTCAGTAATAAAAACAAGTCCAACCTCTATTAGCATGATCCCAATTTATACCCTATAGCTCTAAAAAGAGTTAAGCTACAACAACATATCATCGCAAATGAAGATTACCAACTCCAATCTTAAATTAAGTCCCCATCAAAACAATCCCAATCAGAGACGTAATTTGGCCTCTACACATTTTCAAAGACGACTTGTTATTCTCCGCTTTGCAAATTTCAAAGAACTTTTCTTACTAATCAAAATGAGAATTTTAACTACGGCTTTAACTCCTAATCTTCCCTGGAAGTTTGCAATGAATGCTTGTAGAATAAGTTTCTTATTAAAACAAAGTTTAGGGCGACTTTTCCAGTTTTTTTACTTTTATCTTTATTATTTCTTAATGGGCTTCTGATAAGTTAGAAAGTTTGATAGTTTTTTCACAGAAAAGGCAAACTTTACAGAAAAATCGCATTAATAAAAGTTGGAAAATCTCGGTTGCTGTGCGCGTTCGTTCTTTATTTTTGATATCAAAGACTTAGAAATATTGTCATTAAACATTTTACCAGAATCAGTATAAAAGCTTATTATTTATTTATTTTTGAAGAAAACTCTAAAAATTCAAAAAATTCTAAACAAATTAAAAAGTAACTTTTAAAAATAAAGTCTATAATATCGTTGTTTGTTGACATTATAGTAAGTTGATAATTCCATTTTTATTTTGAACGTAAAAGTTTTAATGTAACATAAATCATATATATTTCTAAAACACACTTTAAAAATGAAACCTGCAATAGTTTAGAATATAAAGTTTACTATACGTTACACCTTCATGATACAACCAGAGGTGGTAGTGTATCATAATAAAAGAAAGACATCGTCTTTATCAGACATCGTCAAGAAATAAGCTACAAAACAGAAATGTTTCAAGCTACTTCAGTAAGTGTTAAAACAAAATTTTGGAGCTTTTCGTACTGCTGTCTACTTTCTACCAAAACATAACCTCAAAAATGATCATTATCTAGAATTTTTGAATAGACATGACAAAAGATTTATAATTGGTGGTGATTTTAATGCCAAACATACCCATTGGGGTTCTAGGCTAATCACAACCAAGGAAAAGGAACTCTTGCAGGCATTTAAGCAATTAAAATTGCAAAAAGCAATCAAATATATCGAATATTAAGATAGGACGTCTAAGGTGGATAGGACATGTAATGAGGATGAAACAAAATGACCCAACTAGAAAAACGCTCCTTGATAAACCCAGGTCAGAGAAAAAGAGGAAGACCTAGAACAAGGTTCCTTGATAACATCGATGAAGACATGAGAAATATGGGAATACGTGCTTACGGACATACAGTCCATTATAAAAACAAAGCTGAACCTTAAAAAAAACTCCAGGATACGACTTAATCACTGAAAAATTATGAAAGAACTACCGCGAAAAGGGATACTTATGTTAACCTACCTTACACACGCCATCATAAGACTTTCCAGCACAATGGAAGGTAGCGCAAATAATTCTAATCCCAAAACCTGGCAAACCTCAACACCAAACAACTTCTTACTGACCAATAGGTCTACTGCTTGTCATGTCGAAAATGATGGAAAAATTAGCTAAGAGACTTATAAAAATTATTGCAGACACACGTCATCGTGTGCGAAATTATTATAAAAGAGATAAATGAATCTAACCTTTTAATTATTATTATATTTTTTCAAGTAACTAAAAGAAATTGTTCGTTAAATACACATATGAAGTTACGTTATATAAATCCTAAATAACGATTTTTTACGCACTTTTCCATAAACAACGTTCAATGTTAGCGGCTAGCGAGTTATAAATTTTAACTAAATGAATGTCATAATTATTCATTATTACATTCTAATTTTAACACAATTATTAACTTTCATAATTATTTAAGTTACTGGAATATTATAAATGTATAATAACGTGTTAAGTGGCAACATTAAGTTTCTAAGCTCACAAAACAGAATTCTAAATACCCAAAAACTACCACTTCATCATATTCTAAGTTCACTTTTAGAACATGAATCGTATCTTCCAAGAATCTAAATAAACTTTGGTTGTTTTCGTAACAAAAGCATGCATAAAATTAGCAGGATCGCTCTCCGGTTGGTTATGCCATAATGTCTGCGCCAGCACAAAGTTCTTCTTCAAACAACTCCCCCGCGCACCTAAAATATCGAATCGGGAGAGAAAACAGTTGTGTTTTATATCGCTGGGGTAACCTCTAGACGTTTATGGACTGCCTAATGCTGAACTTTATGAAAATTGCGGAAATTTAAGTCGACAGTTTTAAAAAGGAATGTGTTTTTAAAGGGTGAAGTTACAGTTTGCGGAAAAGAAAAGAGGTGTGACGGTGTGACCAGAAGATTCTTTAAAATAATGAGCAGCGGCAAATGTTAGATAAAGAATTGTTTTTATTAATTTAGAAGTTTTAAATAAACTAAAATTAAATGCAAATTTTGTGCTCTTTAATACGATTTAGCTTTTTTTGTAACGGTTTTTATCATATGTTTATTACCATATCATGTTTTGATATTTTTTACAAAATTGCTCCATATTTCGATCAGATTAACTCCCGTATCTATATTGTTTTTTATAGTTGCAATTCTTGGCATGTTTCTTCTGGTATATTAAATCCACTTCATGCTAGGAAATGTGGTACAAACACTAAACTCGTTACTTTGGTCTCCTAAAGTTAGTTTACGAACAGAAATGATAATATATAAGTAGGTTGTAGAACCAATTCTAACGTACGGTTATGCATGTTGACAAATGGCGATGAAAAAAAAAAAAGAAAAAACTGGAAGTGGTAGAAATGGACTATCTAAGAAGAGCGTGGGGGATATCCAGGCTTAATCACGTTCCAAATAAAAAACTAGGAAGAAGAATTGGAACGATTTACAATACAGCAGATACGAGAGATTCCAAACAACTTTTATGCTATGGTACATGTAATGCGAATCAAAGACGAACGATGGCCAAAACAGGCGATAAACTATATATTCCATCGAATATAAGACCTGGATTTCATGAAATAATAAGTGCCTTATCGTTCACACTTAGTCCAACACTTATTTTATAATCCAAACTTAATTGTACAGACAAATAAATGGTGCTCCAATGGGCTCCCCACTATCTACAGACTTCAAGACCCGAGCACTATCCACATCAATCCTCAAACCCACATGTTGGCTACGAAATGTTGACGATACACTTCTTATCTGGCTCCACGGCAGGGATGCTTTGGTGTCTTCAAACCCGTCTGAATGGTTTACATCCTAATATCTTGTTCACGATGGACGGGGAAACTAATTCACTCCTACCGTTTCTCGACGTAATCATAAAGAAAAACGAATCCCACAGTTTTCATCACTCTGTTTATCGAAAATCCATCTAGACCAATCGTTACTTACATGGCAACTCTCAATCATCAACATTCTCAAATTAATACAGTCATTAATACCTGTGTCTCCAGATTAATGCCCCTTTGCGATGATGCAAGTAGACCCACTGAGCTCTTTAGTTTAAAACAAGTTCTTATCCAAAACGGTTACCGTGAAAATCACATCTCTACTAGCATCCAAAGGCATCAATCTCCCACTCAATTTCAAACTCAAACAAAGACTCAGACTCTCATTATACGAAAGCTTTTCTTCCTTACATCAAAGGTTCCACTGACAAAATCGACAAAATTCTTATATCAAGAGGAATAAAGACAATATCTACATCAATCAAAGACAACATTCAAAATAAACAACACGGATTTTATAAAATTCCTTGTACAAACTGCCGCCGATCTTATATAGGCCAACAAATCGTAGAATTGAAAATAGGATTTACATTCCATTTTTTTTTCGCAATTCTGACTCAATTTTATTTCTAGATCAACACCATCTTCATACAGGCTACAAAATTAATTTTGAAAACTCCAGAACCATAGCCCCCATCCGCTTCTATAAACCAAGAATTATCCGAAAAGACATAGAAATTGAAAAAATGCCAAATTGTCTCGACAAAAGACATGACGGCATCCGGCATAAAGAAAATATCCTCGCGTCAATCCCCACGCCATCCTCCACGCAAACAACGTCACCATCGATGGTATAAATGAACTGTCCGCTGTTCTTAGTAGCAGTAATGCATTGATAAGGGATCAGTGTAGTAGTGTCTGTGAGCTTGGGAGACTCAGAAGCCCTACAGAAGACATCAGAGAGGATGTTGAAAGCTCAGCGCAGTGATAATCGACGCGGTTTAGTGTTTATCATACATTTTTACCTTGACTTTTGCTTTTCCGTACATATTTGGTAAAGTCTCAATGTACGGTTTGTCAATGCCTATTTGGCAAGGCCACATATCTCTTACCAAACACTGTATATCCAACAATTCTTTAATATTTCAAAATCAATTCTACAGACAATTCAAAGTGCTCTCCTCTTCTTCTTCATGTACCATGTCCTTTCAGAACGTTGGTTACCATCATAGCTATCTTAATTTTATTCACTGCCACCCTAAATAGCATGCTTGTATCGACACCATACCAATCTCGCAAGTTCTTCAACCATGAGGTTCTTCTTCGTCCTAGACTGCGTTTGCCTGCTATTTTTCCTTGCATGATATTTTGTAGCAACCGATATTTGGGACCTCTCATTACATGTCCGAAATACTCCGGCTTTCTCTGCTTGATGCTTTCTATGATCTCAGTAGTCTTGCCGAGACGTTCTAGTATTGCGGAGTTTCGAATCTTCTCCACCCAGGAAACTTTTAAAATTCTTCTATAGCACCACATTTCGAAAACCTCAAGGCGATTTAGATCGATTTTATTCACAGTCCAGGACTCGATACCTATCAAGCCTATTATTTGTGATAAAGAAAACTAGGTAATGGTTAGATGGATAATATAATAACTAAGTTAAAACAAATGTTATCATAAGTAACTTTCATCTTCACACGTAAACTTAGTTAAAGAAAAATGCATTATGTTTTCATTAAGTGATGGGACATACGTCTTACTGGAAAGAGAAAAAATATTGTGTCAAATTTAATGATAAATTTTGACTGTACTATTTTTATTTTGCATACCAAAAGCAAACATGATTAAAATCTTTCTCTTTTTGGTACTTTGTATGATATTTATTAATATAAATGGAATAGATGATACCCATTTTGCATAAATGAGGAGATTCATGTACAAACCTCAACCGACTTATACCGATTATATAATTCCGAGCAGCAGTATAATTTTTGAACCAATATTTGCTCCACAATCTCTTTTTTAGTATCAAAAACCTTCGTGTTTCAGTACTAAAATAACTTTACAACGACCACTAACTAGAAAATAATTTATGTTGACACTTACCCTAAAGAAGGCCGCAGTCGAGCCGCCCCTAAGGGCCCCGTATTTGATTTTTGTCTGTTTCGCCAAATCCTCGGCCGTTTCGATCGGAGAGTCCATTCTCTCCACTGTGAGAAATGCTGCCAAGTTGGCCGTATACGAAGAGATCATGATTAAAGTAAAAAACCACCACATTCCGGCTACCATTCTCGTAGAAACAGCTCTGGAAAGGAAAAATAGAATTAGTGGGGGAAAAGAAAGCAATTTTTTATATTTAACACAATTTTTCCACTATAGTATAGATATAGTTGAGACATATTTCATTACAATATCGTATATGATATAAATAACATATTAATATAAATACTATTATAAACTAAAGGCACAATACATTACAAGATACTTATTATAATACTAATACAATACAGTAGTTCTGGTCAAATAATTTTCTAGTTAATGTCTGTCTTGTCGAAAGTCAACTACAATATTGTAGATTTTAAAGTAGTCGATTGGCTCAAAAAACTTTACATACTGTAATATCTGTTATAGCGTGCCTTAGTCATGGACTAATACGCACCCCAATGCGCATCGCCACGCCTCAAAATATCTACAATTTTCACTATTGGCCAACTGACCTGAAAATGCCCAAATCGAGATAAAAATAAATAAATAAATAAATATGGTATATTTTCAAGTCACAGGCTCATAATATCATCTCAACATCCCAACATTTCAATTCGGCTTTAGAGAAGGTCACTCCACCATAACGGCATTGACAGAAATTGTCACACACCCCACTCAAAGTCTAAACGACGCCAAACTTTCACTAGGCATTTTTCTTGATGTTCAAAAAGCCGTTGACCAAGTCTGGCATTCTGGACTGGTCAATAAACTACTGAACATCAGCCTGCATTTTCCATTCGTTAGACTTATCCATCGATTCATATGTCACTCAACGTAAAATCACGGTAAAAATGCGAGGTCATTTATCAGCCCCTTTTACTCCCACAGCAGGAGTTCTACAAGGCTCAGTGTTAGCACCTATACTATAAACCATATACAGCAGCGACTTCCCAAACCCATGAAACACTCGCACCCTCACTTTGCTCTACGCAGACGACACTGCTGTCGTAATAACATCTCGAGACACAGATGCACTACTTAGGTTTGCTCAAGATCACCTTGACCTAGTCGACAGGTGATGCGGGAGATGAAGAATAACACCTAACCCCAATCAACTCAAATGATTCTCTTTAGATACCCCAATCTCAACAAATTCACTACATACAATATAGCCGAAAGAATCGACCTCAGACTCTGGGGCGACAGAATCCAACTCCGTCGGAGCAGAGTCGGTTTACCCAATGCCCTCTATGGTAAGTTTGGACGGACACACCCACGTACACTTATACAGACATACAAAACATTTATCAGGCCGGTGATTGCATATAGGTCTAATCTTTATATTATGTTCAATCACCGCCTCACACAACAACTGCTGGAATTGGAACGGGGAATTCTGCATAGAGTAAACACAACAAACGACACGACTACTCCGCCCTCATTTATCAACTGTCGAACATCCAGCCCAATAATCAGAGGCTTTTCTCTTTAAAAGCCACAACGTTGTCTAGATGTTATAAGAGCTAGAGGAGGCAATACGTCTTACTAAATTATCATTACTTTTGATTTTTTTATTCAATGCTATTTGTGCGCTTATTTCTCATTTATGAAATATTACATAATACCTTTGTTTTTCGCACATTCCGCATTTTTCTTTTAATAGTTGTTACGTACTTAAAAAATAAAAAATAAACAACAGCAAAAAATCGATGTTTTAAATTATTTTTAATACAAAATTTGCAGTTCCATAGGCGATGCGATAGTTTTTTGACGGAGTGTAATTTAAAAAATCAATGCATTTTTCCAGTTAAATTCACCGTTTGTCTTATATCCAATGCTGAATTTTTTGTTCGAATAACAATTTTAATCTTTAATAGGACACATCTTATTTTGTATTGGGTCCACCACAAAATTAAAGAAACGAATCTCTTTGTTTTTTTTACAAACTTTATTTTCAATCCCTACAGTTTTTTTGATAACTAAAATATATTTGAAATATTCGTCAAAAATGAATAAAACCGTGTTTTTTGACAAAATTCCGAAAAAGTTAAAGAGTATAGGTACATTTAAATAAATCTATAGGACACTGTTTGCTTAAAATGTGTTCCTATATTCATTTATGGAGTTATTTACCTCTAGGGAAAAAACACACTTTGGCAAAGGTATATTTTACTTGTATAAACTTGTTATAAACTAACAATTGTTACAATTTCAAGAAAATCGATGCGTTTTCAAGAAAATCGGAGATGAAACCCTTGATACGGAATTATTTCTACTTCCAACAAAAACTTTTAAATTTTTAGAACAATAGCTTTTAATTTTTACTATTATCGAAAATTTATCACTTTATTCAACCGCTATCGACACGATGATTACTTGACGTAGGACAAACGAGTCAAAATCCACGCATGTCATCATAAAAATCATCATATATCATCATCATATAAAACAATTAGATTTTAGGTGTGAGCTAACGAAGCGAGCGAGATTCTTGTGTTCTTCCCATTGTTTTTTAGAACATATAAATATTTTATATTCTTTCTTGCTTTCAATGCTACCAATCTTATTAATTCAAATATTTCCTTAGTTTTAGATACCTGCACACTTTACTATCAACAGTCGTTGTACAATCAACCTTATAGTTTCTGTAGAAACTCAATCGCCCCCATCTCAATAATTTAATTCTTTGAAGAACTATGAGAAATGTAGAGAAAAGAAGGCGTTAGCGATAATCGGCTGATATTTTCTTGGAAAAAGACCAAGAGGTTTTTGCTGAGAAGGCATTAAGCGGGACATATTTAAGATGGTATAATGTTCAAGTATATTATGACCTCTAAGAGTAAGTATACAGTTTTTCTTTCGACACACTTGAACGGGTACATTAATATAATGTTTTTACGGAGGCACTTAGTAGTTTTCATGCGGTTTTTTGTAAAATGGAACTAGCGAATTGTATTCTTACTCCAGTGCTACGAGAGTAGGAGTAAAAGAATTTTTACTAATGTCTTTACAACAAGCACTGGAACAGAATATGCATATTTTTCTCCAATTTAGAGATCTGCTTAATCTCTGCAAATCATATAGAATAAATTCCGAATTTTTCATATTTAATGCAGAAAACGTAGTAATATAATGCGCTATAATGTATTTTAAGTTTAATATAATGGCGTTATTTAGAGGTAGACGTAAATATCAAACCGCATTTACATATCATAAGATCAGACTCTCTAAAACTGACCAAAAAATATGAACTTACTATTATCATGGGCAATTTCAATGAAAAAATAGGACAAGGTACAGTCAAGCATGTCGTGGGGTCATATGGTCTTGGCATAAGAAACGAAAGAGGAAAAAGACTGATCCAATTCTGCCAAGAGACGGATATGATTGTAACGAATACACTTTTTAAATTACACTCAAGAAGACTTTATACATGGGAAGCACCCGGTGAAAGGAGATAAAAGGAGCAAAAGAAGCATGGCTGACGGAAAAATGTACGGAAGTTGAAACACTACAAAGCAAACATAACAATTTCCATATGTACAAAAAAATTAAAAAGGTACAGAACACCAGAAAACAACGCAATGCAGGCATAGCTGTAGACATTAAAGGTCAGGATTTGACTACCATTGAAGATTAATTACGAAGAAGGAAATAATATATGCAAGAATTATTCGAAGATGCAGCACGAAGTCCAACTGAAATAAACAATCCCTACGACTCAGAAATAACAAACGAAGAAGTAATTTAGCCGATTAAAGTTGGGAAATCACCAGGACCTGACGAGGTGCATGGTGAAATTTTAAAGCTATTAGAGGCACACCAAATCACAGCTCTTACGAAGATATTCAACAACATCTACGAGACTGGTTACTTACCAAAAGACTGGCTACTATCCATATTCATTCCACTTTCCAAAAAAGTCAACGCTAGAAAATGTGAAGAACATAGATTAATTAGTTTGATGAGCCATGTACTTAAAGTACTCCTTACTATCATTCACTTGCGTATATACACCAAATTAGAAGAACACCTAAGTGAAGTTCATGGATTCAGAGCAGGACTCGGAACGAGGGAAGCACTTTTTAGTTTGCAAGTTCTAATACAGAGAGCCAGGGATGTTAACTGCGATGTATATGCATGTTTCATTGATTTCGAAAAGGCATTTGATAAAGTCCCACATGTGAAACTAATAGATATCCTAAAAACATCAGGACTCGCTGGTAAGGATATAAGACTGATCTCTCAAACTTATATCGGCAACAAAAGGCAACAGTATAATTAGAAAATGAACTGTCAGAGATCTTCTCAGTAAAAAAAAGGAGTTAGACAGGGTTGTATATTGTCACTTGCATTATTTAACATATACTCTGAAAAACATGGTCAGATATTTGTTTCTCCATATGGTTTCTCGGAGGCAACCACTTACTCTTGCCGCTTTTGATGCTTGCCTTGTGGTCTCTGTTCTTATATCCCTATCACTAGTGATCTCTACTCCTAGGTAATTGAATTTCATTACTTGTTCTACAATTTTGCCGTCTATTTCTAGTTTGCATCTACGCGGCTCTTTACTGATCACTATACATTTAGTTTTTTCCACTGATATTCTCATATTAAGTTTGTTTGCTGTGATATTGAAGGTGTGGAGCTGCCTTTGTAAGTTATCTTCGTTATCAGCAATTAGTACTGCATCATCGGCATAGTATAGTATCGTGATTTTATGCGCTCACATGTGGTATCCGTGTCGTTTTCTTACTTCGTGAATTATTTGATTCATCACCATATTAAATAACAATGGGCTGAGCGAGTCTCCTTGGCGGATTCCTCCTTTTAGTTCTATGCATTCTGTTTCCCCTGTTGGCATTATAACTCTGGTCTTGTTGTTCTTGTTAATTTCATTAATTGTCCTTATTATCTGATGGTCTATTTGTTCAGCTTGTAATAAATCTAAGATGTCATTTCGCTTCACCCTGTCAAAAGCACTTTTTAAATCTACAAAGCACATGTATGCTGGTTTTCCATATTCAATAGACTTCTCTATTATTTGTCTGATAATAAAAATTGCGTGTATAATGCTGCGGTTCTTTCGGAAGCCTTGTTGTTCATCTGCCATGTTAGCTTTTTCCTCGATTTTATCTTTTATGACTACCGTTAACAATTTTAATGTACTATTCATCAGACTAATGCCTCTATAATTTTCAGGATTTCTCGAGTCTCCCTTTTTAAGTATCGGTAGCAGGAGACTTTCCTTCCATTCCTCTGGTACTACTCCGGTATTTATTATATCGACGAATAATTTTAGGAGACATTTGCGTAGTGTTGTTCCTCCATATTTTAGCAGTTCATTGTTTATCTTATCAGGACCAGGTGCTTTTCTGTTTTTTAATTTTTTTATTTGTTCTTGTAGCTCTTCTTCTGATATTAGTACTCTATCGTGAGTTTCGTTAATGATTATTTCTCTGTTCTCTTCTTCTCCTTCACCATATAATTTCGTGAAATGCTCAGTCCATTGTTCCTGCGTAATGTTATCTATGCGAACTTAATTGCAAGAAGACAAAAATAATGATCATTAGTAAGAACACCAATATAAACGCCCAAATATTGCAGCCCTATTTGGGCTGCAATATTAAGGATACTTGGGATCACAGCTACGAAATGAAAACTTGTATTGAAAAAGCCAGAAGCTCTTTCAACAGCCTTGGAAAGATTCTCTACAAATTATCTTTAAGTATCAATATACGCATAACATTTCTTAGATGGTACGTCTTTAGTATCCTCCTCTATGGAGAATAAAGCTGAAGCCTTACAGAATATGCCATAAAACGATTAGAGGCATTTGAAATGCGGTGCTACTGACGTATGTTGAGGGTTTCATATTTATATACTCCCCACAAGTAACATAACTATTCTCCAGCTGCTAAGAAAAGACAAAGAAATTATAAAAACACCGTAAAGAACAAAAAATTGTCTTACTTGGGCCACATCATGCGTAATGATAAATACCGACTTCTATAGTTGATTCTACAATGCAAGATTGAGAGTAAGAGAGGCCCTAGACGTAGACGTATATCCTGGCTGACCAATCTTAGGAAGTGGACTATTCTAACGTCAACTGATCTATTTCGAGCTGCTGTGAATAGAATAAGATTAGTGAATGTGGTCGTCAACATCTTAAGAAAATAGGCACATTTAGAAGAAGAAGATCTAAATCACTGGGGACAACTCACGGAGTCTATTGTTCGGCAGTACACGTTAGAGTCTGCTTAATGATAATGATGAATATTAGTTAATTAATTTACTATTAAAGGAAATATTGTAAATGTTGCCGTGGATTAAACATAACTAATATTCAAATTTTATAAATTCCTAATGTTATACTTAGAAAATTCTGTAAGTCTTTGTAGTACATTGTATATTTATCAATACAATGTAAAAGCATTAACAACAAAACACATTCCATATTTTCTATAAATTACCATTTAAAGCATAATGTTATAAACCTTGTCAATTATTTTAATTAAACGTTCATAATAAATCACATTAAGTTAATCGACAGTACCACCATAATACACTAGATTAAAATATCGACTTCTCATTAATTTTGCCTCTGTCATTATTTTAAAATAGAAAAATATCAAATGGAAAAGCTACTCTATGTTGAAACCAAAATATGCAGACCCATTTATATTGGGCGAATATTTATTTTAGTTTGTATATTTAAAGTAGAAATTCATTAAACATAAATTAAATTTTAATAGAATATTTATTCAAAGGAAACAGTTACGTTAAAAGTCTACTAGACCTGGTTATTCGTTAATAACACTTGTTCAAACGTGTCTGTAGTTTTTAAAGTTCCTACTTTTTCTGTTGCAGAGGCATTACAAACATTATTGAAAATAATGTGGCCCTGTCGTAGATCTTTAGCAATTATTGCTTTAGTTAACCACTACAGTATCTTATTTCCACACACTGCCTAAGTAAACATTTATAATTCTAGATTGTCTTGAAGATACACACATCTAATTCGGTCATGTATAGCTCTCTTCTTAATTTATATTTAAATGTCAATAAGCCACAATTAAAGGTTAAAATACGTTTATTGACGTTTCAATTTCTACTTCCACAACGATTTCCGAAGTGGAAATTGAAACGTCAATAAACGTATTTTAACCTTTAATTGTGGCTTATTCCCATTTAAATATAAATTAATTTAAAATGCCACAAGAAAATAGCTTCAGAACAATATTAGCTCTCTTCTGTTAGTTTTCATGATTATTCATATTACTCCACCATAAATTACCTGAGACAAAGATTTCATTGCCTCAGGTAATCTTTCTTGTCTTTCCTACATGTTATTTTTTGGTTAGTAATTGTGTTTTTTGAATATTTTGAAGTGTCAGTGAGATTTAGCACCTTTGGTACGACATTTCAGCAGAGAAGTTTAATCAGATATCGCAGAAGTTTTCCCTATAACCGACTAATTACATATTTGATATTTAAAAACATGATGTACAAGTTATAAAAGGAATTGATCACATGGCAACGAAGGACTTCACTGGGGTTGCTAGTCCTTAGACGAAGTTTCTTTAAAGATTTGTTGATAGCGATTTTGAGTTGCTGTCAACTGAGTTTCATAGTTTTTTGGTTATCTTATCGCCAGTTCTTATTATTTTACCTTTAATTGCTATTTAGTTTAATGAGGTTATCAGATGTTCATCTCTGTCTTCTGTGAGCAATTATTTATAATACTTAATCTACTCTTTTGTACGTATAAATTAAATACCGTAATTATTTTTATTAGCTTTGATTTTTTTTATGATATTCATACATAGTCTTATCCATCTTAACATACCAATTATAATAAAGAAAATTATATTCTTGGCATCTGCTATATTCTTATATTTTTTTATAGAGATCAAACTTTGCAAAAATATTTTTCTTAAAAGTTTTCTTTTGAAGGATTTCACTTGTTTAAAAATAGTCCACGTTTTCGACTCATATATCAGCACTGGTAAGTCAGTCACAGTAATCAACAACGAGATAATAAACAAGTCTCTATAATGATAATAAAGCAAGATAATGGACTAAGTCAAAGTTTATCATCCTGGTCTAAGACTGTGCAGCAGGAGCTGTGTGATTGAGTAGGGAAGTTTTCCCCACTTAGTAATGTATATAGAAAAATGTTTAACTGTGAATACGGTATAATCAAATAAGCACCCGAAGATCGTATTATCATGGCCGATTATCAAATATAACACACTCACACACATACAAATAAAATATACATGCACACTGACATACCAATACCATGCATAATCGAAAAATCATCCAGACTTCAACTGTAACACTGTAACAGCGTCGTGCACATTGGATACATGGTACAATGGAAAAATGTTTTCTAGCTGGCAATCAATTTGAGTGTTAGTGCCTTGCTTAATCTTGCGCTTCTTCAAAGAGAGGCTGCTTCCTTTTTTTGCGAGAGCTTTTGAGGATGGCGAGCAACCTTATTTGCGAGTGAGTGTTTTGTTGTTTGTGACTTGTTCAGAATTCGATCTTCAACTGAGACTAAGGTTTACTAAGTGCTACGTGTGGTCAGTGCTGATATATGGCGTAGAGGGCTGGACACTCAAAACGAGGGATATAAACAGATTAGAAGCTTTCGAAATGTGGCTCTATCGCCGTATCCTAAAAATACCATGGATAGCGAAAATCACAAATATAGATGTCCTTAAAAGAATAAACCAAGAACGCCAACTTTTCGAAACCATCAAGAAAAGGAAAACGGCGTATCTAGGTCACATCATGCGAAATGAAAAATACCAGTTCCTTTAACTTATAATCGAGGGTAAAATTGAAGGCAAGAGAGGAATGGGACGCAAGAAAATGTCCTGGCTCCGAAACATAAGGCAATGGACAGGGATTAACGACATACAATCTCTGATACATATTGCAAGAAATAGAGAATTAATTGAAAATGTGATCGCTAACATCCATTAGTGGATTTGCATCTGAAGAAGAAGAAGAGTGTTTTTGGAGTGGTATGCGGCTATAGAACGACTCTAAATAAGCGTTTTTGGACGTTATATACTCATCTGAAAGTTCGTTACCAGCAAAGTGTAAAAGCTTGGCTGGGGATCTTTTGTTAGAAGGAGCCTGGTGAGTACATGTCCTCTAGGCAAGGAGTCCTTAGAGTTTGCTTAGCTCGGTTGTTGAAGCCAGCTATTGTGCGGAGAACGTATCTTTTGTTGAGGGTGTGAACTCTGTCCATTATTGACGGTATATTTGCAATTTAGTGAATTAGTGCGGATGGATAATTTGCACGTTTACTCATGCACTTTCTAAAGATTTTCCTTTCTGTTGCCACAATGGTCTTAGTTTGACGAGGATTTAGTGGCGCGTAGACACACGCCTTGTATCCAATGATAGGCCTGATAAAAGTTTTTTTTTTATTTTAGAAATCCCTGTATCAACTTGGTTGATGTTTACGTGTTATCAGGGAAGTTATGGTTGAGATATTCTTGGAATAGTTCCCAATTAGCTTTATGATAATCTTGGCTGTAGGTAGCAGTATTGGTTTGTGTAGGTGAGCTTAAGTCCGTATGCTAGTAATCTCAAATGCTAAGAGATTATTAAATCGCCAATAAAACAGGCATCGTCGATCCTATCCAGTATTTTATTGGTATAGAGGATATGATCGACTACGGAAATTCCACTGTGATTTAAGAACGTAACTTCATTGTTGGTGATTCTGGAGATACGCAGTTCTAGACGCAAATCTAAAAGTATTCTGCCTGGAATGTGTGTGGAGGAACTACCGAGCGTTTCTGCTACTAAGATCACCCCTTAAAATAGAATTATCGAGCAAGAAAAAAGTACTCAATAAGTGACACAGAAAGGGGTTCGTTTGGAGGTTTGTAGTAGGAGATTATCGTAATGTTGTTGTTATTATCTAGGTGAATATCAACAATCAGGTAATCGACGTCATAAAGGTGAATGGTTTTTATTGGTTAGTAGGTCATTTCCATGAGAGACCTGGCTTTTTCAAGTATGGTAGAAAGAATATCCGGAAAAATTGGGAGTGTCTTTTAGAGGGGTGACGGCAAGGGAGAGAAATTTTCGGTAAAGAGCATATGTTTAATCAAGGCTCTTTTCCTACCAACATTTGTCACAGTTGACCGTACCTAGAGGTAAAAAGAGGTTTATCCTCCTGGTTGGCCTTTTAACTGGCGACCTCTGGAAGATTATACTTTGGTGTGGTCAGCACATTACTGTGATTGGCAAAATTTGACTTAGGAGCCAACTTAAGAGACAGAATAATGGCCCGACATCGTAATAACCCCAATCAGGGTCCTGCAGGTGAATGTTAAGTACGTTAAGTAGCTTTAGCAAAATTTACTGTTGATATAAGGAGGTTCAATTTAGCCTTAATAAAAAAATAAAAGTTATGTCGGTTATTGGCGGATAAATTATAGTAAATAAAACCAGGGTATGCCGAAGGACTTATATGTAAAAGATATGTAATGAGCCAATTGGTTTGCATTACGGCCAGTGTAGAATAGATGGCTCACCGAAAACAAAAGCGTATGTTTCTAATCAGGTCTCTCACGACTAAGACTGAGAAATGTATACTGACAAATTTGCGACTGGCGATTAGTCAACTTATCAAACCATTTTTTACTTAAATAAAATAAACTTTTAAATATTAAAACAGTTGGAACGACATAACATTATTTACTCCATTTATGAAACCAAAACACTAAACACAAGAAAAGAAAAAAAAGAAAGACAGAAAATGCAGCACAAGAATGCCTTTTTGGACCTTAAATCGCATTAGTTATCCATCCACCAACTAGTCCTCATTTGGTAGCAAAGGCTTCTTTTCATTATTGATCAGTCGACGTGACTATGGTGATTATGATTGATCAGTCGACGCTTTTAAAATACGCGTGTTTTGACGCTATTTCGTCTATAGTGATGAATTTAATTTAAAAATTGGTTCACAGAATGCCGAAATCTATAATATAGGTATATTGTGTAGATTACTTAAAAAACAACAAATTTATTTTCTATATTTGCATTTACTTGTTTCAAAATCTAGTATTAATTTAAACAAAATCTTATGGTTGAGGATGCAGCAACACTACGATACACTACAAGTTGTAATAAAATAACTTTATTTAACCACTTTATGTTATAATAATATATATCTTACAACAATATTCGAATATATGATTTATTATGTCTATAAAACACCTAATTAATATAGAATATTTACGGATTCGAAAATATTATATAACATCCAAGATATTTACATAGATAGCTTAAAACTGTGGAGTGCAATGATGGAGTTAGGCGTACCAAAGAAGCTGACCATGATTGCGCGAATGTGTGTCAACAATTAAGGATATAGTATCGAACTTTGAAGAAGCAACACTAAGCGTAGGCCTGAAAATAAATGAAGAAAAAACTAAATACATGGTCGTATCAAAAAAGGAACGACAGCGAATAAGACAAAACATTACCATAAACGATCATAATTTTGAGGTGGTCAAAGAATTCAAATACCTAGCAGCAACAATTACCAGTGAAAACACAGGAGAACGGGAGGTTGAAATACGAATACTGGCGGGGAATAAATCATTCTTTGCCATTCAACATCTAATGAGGTCAAAGCTTCTCTCAAGGCGTGCCAAAATCCAAATGTACAAAACCATAATACGACCAGCAGTGACATATGAAAGTGAAACATGGACATTGAGAAAGAAAGAAATCAATAAGCTATTAGTATGGGAACGCAAAATCCTGCGAATTATATATGGTCCTTGCAGGGACAGCGTGACAAATGAATGGAGGAGCAGATACAACAATGAAATAGAGACTCTCTTCGGGAAAGGAAACATCCTAAGATACATAAAAGCCAATAGATTAAGATGGGCAGGCCACGTGGTACGGAGTGATGACGACAGACTGATTAGCAATATGTTTTGGGAAAGACCAGATGGTAGAAGATCGACAGGAAGACCTAGAAAAAGGTGGAAAGACGCAGTCAGGGAAGACCTGGAGAAGATGGAAGTAAGGCCATGGGAAATAATAGCACAGGATCGGAATCAATGGAAGGCAATAGTAAACGCGGCAAAAACTCACGAAGAGTTGTAAAAGCCAATGATGATACTTACATATAATATGAAGATATTTACATATAATGACAAAGCAAGTTATCCAATTATCCCATTTAAAGTTTGACTCAAGCTATAAATTCCATGTTTTTGACCAGTACCTTGGTCATTATGGTTACTGGAACTGACGAAAATGTTTTTTGAGTAGAGCATTATCTTCCAATACTTAAGTTTCTTTAAATTTTGTACTTTTTCCAAATTATATAACTCAATCATCGATCATTGGCGTATTTTCTTCTTTCCATATTACCAGTTATAAATTTTTCTCACACCTGTCAACTGAATAAAACAGCCTGTATTATAGAAAACACTAATGTCTGCGAAGAGTACTCTACTAATTTGTTCAGTCGTATTCCATCACTGTTGATCTCCATGTACCTTCTAAACCATACACATATGTACCAGACAAGTTAGTCCTTTAATACGTTTAATTACGTTTTAGAAAACCACTGCACTTTTCTCAGCTCGAGAATGATTTTTTTGTTGATTAGACTTAGTAATCCATTACTTACTCTTAAAATATCGTTTCTTACCCTCAAACGTTTGTTGACAATACTTAATAACATTAATTTAACTTCACATAATTATATGTGATAAGTTCAGCTATTATCATGCTCCTTGTGCAGTTTTTATATTCTTTAGAGCTTCTTTCACATTGTCTATAGAATATTCGGATACTGTTGGTTTAGTTAAACTTAAGGTAACTGATTTTTTTAGAGTTTGATCATCCTTATAAAGTTACAAGCTAATAAAATATTCCATTATCTATTGTTAATGGTACTGTAGCAAGTGTTGTTCAATACTTTTACACTTCTTTGATTAGATTTACTTGCCAGTTCAATCAGCATTGTACCGGCATCTCCGTTTGCAACACCATTCTTTATATGTTTAGTCGTGTGCAAAATCGTTATGCAACTTATTTAAGTTGCTTTTGTACACATTTTGGATGAAAATATCATACAAAAAAAATAGATTTTGGACTGTTTACAAACAAACAGAAGCATATTAGGTAAGGTTAAACGTACCAATTTCAATGCTTTTAGCTGTCGTAGCTAATTACGACAATGTAACTCATCGAGAATGGCAAACGCGACCTTTTCGGGACGTTCCCCAACAAAACAGAAAACAATTTTTGAACAGTCAATCAACCGGAAATATACGAAAACGTCTACAATTCAATATATACTTTTTTAAATTTGGAAAACTTACTTTGGAGCAATATCGGAGCCTTGCTGCATCAGAGTACCTACGGTGAACCAGAGGGAGTTCAACAAAGTGAATTGATTCTCGAGTACTACCGGTACACTGTCGCATGGATGCGGGTTGTCCCACTCGTAGGGGCTGAACCTGCAACCATAGAACAGTTTCTTAAGTAAGTAATAAAATGTAGGCTTACTTGGGTAAAAAGTCACATCCTTGCTGCATCAGGGAACCGATGGCGAACCACATGCAGTTGAACAACGTGAATTGGTTCTCCAAATGATCGGGGTTCGGGTTGCACGGATGAGGGTTCTGCCACTCGTACGGGGTGAATCTATTAACATTTATTTACAATATAAAGTAATTTAAAAACTGACCTGTCAAAAATAAAAACAAAAAATTAATATATACATATATTAGTTAAAACTTTACTAAACCAGTGCATAAAAGATGATATTGCAAATGACATAATTCTTTTTCCTTCCACATCTTTTGTTTATTATGCAACTTATCTCCTTCCACATATATGTAACAACATAGATTAAAGCATATTATATTATTATAATATGTAAGGGATTCTGCAATAAATTTTCTAATAGATTCTGCAATATCCCAGATATTCATCTTCCTTCCATACTCCTACTACCCTTTATTTTGCTTTTTTATATTTTCTCCACGCATCGTAATATATTTTCTTTACATAATACATATTTTCTTTATGCATTATATGTCTGGTAATTTCTTTATTTATCAGACAGTTTCAACTGGGCCAGAGAACCGAGTATAGCTGTTATCTCAAAAACACTTAATGTTATAATTAGACTTCGGCAAATATGCAAATAAAAATGTAGAAAATATGCGCATAAATATGCACGTGTTTACCCGAAAATATGCAAATATTTTACAAAATATGCATACAAATAAATAAAAAAATCGTAAAATAGTAACAATTTTATTTAAAAAAAAGTGTACATAACTAAATATTTCCTACTATTCATTAAGATTTACATTTATTTTAAGTAACTACATCATTTTTAAGTATGAATAAACTTATTTAGAATTATGGTAACAATAAATGACCAAGTGGTGTTCAAAATTTTCTAACAAAAACTTGTGGCTTCTGTCTGAGTACATATATTTATATATGGAAAAACTTCGTTCAACATCAACTGATGTAACGGGAGCATTTTTCAAACTAACCAAAACATTTGGTTCTAAATTAATTGTTTCCGAAATATTTCCAGCTAGAACACTGACTACTTCAGAAAGAATATGGAAACCTTTATTTTTTTCCATAGTAGCTTCAAATTTTTTTAAAATATCTTTTCCAATATTACCTCTAACGTTCCGACAACATGACGCAAATTCTTTTATTAATGCCGTACTTTCGAACAATGACAGTTTTGGTGATTCTAACTGAGTAATTGTTTTTTGAACAAAACTAAAATTTGATTTTATAAATGAAAGTTCTTGTTGAAGCAAGTTACTCTGAAAAGTTTGTTTAGAATCCAAAAGAGATTGGGAACTTTCATCTGTTAACGTATCAATTATGTTCTTTATTTTAACAAAATGATCTGCATAAAAAAATTAGCTGCTTCTAAGCATGTTCCCCATCGCGTTAAAATAGGTTGTGGTGGAAGAGGAATGTTAGGTAGCATTTCTTTATAAAGTTGAATTCTTATAGGAGATTTAAGAAATACTTTTTTGACACTGGATATCATGGTATTTACAAGAGGAAACTTTTTTCGTATTTCCTCTGCAACTCTGTTTAATCCATGCGCTACACAAGTAACATGTATTAAATCTGGGAAAAATATTTTTAAATTTTGTCCTGCTTTTACCATATAAGGAGCAGCATCCGATAAAATAAGCAGTAATTTATTAGAAGAAATAGTTGTCGGAAGAAAAAAAGTTGCTAATGTTTCTTGTATAAAACGCGAAATTGTTAAAGCATTTGTTTTCTCAAGTTGCTGGCATGAAATAAGATGAGATTTTGGTAAGGTATCTTCTTTAAGAACACCAATCAATAAATGAGCAATATACTTTCCTGAGGAATCAGTGGTTTCGTCTACAGATATGTAAAAATAATTATCTGCAATTTCTTCCTTAATATTAATTAACACCGACGAGTATAGCCCGTTCACATTATTTCTTCTTAGAGACCGATCACTTGGAACATTAAGTTTGCAATATTTTTTAGAAACGAACTAAAATTTACATTTGCTAATTTTGAAAGCGGTATGTTTTCAGACACTAATGCGCGACACAAGTCTTCATTAAAAGTTTCTTGCTCATCTAATTTTTTTGAAGTAGATTGGAAACATTTAGCCATTGAAGTTTGATGTTTTCCTCCTATTTTTCCTTTTTTTGCAATGTGTGAAGCAGTTCTCACATGTTGGTCTATCTGAAATTTCTTCTCACATGCTATCTATAAATAAAAATAAAAACCTTTATTTTAACCCAACCTTTAAAATATAAAAATATACAAGGTGTTTTTGGTTAATCAAATAACTGGTTTGGAAAAAAAAACACTCGCTAAGTGTTTTAAATGCAGTATTAATCCACAAATTAGTTTTTGTTACTAACCATTAGTACATCATATAACTTATTTTAAAATTCAACAAAAGTTTTTTTTTTGTTAATTCAATTACATACAATAAAAATAATTGTGTTTTAGAATAGCTGACTTCATAAAAAAAAGTAAAGGTGAAAAATTTTTCTAAATACACACCATTGTTTTGTACCATGGACAATTTTTTCTCACTAAAGGAAGCTATTTTTCATTTAAAAACAACCTACGAGTACTAAATTTCAAGTAAATACGTTTATTGGTTTTAAAGTTATTGTTGTTATTAACTAAAAGAATTTAATTTTTTTTAATTTTAACACCCTGTATCTCGAAAAGTAAATAAGTTTGACCCCTCATTAACTATATCGTTTTGTTCAATTTTTCGAGAAGTATCTACAGTCAAACGTTGTAAGTGTCATTTGGAAACACCCTGTATGTATGAAATATTAGATATTTAATAGAAAATATTAGATACTTACAATTTTGCCACAGACTGAACAGTAGATTTTTCCCATATCCATAGACAGCTCTTTATAAGGTTTAATCCAAGTTGAAGCACTGGTTGTTTTAGGCATTATAAAATCACAATCTTCCTTTTTGTTACGCACAACGAGTGTTTACGCTTTGAATATCAAAACAAAAATGATTTACAAATCTGAGCATCAAATTAGAAATGTTTAGGTACCTAATTCAATAAACTGGGAGATTTTGGAAAATCCCTAAATTAGGAACAAAACTATTAGCCGTTTACCTGCTGTTAAGATACAATAAATTGTAGATAGATTTGGGGATTAGATCATAAAATGCAAATGAGCGAACCCTTAGCGATTATCCAATAACTGAATGCCTCAGTGACCGAGACTTTCTAAGAATGTTGAGGGCTACTTAAATTGATCTTCTTTGAAATTGTAAATGTTTTGTACCTGTAGAGATTACGTACTTAGATCATTTCTTGATTAAAATGACTACAAAATTTTATACAAGAATTGAAATAAATTGGTATGTTTAAAAATTTTCAAATACAGTATAAAAATCTGAACTTTTATGCACTTTATGCAAACTTTTATACAAATATGCCAAAATATGAAATATTTGCATAAAATATGCACAATATGCAAAATATGCAATATGCATATTTGCCGAAGTCTAGTTATAATAAATGATCAAAAATTTTACAATAAAAACAGAGGATTTTATTAACCTCAGCTATTGAAATAAGCATAAAATGTAAGTTCTCTGAAAACATTAATAAATTTCAAACAACCGAGCAGTAAAAAATGAAAAGGCTTCATCGCATTTCTGTTGGTTTTAGGATATATTCATATTCAACAATTTAGAGCGGTATAAACCATGGTAATCCTATATTCGATAAATTACAAAACAATGTATGGAGCTTTGCCCCGAAAGGCCTTAAAGCACTTTTAATAAGTTCGTTATACTCACCTGGCCAGAATAAACAGCAAAACGGAGACCCCGAGATAAGCCGTGGCCATATAAATCCAGACATCGAGCGACAATGGCGACAGGAAAGAGAACAAATTTGGCGGTTGCTTGATGGGTTTCCTGTAGAGAATGCTAATGCCCAAGTTCATGAAAGGCATCGTGAAATCGACAGCTTGCTCTCTACGTCCGCAATGAAATGGGGCATGAAAGAGATGTTATTTCAGATAAATTATGAAACTGGTATATCAATGTTTTTTTAATATACGTTTAATTTAATATAATAATTGTTTTTTTATTATTGAAAGTTAATATATTATTATACAGGGTGTTTCAAGAAGGTATGTCATTAATTAAATCACGCATTCCGGGAACAAAAATAAATAGATCGAATTCAACTTACTTACCTTAGTACAAAAGTGTACACAAAAAAAGTTGCAGCCCAGTATTTTTTTGCATTATCTCCCAAACTACTTGACATTTTGTAATAAAAATGGACACGTTACTTTCTTGTTCTGAAAGCATTTTTCATACAAAATAAAAAACAAAATTTAAGCGCACAGAAATAATTTAAAAGAGGTGTGCTAAATCCCCCAAACTTTTGAGTACATTCAAATCAAATAAATTTTGTGGCACCATTAGTTTAACACATTATTTTTAAAACTTTTCTATCTCTTATCACTTTTTTCAAAAAACAGTTTTTATTGAGTTACGGCCCTTTTCATTAACCTTTAAAAAATTACGTGCAACTAAATAAATGGCTTAAATGAATTAACAAGTACAAAAAATGTCTATAACCTCTATAAATATAATATTACAATAAATGTTCAATATGACCCCATTTTCTTCAATACACATTCGGTATCGTTTTAATGAGGAAATCTGAATGCGCTGAAAAATCATATTTTTCTGACGAAATTGATTCGCAGCTTCAATTATTCTAACCCTCAATTGTTGTTCTTCCTCTATTGTTACAGAATACACTTTCTCTTTCATTAACCTCCAAAAGCAAAAGTCCAAGGAGGTAAGACCTGGACTTCTCGGTGACCAAGAAATAGGTGCTTCACGACTCCTTCCAATCCACCGACCACGATACTGCCGGTATTCCCGGACTTTATTATTGTAATGCGGTGGAGCGCCATCTTGTAGAAATCACATATTTTGCCTTATTGCAATATTCACTTCTTCCTAATACTCTTGTAAATCGTTTGCCAAGAACTGCAAATAATTATCACCATTTAAATTGTTGGGCAGAAATACTGGGCCTATTGGATTGTTATCCACAATTCCTGCCCAAACATTAACTTTGAAAGTCCTTTGGTGATGAGTCGTTTTTTTTGGCGTGAGTATTTTCGTAGGCCCAAATGTGCTCGTTGTGATGGTTTGTTATTCCATTTCTACTGAAGGTAGCCTCGTGGTTAAACAAAATATTTCTAATAAAATTAACATTTCGAGTGTTTTCCACTAACAACCATTCGCAAAATCCAATCCTTTTAGGATAATCTTCAACCAATAACTCTTGAACCGTTGATAAGTGATAGAGTTTAAGCAGCTGATCCTTCAAACGCCTCCAAACCCTTACGTGAGGAACATTTAGTTAAGCAGCTATTAACCTTGTACTTGTTCCACGGACTTCTTCAATGATTTCTAAAATGTCTGACGACCACTATTGCCAGCAACTTGCGGTTGGAATGTACCCGTTTCCCGTAAACGATGATCAATGGTCAGAAATAATCGTCTATTGGGTGTATTTCGACTGGGGTATTTTACTGCATAACGCCTTGCGACTGCTGTACTATTTCCTTGACATTCACCTACGATATTCCCGATAGTTTATTGAAATCATAATTTAATCTGACGAAAATACTACGAACAAAACTTTGAAAGAATTAAAATGGGACAAGAAATCACACCTCTCCTTTTCAAACAACAAAGGGACTAAGACAAGGCTTCTGTCTGTCACCCACCTTATTTAAAATATATTTGGACATATCCTTAGTGAAATGGGTAAAAAAATGTAGAAAAATGGGAATAACGGTGAAAGAAAACACGCTATATACACTTTTTTGCGGATGACCAGGTACTAATTGCCGAAGACAGCTACGATCTTAGCTATATGGTTAGAAAACTGCAAGAAGAATATGAGGTGGCAGGTCTAAACATGAATATCTTTCAGTGGGAATAGATAAAATATGTGACCTAGTCTTAGAAGACGACAAAATCAAAGGCGAGCAATCCTGCAAATATTTGGGGGTCGATAAACAAGGGCAGAGCAGCGACCCATGCCTTAAAATCTCTTCTCTGGCAAACAACAATTCGACGAGAAACCAAAAAACATATTTACGGTAGTATAGTGCAAAGTATTACACTTTACGGTTCGGAAGTATGGGACATCACCAAAGCTAATAGAAACAAACTTATGACGACAGAAATGGATTATCTGAGACGAAGCTGCGGTAGATCGAAACTGAAGAGAGTTAGAAACGAACAAATAAGACACGAAATGAAAATGGAGCGAAATATAAATGATGACATAGAAAGGAAACAATTAATCTGGTTCGGACATGTTAAAAGAATGCCAGAGTACAGATGGCCTAGGAGAGTACTGGAATGGATCCCCCTGAAAGAAGAAAGAGAGGACGACCACGGCGAAGTTGGCGCAACGATATTGATGAAGCATTAGCGGCAAGAGACTTAGAAGAGGCAACTGCATATGACAAAAAAAGAATATATATATATATATATATATATATATATATATATATATATATATATATATATATATATAATTTAATCTGATCCAACTTACCCAAAGTTAAATGCATATCTGCCATTTCCTGAAATGTGTAGGCCATTGTAATATCAAAATTTTTAATATTAATCTTATTCACACAATAAATGATAGCTTCAAATTATTGACTATTATTGATGGAACTGTTTGTAATTATTGTATCCGTAGAAACTAATTATAATTTTATGGCCAACTAGAAAAAAACTAGTTTTTCAAAAAAGTCACAAGAGGCAAAATTTTTTTAAAAATAATGTGTTAAACTAATGATGCCACAAAATTCATTTGATTTGAACGTACTCAAAAGTTTGGAGGGATTTAGTGCTGCACACCCCTCTTAAAATTTTTCTGTGCTCTTAGATTTTGTTGTTTCTTTGTTATGAAAAATCCTTTCAGAACAAGAAAGTAATGTGTCCATTTTTATTACAAAATGTCAAGTAGTTCAGGAGATAATACAAAAAAACAATTTTTATATTGTAACTTCAAAGGCCTGTAACTTTTTTTGTGTACACTTTTGTACTAAGGTAAGTTTAATTCAATCAATTGATTTTTGTCTCCGGAATGCGTGACTTAATTTAGGACGTACCTTTTTGAAACACCCTGTATAACATATAATTTCACTGTGAAAAAATATTTCCAGAAATACATCAGAAGTACTTTCTTAATATGCAGAATATGACAGGACAAGCTAGGATTATTCAGGTGTTATTAACAAACCACTAACATACAGTATATTCAACCAACTTACACCTCCAAACGATTAATGGAATTCGCAGAAAACCTTTCGTTGTAGTAAATGGCACGGTAAACTGCACTGGAGTTCTCCATAATGTTTAATACTTTGCTAAATTTTAGGTATAAAATAAATCTATGTGTCATTAACCAGTTGTTCATAGTTTTGCATATTTTGTTACATTTTTTTTAATAAATAGTATTCGTGCATAATGTTATTTAACGTAAATTTATTTCACCTACTTGTTTATTTTTTTTTTTTGAAATAAATACTACCGGGCTAAGGATAATTTATATTCAAAGTAGATATGCAAAGTACTAAAATATTACTGTCAATTTAAATAGTACTATTATTTGTCAATTTAAATAGTGGTGGTTAGATTGACCATATGTCTGTTAGAGTATACTGTTTTTAAGACGTCTGTGATTACGAGTTAAAGTTAAGGTTTTGGTAAATATATTTAACTTTTTATTTTCAAATGAAAATACTTGTAATAAAAATAAGATAATTGTGGGAAACATTTTAATTTGTTTATGTACGGTTTCCAACCATTTCTAAACTTTTTATTAAACATAATTAAATTACAATCGGCATTTCTAATGCTCATTAAGCTAATTTGCTCAATGTGTTTAGGATCTTCGTAAGCGGTTATATTATCTTTTACCTCTCAATCACAACAGTTTAAAAGTTTCTGTCATATTGATCTAAACTCAGTATATTGTAATTCAAACATGTAGTTTTAAGTCATTACACAGAGATAGAGTCATTACAACAAAAACATGATTCATTTAACCTCCATAAAAAGATTAAAGAAGCGGCAGGCTTATATAAACACAAGAACACTGGATTCCTGACATATAATCAGGGAAACATAGTACTGGAAATAGAGCATAAAAGAGATATTTGGATTAAATACGTAGAAAAAACTTTTGAAGATATACGAAGTAACACTGGTATTACAACAAACACCAATTGCGAATCTGGACCACCATTTACAGTCGAAGAAGTAAAATATGCCATCAAAAGCACCAAAGATGGTAAAGCAGTAGGCCCTGATAATTTTCACTCAGATTCTTAAAACTTATGGACTATGATGGCATAAAATGGTTGACAAATATATTTAACAGTATATATGATACGGGCGTGGTTCCCTAAGAGTGGTTAGTGTCAACTTTTATAAATCTTCCAAAAAAACCCAATGCGAGAAAGTGCGAAGAGTATAGAATTATAAGCCTTATGAGCCATTTACTTAAAACATTTCTAAAGGTCATTCACAAAAGAATATATACAAAATGTGAGGAACAACTAACAAGAACACAATTCGGATTTCGTGATGCTCTGGGAACACGGGAGGCCCTTTTTGCTGTACAGGTGCTATTTCAGAGATGCAGGGATGTGAATTGTGACATATACGTATGCTTTATAGATTACCAGAAGGCATTTGACAGAGTAAAACATGACAAATTAATGACTCTAATGCAAGAAATTGGAATTGACAACAAAGATCTTAGAATTATCAGAAACATTTACTACAATCAAACGGCCAAAATCAAAATAGAAGACCAGTTAACTGATAAAATTGCAATAGAACGTGGAGTATGACAGGGCTGTATTTTGTCTCCATTGTTGTTCAACATTTATTCTGAATGGGTATTTAAGGAAGCTTTAGACGGTTGTGCGAAAGGAATACTAATAAACGGTGAATGGTTGAATAACATTATATATGCAGATGACACTATAGTTTTTGCCGATAATCTGAATGACTTACAGATATTAACAAATCGCATAACAGAAGTCAGCAACAGATACGGACTAGCTCTTAACATAAAGAAAACCAAATTTATGACAATTAGTAAAAAACCAATACTAAACGCTCAACTTACAATCAACCAACAGAATATCAAAAGAGTCGAGCAATATACATATCTAGGCACCAATTTAAATAGCCAATGGGACCACTCAACAGAAATTAAACAGCGAATAATAAAAGCAAAAGCAGCATTCGTTAGAATGAGAACCATTTTCAACAGTCGAGACATATCATTAAAAACAAAATGCCGTCTATTGAACTGCTACATATTCACAGTTCTGCTCTACGGACTGGAAGCATGGACACTGACTGTTGCATGTATGAATCGGCTCGAAGCTTTCGAAATGTGGTGTTATAGGCGCATCTTACGTATATCCTGGGTTGACAGAGTTACTAATGTGGAGGTCCTGCATAGAATAGAATGGGGAAAGAATGTGAAATTCTCATGTCCGTCAAAACTAAAAAGTTGGAATATCTAGGACATGTAATGAGAAATCAAGAACGTTACGGCCTTCTCCAGCTGATTCTCCAAAGGAAAGTAAATGGTAAGAGAGGACCGGGAAGAAGACGCATTTCCTGGCTTCAAAATTTACGAAAGTGGTATAACACGACTACCACTGAACTGTTCCGCGCTGCAATAAATAAAGTAAAGATAGCCGTGATGATCGCCAACATCCGGAACGGATAGGCACTTTAAGAAGAAGAAGAGTTTCAAGTGACCGTCATGCCTAGACTTAAGTTAGATATTGATGAATTCATTGCAAATGTGCATAAATATTTTACCATGAAAAGAGACAATGGTGGACCTTTAAAGTCATTATTAGTGTATAAATCAACGCGTTTGTGATGCACTCGGGATAAGTGAAAGTAAGCTAAAAACTGTAGAGATTCTGAAGAAGATCTTACTGTGACTGAGTATCACGAAAACAAGAAAACAACTCGTAAGCATTCAAGGAGCGTTGACTTATCTGATGGAGAAAAATTTGAAATTAGTAATATTTTGTATCGAATGCGTGAAAACAATCAAAATGTCAGTTTAGATACTTTACTGGCCAAAATTAGATAAAGACAAGTTTCTAAAATTTAGATTACTTTTATGCAAAATCCCTTCCACTTCGGATTTCCGAAGTGGAAATTGAAACGTCAATAAACTTATTTTAAATTCTTTATTTTCTTTCTGACAAACATAGTTTGTATAGAATAATTCATAAATATACATTGCTAAAAAACTAAATTTTAACCTTCAATTGTGGTTTATTCTCAATAAAATAGTATCTTACTTAAAATGCCACAAAAAAATAGCTTACACAATAAATTAAAGTTTAATTAAAACTACAAAGGAAATATTTATTTACGTCATAAAAAAACATCTCTCTAAAAGCATCATTTTTATTTTTTCTTTGTTTAAAAACATTCCAGTATATTTCAGTTTTACATTGTTAGGGAGCTTATTAAAAATAATAACACACAAAGATTTTTTTGAGCTTTCAATCCTATTGTTCTCTAAGATAAAACAGTCCTTATTTGTCCCATTATAAATGTAAAAATATTTTCCTGTAACGTGACAGACGTTTTACATTTTATCTCTGTAGACAGGTAACAAAATAATATCACTTTTTATGAAATTATTTTTTCCTCTGGAATATAAACACATAAGTAAAGGTAGATATTTAATTTTAAAATATTTATCATACAACAATTATTTTTTCTTTATAACCAAAGTACAATTAGGACATATTCATTGAATTAATGATGTTTTGCGTTATAGATAAATTTTTTTCTGCCAGATTCTGCCGATTAAATTGGACATAACTGCCGTTGATGTATGTGGTAACAAGTCTGGTGAAAGTGTACACTGCAACACGTTCTAATCATTTTTTTAGCAATTTCTGTACTGTGTGATACAGATTCATCAACATACCCTTCAATGACCGTTGATAATAGGTAACCACCATGTTTATTTACGTGCCATTAAGTGTCCCACAGATTCAACGTGGCCAGTAAACGAGTTAATTGAAACATTTTTGTCTTGAAGAAAATTACTGACTCTTTCAGGTACCTTATAAAACTGATTTTTACAGCTGATTCATACACTTTCCATTACGATATGCATAAAACAGGCGATCCTTTGCTGCTGCTGTTATAAGATATTAATATATTCTATTTGTAGTCCCTAAAAATCTCCTGTTTACATCATTTTTTGTTTGCAAGAGAGTTGATAATTATTAATTGCTCATAATTATTAACTCTAATGAATCTTCAATATTATCTAATGTTATCTGACTAATTTCACAAATTCAACAGGTTTGTGCAATCCCAAATAGTGTAACAAATTTGGTTATTAAATAAACTTGACAGAGAGTATTATTTTTAAAAATCAGTAATTTCCATATTCGTAAAAATCGAAAAATCGAAATGTCTACATTACTTTTAAAGTTACGGCAATATGCCGATGTAATTGGATCACTAACCAGGAACCATAAGTCTCTCTTCGAAGTAAAATTCCTACGTCCGTACTTTTGTACGAGAGTTTGCCAAGTCGTATAATTTAATACCGGCCATGGCTCCCTCAGATCGTGTAGAATAAAAAAGACAAAAAATAATTTGTGTATAGATTGTGGCTTAATAGACAAGTTTGATACAAAAAGCGATGCAGAACAAAGAAGCCTACCATGTTACCGTCGACCTAACCATGCAAATAATAAAGAAAAAAGATACACTAGAAAGAGCAAGGATACAAGAACACGGTGGATGAGGTAACAAATTACATATAGTATGGTCATGGTCCCCTTATAGCCCGGTCGCACGAGAAAATAGACCTCACCTTTACAGTCACATCTATAATTATATTACGTGAGATATTTATATGACCTCATGCACTCATTCTCTTATTTTTACATTCTTCCTTGTCAGATCACATACACCTGCACTTTTGACCGTCTCATATTTTTGTTTCTTTACAGTACTGCGTTGTTTCTGCCTGTTATTTTAAGTGATTCTTATCACTATAAAATAAGAATCTTTTTTCAGTTTTTTTCTCGAATTTCCAGACTGTACAAGTCATACCAAGGTTTCGTTCACCGATTAAACTATTCCGGGGGTGCCTTGTCCGAAGGAGGTTTTAGTTGGTATGTGACTGGTCAGGGGAGCATGCGGCACATATAATCCATACTCTGAAGGATATACCCTATACAGCGTTCCACGTTAAGAAAATAACATTGCGGAGATAGGGCCATGTATTTTTTATGGACGATAGAAGCGCAGCGATGCCACGATAAACACAAGCACGATTCAGGGTTGTATAATTTGTATTTTCGTTTTCACAGACATGAATTAAATAATTGTTTTTCAACGTAATTAACCAAAAGTGTCCATTCGAAACAAGAGATGAAAAGTAGGGAAAATGATTTTAATTAAATAAATAGTATTTACAAAAGATTATTTTATTTTATCTTATTTTAATTATAGTAACGACAGTTTATTTGTTTTTCGGTAAGAATATCATATACTATGAATCATAGAAATCAGTAGAAAATATTGCTTAGTCAAATCATGCACTTTGCCGGCTATTAAAGATTTAAAAGCAAATAAACGGACCGCTTGGAATGCGTATATCTAATTACTAATTGCAACTTAAAATAATACGGTGTGCGTATGTCAGCGATTTTATGTCCTTCTCTGAGACTACATAATGATATGAAGGCTTTGTGGTTCTTCAGTTGTTCTGACTTTACAGTTAAATGTTAATTGAAAATGGAAATTCGAAAAATATATCGACAATCTAGTAAACCGCATGCCTGAGAGTTTTGGCAACACTGATCTCCATGAGCCTAATGTTATTTTCTTAACGTGAAACGCTCTATAGCATTTCCACCTCTAAAAAAAGTCCAATGGGGGAAGACACATTTAGGTAAAGCTTATGGGTATTAGTATGACCCAAGATAGAAAGAAACTTATCGAGGAGTGTAATTTAGGAAGCTAATCCCTCATAGGGATGAAGACAAAGATAATGGGGCAACGATAATAATGATACTGTAAACGCCACATGGGAAGATCCAACTTCGCGCATATGACGTGTGCCGACTGTATCCGAAGAAGTGGACAGTGGCGTGATTATGCTTATATATAATTATTAAAGGCACCGAATAGTTACCGCTGCGGTACTAACAGTGTGGATAAATATGAGCAAGGCGCTCGGATCCAATCTGCACGAAACTAAGGATTTGCGCTGAATCTTCCTGTAGCGCCTGGCGCCTACTATAATCGAGTTAAAGATGTACTGAATTACAAGGCTTTGGTAATTATTTAATAAACATTTAAAAACCAATTTTTATTCTTAAATTTATTCAGTAACTTCGATTGTGCGATAACTTGAATATCGGTTTTAAATAGAAATCTAATCTAGATACGATATCGGAACATAATTTCCCTTACGTTTAAAATTCCATTGTAAAAGCCAGGTACAAATATCCCTTTAGTGTATTTTTATTAAAACAAACCCGAACTGGTGGCAACTGCAATAGAAACGAGAACAAAGACGGAAGTCTGATAGTTTCCTGCATAGAATGATAATGCACAAGTTCATAAAGGGCATCGTTGGATTCGCGGTTTTGATATCTCTGCTTTTAAATGGCCCATGAAATTGAAAATGGGGTTTAATTTCCCGAAGATAGATAAAACGGAAGAACAGTAAGTGATCATTTATCTCATGTTTTTAGGGTATTTTTAGGTATTTTTTGGGGTTAAATCAAAGGTGTGAACGTAGAAGAAGTCATTAATTATATTTTTATTAAATAGTAACATAGTTTGAGTGATGCGTCAAAGAAAAGCCTATTTCGCCCAGTTTCATTAAATTTCTGTATTATTTTATTTACTGTTGGTCAGGAACGGAAGGGGTGAGATGTTGTACAACTACTTAAATAATGAAAATTTATTTTGTCTCAACACTTTCTTTAAAAAATCTAAACAACGTAAATGGACATGGATCAGCCCAGACAAGAAAACTAAGAACGAAATAGACTATATACTCTCCAATAACAAAAACATATGCACCGACGTGACAGTCCTAAACAAATTCTATACCGGAAGTGACCATAGATTGGTTAGAGCGAATATTAAAATACAGATGAGAGTAGAACGAAACAAACTTATTAAACGAGAACGATACCCAACCACCGATGTCCTATTTCAAAATCAAACGGAATACCAAAAAGAGTTAAGCACAAGACTAAAATCAGTAGAGACACTAAGACAAATGGATATAAACGGACTAGCCAATAAAATAAAAGTAACTGTAACAACATCGATTAAGAAAATATGCTCAAACACGAAAACAGCCAAAACATCTAAACTTCAACCTAATACAATTAAATTACTAAAAGAAAGACGAAACAGAACAGATCGAACTTCGGACAGCTTCAAAATTTTAAACAAAAGCGTGAAGAAAGAAATTAGGAACGATCATATACTATATACTAACGATATAATAAAAAATATAATACAAGATAACTGCAATATGAAAGTACTCAAAGCAAAAATCTCAAACGGCACAAGAAAAATCATAGAAATAAAAAATGAGAAAAACGTCACCGTCCGAGACAGAAAGGAAATAAGCGAGGCCATTGAAAAATTCTACACTAAATTATACTCGGCAAATACACAACCACAACAATGGCAATTAACACAACAATTAACACCGGCTCAGAAGAAATACCGGACATAACCGCCTATGAAATAAAAATGGCCCTAAATCAACTAAAAACGAATAAATGTCCGGGAGAGGATAAAATTACAGTCGAAATGTTGAAGATCGGAGGAAGAAAAATAGAACAGGTATTAAATATTTTATTTAATAAAGTAATTGATGAAGAAAAGATTCCTCAAGAATTGTACAACTCCGAAGTCATTTTACTATTCAAGAAAGGAGACAAAGCAAACATCGAGAATTACCGACCAATATCCTTACTCTCACATCTGTATAAATTACTAACTGAAATCATAACCAACCGCCTAACACATAAGCTCGATTTCTATCAACCTATCGAGCAGGCTGGATTCAGAAAACATTTTTTTAGTACCACAGACCACTTCCACACCGTAAGAACACTGATAGAAAAATGCACCGAGTATAATGTTCCAATTCATATGGCGTTCTTCGATTTCCATAAAGTATTCGATTTCATCGAATTATGGGCAGTGCTTGAATCTCTAGAAAATGCACGTATAGATTCAAGATACACTAACATAATTAAAAATATATATGAAAATGCCACCATGCAGATAAAGCTGGACGAAAGCACAAAAACTAATCCCATAAGACTACAAAGGGGAGTAAGACAAGGAGACACCATCTCTCCCAAAACTATTTACCCTTGCTCTAGAAGACATTTTTAAGAAACTAGAATGGAACAATAAGGGTATCCACGTCGACGGACCATACTTAAACGACTTTCGATTCGCAGATGACATAGTTTTAATAGCCAATAATATTCAAGAATTAAATGATATGTTACAACAATTAAATGCAGTTTCAAGAGCGGTAGGCTTAACAATGAACTACAGCAAAACAAAAATACTGAGTCGAGACCAGACAAATATAACAATACAAAATCATACCATAGAAAATGTTGAACATTATGTATATCTAGTCTCATGTTATCAAACTAGGAAAACCAAATCAAGATGCTGAAATTAAAAGAACACAACTGGCATGGGGCGCTTTCGGCAAAATAACCTAAATCTTGAAAAACACCTCCATTCCTGTAAACTCAAAGAAAAAGGTGTATAACACATGCATACTACCAGTTTGTACTTACGGCTTGGAGACAGTAGCCCTTACCAAAAAATCTGCTAAAAAATTTGAAACAACGCAAAGAGCAATGGAACGAATCATGCTTGGAATATCACTAAGAGACAAGATTAGAAACACCGAGATAAGACGTAGAACAAAGATTAGGGAAATTGTGGAAGAAATTGCAAAAATGAAATGGCGCTGGGCAGGTCACGTAGCCCGATATAATGACAACAGGTGGACACGGAGAATTCTAGAATGAAGACCAAGGACGACAAGAAGCATGGGAAGACCTCAAAAAAGATGGGTAGATGACATAAGAGCAGTGGCAGGCAAACAGTGGATTAGATTGGCGCAAGATAGAGAAAGATGGAAGCAATTGGGAGAGACCTACATTCAGGAGTGGATGGAAAATGGTTGACAAAGAAGACTGTTGGTCTACTTATAGGAGGGGGGTTTAAATCGTTAAAAAGATGACTTGTTTCTTTATACCTTCGTTCCCGATCACCAAATCCAACTAATATGAGTACTTGAATTCTTTCTTTTTCTGATAAATTTGCCATTACTTTTTTACTTTTTAAAGTCTGTTGGTAATAATTTTAAATATTCATTTTTGATAGTTTCTAGATAGATAAATAATAATGGTGTTGTTTACTGTCTCGATGCCTACTAATATTTTTGTCTTATGTTAAAGAGCTACCGTCAATTTCATAGCATATGTGCGTTAATTAGAGATAACACATTGTTAACACACCACTTTAATGTAATTCAGTTCAATTGAATATTTTTAACACAGTTTATTTAGTTATTTGGTTAATTATTTTTTATTGCGTTAAGTTATTATCATTTTTGAAAAGGGGAAATAAGCTTTTCTTTGACATGTCACTTAACTTACGTTGTTATTAAAAAAATCAAGATAGCGGCGATACTGGAAACAATGACGTCATACAAACTTGGGTTATCTTGTAAAGCATGCAAAATATAATGCCATTTAGTATCCCCAAATTTCATAATTTTAAGTTTATTCCTTTCGACTTTTATTGCCAGACTTTTTCGCCATGTCTTGTCGATTATTCTTAAGCAATACAGTAATTAATTCTCTATAATTTTATTTATTCAAAGATATTATGTTTAGAAAACCTCTTTTGTAAACCTGTCGAAATATTATCAGATTACGTTACTCTTTGCGTACGTTATATAAATTTTTATCTCCCTTTTATAAACTTATATCCTATATTTTGAAACGAACATTGCTCACCTGTCATACGTAATCGTAAGGTCCGCTATCGCCAAATCCGCCTTTTGATCCAGCAATTCCCTGATAAGTCCGTCCCATTCTTTGGTCTCTCGATTCAACGATCCGTGTCTCCCATCTGGCACCAATCTGATGGTGTAGTTAAAGCCCAATACTCTGGATATCTCGTGGATCAAGTCGACTGCGTACCCCTCGAATTGTGCGTTTCCGGACAGTTTTTCACTAGTTTCTTTCAACATGACGTAAGGGGCGCTCTAGAAAGACAGATAATGGAAAATGAGATAGAAAAACGATTCTAAAGCAATTCGAGGAACGCAAATGTTTTATTTTAAGATTTTATTGAAATACCGATAAAATTAAATTTACCAGAAAGAGGTATTTGTACTGTGAATATTTTTACCTATTTTTAGTCGCTACTACAGTAAGCAAAACTAAATTTAATCAAATAGTCCTATAGTTTTTTAAAAAATTACGAGAAAGTCAAGAAATATATTATTAGTGAATTTGCGGCACAATTATTATAGTTCTGCATATAAAAAAGTATTATTAGTTTTTTATACAGGGTGGTCCTTAAGTAATTGTACAAACAGAAACCGTAGATTCTGCACTTTAAAATATTACGATTTAAGCCAACTTGCTTTTATAAATTGTTGATATTAAGATAGATACATTTTTGGACAAAAATTTACAGTTGGATGCTTTTAAGTAGGATAAATTATAATTTTATACATACTTTAATGTAACTAATAGAGGGCTTTTTTGCTATTTAAGTTAGCTCTATTTCTGTTAAGAAATATTAAAGATACATTATTTTTACAAAGAAAGGGTATACTTGTTAGTAACCTGAAAATTCAACCGTTTTCGAGATAATCGCATTTTATAAGTCAGCTGCATAATACTTCTTAGTTTGATATTTATGCGGTAAAGCACTGAATACTTGTAGATAAGCATAATTCATAGTTTATTCTTATTAAAACAACTCAAAGACGATAATATAACATCACAAAATGCTTTATTATGGGTGCTAAATGTCTTATTGGAGAAAAGATTCTTCATCTTCTTCTTTAGGTGCCGTGTCCGCATTCAGACGTTGGTCGTCATCATGTTTATAATTTCCCTTTTCTGTCGCTTCCTAAGTTTCTATAATGACGTTGTATTACT